>NT_165976.1:5748709-5769870 GCF_000143365.1 Chaetomium globosum CBS 148.51 | reverse complement strand
GCCGTCTCTCGGCGATGCGAAGCGACCCGGACATCTTCACAGCCCTCCTATGCCTCCACACTTTCCAAGAGTTTACCCACCGAGTCGTGGGAAGATCTGCAGTGGGGTGTGCAACCAGTCGTGCTAACGCGAAATCTCAGTCTCGCCATTTGGAGCCAACCGCCCCCAAAGCTGTGATGAACAAGCGGACTGGCGACGTGATCGGGCCCCGTGGTCTCAACTCTCAAATGAAGGAGCGCTTGTCAGTGGTGAGCCTTGAGGGGTCTGCTAGCCTGTCAAATGGCAGCATTGGTCTTCTTGGTCAAGGGCTCGGCGGAGTGCGTGATCAATGAGATCGATGCGTGCGATGCAGCGGAGGTCGCCAAGCAACACGGTACCGATTGGAAGGTGAGTGCAGACAATTGGCACGGTGCAAGCAGAAAGGGATTGCACGGTACGTTCCTCGCTGCCCTCCTGTGTAAAACGCTCTCTTCCAGCCGAGGACAACCAGCAATCTCTTCGCGGTAGTGACCAATATATCACGTTTACCGACAAGGCGCATACAGATGAAGGTCCTCCTCCGGCAATGCGTAGCCCTTTGCCTCTCGCCTGGCTTGAACGCCAATTTCCCCTAATCAACTCAGATTACCACCAGCTATTCTGGGAGGCCTGGTAGAGGGTCGCCCACCTGTTTTTGTGGCCATGACGAAGCCTTGATGTTGGTACCTGTGCGAGGCGGTGCGACCCGCTGCTAACCCGTCGAGACCGTCACCGAGGCCATTGCCCTCGCCCTCGCCGAACGGCGTTGTGTAACCACCATCAAGGAATTGCTGACATCGCACAACATGAGAGGCGCGACGTCCTCCCTCGGACCAAGACAGTGTTCAACCATTGCTTCGGACGCGACCATGTCCTTGCTGACCGTCAGCAGGCTCGGGCGGCATTTTTTTTTGTCCCATTCAACCTCATATTGATGCTTTGATAGACGCATCGCGCTACATGAGACGGAATCGCGGCTTGCCGTGCAACCTTACAGAGATCGACCAACAGGCGGCGAGCCAGGCCGGCTCCGGAGGTCCTTCACAAGGCCGAACGCCGGGGTATCCCGCCTCGGCAGAGCCGATGGCGTCTGATCACCTCGTGCAACAAGCGCCATCCTTGGCGACCGCTTTCCGAAGCCTTTGAAGATTTGCTCACCTGATAGCTAACCTAGCTTGGGGTTGGCTTCGGAATGGCCCTAATTTTGATGGCCCGCGACAGAGCTGTCCGTTTGTGTCGAAGGGCATGCTTAATTCGGGCTCCACCCGGCTGATATCAAGCGATCGCCCAGCTTGCGGGAGGGCAGATCCTCGCTCGCAAGACTCTGCTGGTTCCGGTCATGTGTTAGTTATGAGAACCCGTTTTGCGACAAGTGCGCTGCGACCGTCAACATGGGTCTCGCGTGGACGACGTGAGAGACGACAGCCGAACCCCTAGAAGGTTACACTGCGTTTCCGAGCTCTGGACGAGATAGTCAAACGACGGCATGGTTAGTTTGTCAACCCTCGTCCTCGCGACACAAAAGCGAACGGACAAGCCGCGGCTCAATCATTTCTGTCCCCAACAAGGTCCGTCCGTGTCGAGGATTGCTTGATTCCGATGATGACTCTGGCTGGTTGCTCGGCAGTTGACGGCCACCGGGCCTATTGCTGGCCGCCGGGTCATCAACTGAGGGCGGCGCGTCCTCGCATGACGGTCAGTTCAATTGGATATGCGGCCCAGAAGTTGCCGATCGGCGGTCGTGTGATAAATGTCATGCGTCGAGATATGTCTCCTCGCCTGTACCTGGAGTTGCTCGAGTCAAAGACAATTAGGATTGTGGAGGAGCACGACCAAGGGATCGGACAGTGCGAACGCGTCGCCTTGCAGAAATCTGTTCGAAGATGGCCAAGCGAATCGAAGCAGAAGGAGGATCCCTGCGAAAAGGCCAAAAGCGGGTCGGCTTTTGGACCAGCAGGCAGCGAGAGTGCCAGGAGTGGCAGGGGCCGCCAGGAACACGCTGTGGCTCCTCGGCTCACACACCTGGCCCCTTCCTGCATCTCTTGGCCGTTCCGTCAGCCCCCCGCCCCTCCATCATGGCTGGACCCTTGGCGGGCCCGGCCCCGGTGACTGCAAAGTGTTGCCTCCCCCAATGAGAGATCGCAGCCGTCGACCCAAGTTCGGGAAGAGGCACATTTTCAAGAGCAAGGCAGGGCAGCGACCACCCATATCGCATCCACTCTGCTGCCCGCGATGGAACAGGGCCCCGCATGCCCGCTCCGGAGCAATTGGCCAAAATGGTTGGTCCCCTGCTGGCTCGGTCGGCCCACCTTGCGAAATGGCACTGCCAGGTTCTCTTGCGCTCCGTGTTCTGTTGCATTGCGATGAGAGGCTCACACCTGTCCCTCGCCCCCCTCCCCGGCCGAACCACGCCCCCCCCCAGGGTGCCAGGCTCCCCAAGGTCCCAGGGGCTGTCGATGGGGGGAAGAGGGAAGATCTTGACAGGATCCATTGTACATAATGTTCCACACCCCTCAACCGCGATTCCCTGTCTCTCGATTCTCACTTTTTTGGAAATCCTCCCCTTTTGTTTCCCTTCTCCCGTCGGTGGCAACCATCTCGAATTCCCTCCTTGTTTGAGACCCGGCTCGCGCACACGACAGCACCAAACTTGACACCCTCGCTAGCATTCTCGAACAACGACACCAAAATCGATACTTGTGTGTGTGTTTCTTTGTACCATATCAACAACCCGATCAGAGCAACTTGTAGGACCGGTATCCGAAGCTCGATGGGACGATAATTTCGTGGTGCCGCTCTTATACCTTACCACCCGACCGACCGACCGGATAACCTTGGCTGATATCGCCACGCGACCAAGTTGGGACGAACCGTTGGAGCTGGGTTTCGAGGCACGAGCTTGGGAAGTGGATTGGGACACACCAAACCAGGACCCGGCACTTTTATTTTTGGGAGGCACCTAAGCACGGCCGGGACTGCCGCCGTGCAAGTTAGAACGCCGCGTGGCGTGGGCGAAATCGAATTCTGATACAAGGGGCTTCGCGAATTCGACCACACGATGGCCAACGAAACGATGTCTTGCCCGCCGCCTTTCCTCCTGGATAGTCTCTACGGAGATGGTGGCTGTAAGTTGAGAACTGCGAAGCGGGGTGCGCCTGAGGCAACGGCTAACTTGGCGTTGCGCTGTAGTTTTGGAAGGACGGTTGTGTCAGGCGCTTGGCGATATCACTTGCTGTCTGCCATGCCCCCTCACAGACTGGGCGTATCCGGATAGCTTCCAGACCATGACCGAAGGGGCGAACTGGGTGGCTGTAGCGAGCACCGTCTGCTGCGTTTTCCTCCTTCTCTCGTGGGCTGTGCTGCCGGTCGAGAAGACATATAGGCATTATCTGAGCATCTGTCTCACCGCGGGAGTCATGTTCATGAATGTAGGCCACGCCTTCTCGCATCGCCCGCCTTCTAGGCTGATACTAACTTGCTCGCTAGCTTGGTTTCGTTCTCCCGCTCGCCGGCAACCCGGAGCAATGCTTTGACGACATCACGCCGAACTCGATGAGGACGGGTTCGTTGTGTGCGGCTTCGGGCTTCTTCCTCATCATGGGTGGCTGGGCCGGTGTGATGTGGATCTTCTTGCGCGCATTGTCCCTCCACCTCCAGATCTGCTGGCAACTGGTTGTTGGGCGGAACTTCATGTGGTTCGCTCAAGCTGTTGGCTGGGGAATCCCGGTCATCGGAGTTGTCATCGCCTTCATCCTCAGCGGTGTGTCGTTCCGCTTTGGGCCTACATGCCACATCAACCACAAGAACAGCTTGGCCGATCTCTGGATCCCATTGCTAGTCTTCGCTGGCTTGACTATCATTATCCAGTTCGCGACCTTTGGCTACTGCATCAAGGTCTACCTCGCCTCGCTCGCCGACAACAGCGCCTCGACCGAGGGTTCCGGCATGCCCTCATACACGAACAGCATCCGAACCATGACTCCGAAGCAGGCCTACCGCCGTGTGCGGCGCGTCATTGCTCTCCAGTGGAGAGGTATCGCTATTGTGCTCATCATCGTCGCCGACGTCATCTTCTTTTCCATCATCTTTGTCTTCCAGGACAACACGGTGGAGGCCGTGAAGCACGATCCCTCCATCGCACTCCCCTGGATTATCTGTCTGGCGAGCAACGGGGGCGACAAGACATTGTGCTTGGACGAAGCGAGCGGACTCGTCGTGAACATGGCGACGATTGGCGCCGTTCTGTTCCTCCTAGCGGTAAATTCCCTACTGTTCCCCTGTCCCTTGGAAATTCCGTTGCTGACTGTCTCGTGATTAGATCAACGGCATCTGGCTTCTCCTCCTCCTCGGCCGCTGGTCTATGGTCACTGGCTGGCGTGACCTGTTCACAGCGGTCCCTCAACGGAGCAAGAGAGAGTTCGTCTCAGTCGATGCGCGGCTGGACGATCTCAAAAAAGATACACGTTCGTACGAGATGCTGTCCCGGGACACCGGGAAGACCATGGACGATTCAGTAACACCCTCCGTAGTGACCCCCATCTCCCCGACACACGCGAGGTCGCCGACGGGGAGCCCGATAAACCATGATTATATGCAAATGCCCAATCCCGACGGACGCCGGACTCCTGACTATTTTGGAAATACCGCTCGGTATCACACTCCTGCGCGGTCGTTCTCGAGCCCGCGCCCACCCCAACAGACAGTAACGTGGGATGCCCGGGAAACCTACGCGAGGCCGACATCGCCGCCGTTCACACAGCAGCAGAAGGATCGATACGTCAACCCGCTGGGCATGAATAGGATATGAGATTTACGACGCCACACGAAATGTTCTTCTCTTCTCTTTCTCCTTCCGATAATACAACCGATAGCGAAAGAAGCATCGGTCCCAAGTTTCCCCCGGAAGTTCCGTCTCATCGACAACCTTCACCACCGAACGAGCGCTCGCCGAAGCGTATATATGGCAGTGTCTCGCCCCTGATCTAAATGTTGGAACTGCGAATCTTGCGACACCTATCGATTCACTTGCCACGAGTTTACGACCGATCTCCAAGAATTTGTGTCGCATATCCCTAGATTTTGCAAAGGATAGATTTGGGTTGGTCGCGTTATCTCGAGCAAAAACCTGGTCTGGTCGGGGTTTCACCAGGCTTGATGATCTGAATCATTCGGGATCCGGGGCAAACAGACATGCTCGGAACGGGTTGGCTGGCGTCGGAGAGATATACCAGAAGCCAAACGACTTACGGGCTCTGCGGATGTCTCGGGACGACTCAGTGCGGGTTGGGTGCGACGCTAAGACGCCACCCCGAGACGGACTTTTTAGCTCACCATCTTCGCCCCCGCACATATCACGTAGCGCCGGGTTATCGGGTTTCTGGATATTCAAAGTGTCGGTCGCATTGTCGATGGCTTTTATACCGGACGCCTATTGGCGGCGGTGACGGTAAAAAAAGCCGCGGTATCCGAGGCTTCCGGTCACGGGTGTTGAATGCGGGAAGCCCGGGATGCTTTTGGAACGGTAGACAATGGACGGGAGCCCGGACAGGCCGGATGAACCGGTTCGGCTTTGGGTTCGCACCGGCGCTGACTTCTTTTTGTTCTCTGCGGTGGAGACCCTGTGTACCATATATAATTCCTCAGGGCATCATCGCCCTGGGATGGTCTGCAGTACAGGGGCTGGGACTTGGTTAGACGGCGGTCGCAAGTGCTTTTCAGATACCAATACCTTATATTTCAATGCCGCTGGGTATTTTATACATTGCATTCCACTCACTCCCTGCATTCAAATAATCGGTCTATACTTGCCCGCTCCGCTGCTTTCGACAAGAACATACACAAATTCGGGGGCGGCATTTGGTTAACCCTGACTGGATGGGGCAGTCCGACTGTGCCGAGTAAGTCACGGGCTTGGTGAAGCCGGCAGCCTATACTGGGGAACCACTCCACCGGGTCTAGCGCATCGCACTTACACGGTTCCTATGTAGGCAGCTATCGTCGGACTGACTGCGGGCGGGTCGGCGTCAAGTAAGCGGCCAATCCTCTTCTCTAACTCTTTTGTCGTCCTTCGTCCTTCGTGTTTCGTTCCTCGCTTTTCGTGTTTCGTTTTTCGGAGCCTGCGGGAAAGCGTGGGCATGGCTTCCCTCCCTTTTTTTTCTTTATCTTTTTCTTGGTGCCAGGCCGGCGTATAAATATCTAGGATGGCCGATATGGCGAGTTGCCCGGGGCTCTGCTCTAGACTGCACGCTTTCAGATAGAGACGGCTTATGACAACAATACAGATTCACAACTGAATCCGGGGATGGGCATTATAGAAGCTAATGTTTAATCAACGCGAGCGAAGAACGCTATAATCAGTTACCTAGGTCGCCGGCTTCTCCCGTCATCATCCCTTTCACCTCGACCTAGAACTCGGTTGTACGAAGGAGGGAAATTGCGCCCTTATTTCTCCATCGGTTCTTCCATTTCTAGGTCGCTGCTGTCAAAAGATCAGGACCTACCTACCTGCAGTTGCGGCGCGCCCAATCCCGGCTTGATTGGGGGTTCAGCTCACCAACCCGGGCCTGCCAAGACCCGCAACTGCCCCCCGCGCCTCAAGCCTTAGCGAGCTCCGGCCGCCGTTACCCCCGGAACCATGTTCTTCCTCCCTCGCAGGAAACGCCCGGGGATCGTCCTCCCAATCTCAACATCAACACCACCACCACCACCACCACAACCACCATCACCAAAATCACAACCGCCATCATCAACCCCCCGCAACCTCATCCGCCGCCTACTCCACCTCAAACGCCGCCCAATGTTTCCCGTGCTCCTCCTGCTGGGCGCCGCCCTGGGCGCCCTCCTCGTGTACCTGTACCGAGCCGAGTCCCGGCTCCGACTGCCCTGGGTGCCCGACGCTGAGGCCCGGCTCTTCGCACAGCGGCCCTTGCCGCCCCCGCTCGACGACACCTTTCTCTCCTCGCCAAACTACACGCTGCCGCTGCGCACGCGGGGGCGCGACGTCATCGACGCTCGGGGCCGCCGCTTCAAGCTGGCGAGTGTGAATTGGTATGGTGCGTCGGATGAGTTGTTCGTCCCCGGGGGGCTGGATGTCAAGCACCGCGATGAGATTGCCCGGATGGTGCGCGTTCTGGGGTTTAATTCCGTGCGTTTGCCGTATGCGGATGAGTTGGTCTTGCGGAACCCGGTCGTGGCGCCGCATTTGTTGGCGGCGAATCCGGATTTGGTGGGGCGGAGGGCGATGGATGTGCTGGAGGCGGTTGTGGATGCGCTGACGCGGGCGGGGATCGCGGTGATTGTGAATAACCATATCACCAGCGCGACGTGGTGTTGTGGGGCGGATCCGTGTGATGCCGGGTGGGCGAACGACCACCTGCCGTCCATGATGTGCCGGGTGCGGCAGACGGAGGAGGAGTGGATCGAGCACTGGGAGGAGGTGATGCGGCGGTTTGTGGGCAACCCGCTTGGTGGTGGGCGCCGACCTTCGCAACGAGGTGCGCGGCGTGTGGTCACCATGAAGTGTGAACCGTTGGCGACGGCAGTCGAGCGCGCAGGCATCCGCTTGCTCAAGATGACCCCGGACTGGCTGATCATTGTGAGGCGGAACCGAGTCGCAGAACGACCTCACAGGCGTGGCGGGGCGGGCCCTTCGTGCTCGACTTGCCGCACCGCGTCGTCTACTCGGCCCACGTCTATTTGTGGAGCGGCTGGGGCAGCCTCGGCGGCCGTTACGCCCAGCGCACATTATCCCAGTTTCGTCCAGTCCATGCAACAAGAAATTGGCCCTACCTGTTCGAGGGGCGACATCGCGCCCGTGTGGGTGGGGAAGTTTGGTGCCCCCCCCAAACCCCGGCCAGGGTGATGCCATTTACTGGCGCAACTGGATGCGCTCCCTCAAAGCCCATTGATGCTGATTTTGGTTACTGGGCCATCACCCCGCGCAAGCCCAAGGACGATGAGAGGGAGTGTTCTCCCCTCGTTGAAGATGATTGGGCTACGCCTGTGTTGGATTACCGGATGAAGGATATGCCGGAGCTGATACGGGCGGGGGCCGATGAAGGGGGTAGAGAGGGGGAGAGGGACAGGTAGCTGGATATCCTCGAAAAGAGGTTCGAGTTGGGGGGGGGGGGGGGGGGGTTGGTTTAGTTTCCGTTTGGCGCTCGGGTGTTGCATGTCTTCCAACTCTGGGGGTTTCTTTTCGAAAACAAAACTCATGGCTCTTGGTAACACTCGGCAACTCTCACGAGGAGAGCATGGAGCCCAGGCGTTGTGGGCTTGGTACATACATACATAGATGGGGACCCGGGCGTTGTTGGGTTGGTTATGATAGGGTGGCCCAGTCTCCCTACCTAAGTAACGAACGGTAAAACTGTATTTTTGTTATTCCCACTCGATACCATCCAGCAGTCTCATAAACCTTACGTACCTACCCAGATAGAATTGGGTTCTTCAATATGGGAGGTACCTGATACATACATACTGTGCAGATCACATGATCTTGTGGCCAAATTGAAGCCAATGCAGGGCCACTCTGACTTCTTGCCACATGCCACATCCCGCATGGGCCTCTCTCATCGATTACCTTACCTAAGGTAGCTCAGACTCGCCTCATGAGCTCCAACATCACATCTTCCCTTCTGCCATCAAACATCAAAACACCACTGACTCACTGTGCATCTCCACGCTACCGATAGTATATATATTTCGAGGGGCATACCCCAAACATAAGACACTTTGAAACTCACAATTGCATTCCATCAGTATCACTATCACGCAACATACATACGTCTGCGAACAAACAATGGCCGACGCATACTCATCCTCTGACACTGAACTCAATCCTCGCAATAGACTGACGGATGTGAGTGAGACAGCTAAAAGGCTTACTAAGTTCCTCGGCGGCGAGCTCTATGTGAGCCCGACCGCTTTTGTCCAGACTGCCGAGAATCGGGTAAGTAGGCTCTTGAGGTATTGAAAGCTGTTGGAAGGAAGCATTCGGCTGTCTCTGCATCGCCGTCTATCCCGGCCATGTCCTCGCTCCAAGTGGCTTCGGCTAACCGGCTCGCACGAGCATAGTTCGGCTCCGCCGTTCTCGAAGACCTATATGCGTTTGTCCACGGGACACCCGAGGGACTTTCCGAGCCGATCGACCAAGAACCTGTGAATGACGAGGAAGACGGAGACGATGAGTCTGAAGACGAGCTCTTCGATCAAGCCGCGAATGAATGGGCTCCGCACCCTGATATAGGGCTCGAGACCCACCATGCGGAACACGGCTTCCCGAGAATCGCGGTCCTGAGGAATAACCTCACTGCTCTTTCACAGCGGTACAACGTAAGTCACCTAGCTAGACGTGAGAGTTATACCAATTCTGAGCCGAGTTCACTATACAGCTTTATTTTGCGGCCTATCAAGACCGAATCTACGTATATCAACCGCGCAGGACCAGCCCCCAAATCCTGCCCCCTCCGACTCTTATTCTCCATCCGCAGCCGTCTAAATGGGCCCGGCGATGGCCCCAGGGGATGGACCACCGTTTTCCTCACCAGGTCAACCATATAATCGTGGGGAACCTGGGGGACTTCGAGATCGTCCTGTTGGCTTACGACGACGGCGACACGCTGGCGTACTATACACACAGCATCGTCCACCACATCACGCAGAGCAGCGACCGCACGCGCAGCCCCGGCGCCTCCTCGACCTCTAAAAGGAGGTATCCGAAACCCTTCTTTCACGACAATGTGGGCGAATCGGCTTGGGGACTTGCCGTCCACGAGAAGTCCAGGTTGATTGCCGTCAGTTCGAACCTCCGCGAAGTTACCGTATTCGCCTTTGCGCTTGCCCAGCGAAATGGATCCTCCCTGCGCCGCACCGAGCACCGCCCCATTCCGGCACACTCTCTGCTCGGGGTTCAAAAAGACCTCCGCTCGAGGTCGAGGGAATGGAGAATCGTCCTCCCGCTCAACCCCGACGGCGGCAATATCCCCAATGTGTCCTTCACGGATGATGAAATGGGCGACGCAGAAAAGGTCGTTGCTAGGGACGTCTCGGGAGCTCTGTGGTTCTTAGATATCTGGAGACTCGGCGTCCCCCACGTCCGGTGGCGCGACACGTATGGGAAACCGCGACTGCCAAACCTGTATGTATATGGGTTTGGTTGCCCGCCATGTATTGAGGCTAACTATAACTTTGCAGTTATAACGGCTGGGGCGTGCTGGTGCTTCCCTATAGCAGCTTCCGGCCGACGAATTCGAGCAGCGAAACGCTGGGCATCCCCAGGAACCGGGTGGTTGTCCTCAGGAGAGACATCCGCAGCCACAGGATATATCTGGATGTACATTACAGCACATGCCTGGATATAACCTGCAGCCTGTACTACCTGAAGGGGTTCTCGCCGAGCTTTGAAACCCTGCACCAGCTGGGCCAGGGTCCCTTTCAATACTCGACAAAACACAAGTTGTACGGGCACGGAACTTCTCAAGAGGACGAGGAGGACGAGGTCGACGACGAGAGCGAGAGCGAGCTCGACGGTGAAGGGAGCTCGCAAACGACAAGCGAGCACACAACCATCACGGTGCCAAACCGCGATTTGACCATCACTAACATAGCCCACGACAGTTCATTCGTTGAGAAATCCTATCCTAAAGCGCCAAGGTTCCAGTTGGCCGGGTGTATCATCCCCAACCCCTGTGAACTATTGATACTCGACGACGGCCCCGACCAGCGTGTCACCTTCGCCCGGTATTGCAGGGTGCTGAAGCGCGTGATAAGCGTTATAGAGTACGCCACGGCCGGGGACCTCCCCCGCCACCTAGCCAGGACGCACGGCCTGCTACGTGCCTGCACCGGCGACGTGGCGTTCCAGCCCTTCGACCTCGCATCACCATACATCCAGTTCCGATTGCTCCTCACCGAGCAGTGCCACCCGGTCCCCTCCGCCCAGCCCTGGGACCTGCACCCCACGTACGCGGAGCGCATCAACATGCTCCACCACGTGCCCGAACTGAGCCTGGTCGTCGTCGGCTCGGCCATGGGGCGCGTCGCCCTACTCACTCTAACCAAGGGCCCCCGCTGCCCCGGCATGGGCAATCTCCGGTACGGCTTCCGCGTGGACTACATCCTACCGCACAAGTTCGAGGAGGCCGCGTCCGTCGCCGGCATCGGCGGGAACGGGCGCTCCGTCCAGCCCTTGTGCACCCTCATCGGCGTCGCCATCGGCCCCGCCCCGCGCGGAGCCGGGCTGAAGCTGCCGCCCCCGGACATCGACGCCAACGGGAATGCAGTGTCCCGTACATACCGCCTGATGCTGCATTATAAGGATCATACGATCATCATGTATGATATCAGGCGGGATCAGGAGGAGTTGTTGGTTTTCTGAGTTGGCACTGCGGAAGAAGTACCGTGCCCTCCCTGGATGGCGGCGGGCCGGGTGCGGCGAGTTCGGAGCCTCGTCTAGGACGGCCGTTCAACGTGCGGCACGGTACTTTTTGGATGTCGAGTTGCCCCGGGGGTGTCTTGTACGGCTGGACTGGGAGGAGAGCCCTGGGGGAGGTCGGCCGAAAGCGCTGACGGAAACTCGACATCCACGCGGGTCGACTGGGTTGGCTTTCTTTTTGGGGTTGGCTTGTCTTTTTGGTTTTTTTTTTTTTTAGGTTTTTTTTTGGTTATCTCTCTCTGGGTTATCTTTTCTTTTGGGGGGGCGGTTGGGTTTCACTTGTCTGGTTTCAAATCTCGGGCTCTCCTTCACTTCATTCCTAGGCTGTTTGGCGTGGCGTAACAATGGGGCGGGTTGGGTGGAAGGATGGCATAGGTTGACAATATTCTGGTTCTGCATTTCTAAACTGGATATGTCTCTTTATTTCTCTTTTTTTTTTTTTTTTTTTCTTTTTTTCCCCTTTTTTTTTTTATTTTGTCTTTTTCAATTTGGATATAGGTAGCGGGTGGCTTTGGATGGCATTTTTTGGAGTCGGGATGGATTCGGGGGATGGATGGGTAAGGTCAGGTTAAGAGCATCAGCCGGACGCATTCTCGGAGTTCTAGGCAGGCATACAGGCAGACTTAGCCACCACCACCAGTGGATTTCTCTTGACGAGCGAATAACAGGAGCTGTTTTCTTGATATTTGATAGCGGTGGCTTACCTACCTACTTTCTTGCAGCACAACCCACTCAACGGTGGGTGTGTAAAAACCGCTGTACAAAGCATACTGCGCTGTCTGTCCCATACATCCATCCACCCAAACCTAGACAATAGCCCCTCGGACATGTCGGCATTAGACCTCGGCTCGATCTTGCTTCGACCGTCCCTGAGACAAAGACCGTTGACCGGAACAGTGGTCACAGCACCTAGCGCAGCATGTGATGGAAAACCTCGGCCTGTATGTAACTTTTGCGAACGAAAAAGAAGCCGCGTGGGGTGCGCTCAGGACCGCGCTTGTCATGGTGGTTAATGGGCTCGGTCGCCTCACCGAGAGCAGAGGTACTCGTGAGTCCCTCCTTGCTAGCCGACGCCCTGATCTTGATCTTGAGCGGGACGAAGCGGGATTACGAGGATGGTTTCGCCCCCCAGACTTGCTAGAATCGAACCTGAACCGGAAGGCTACAGCCGGGGAACGAGATTGGATCATTGATTCATCTCCGCGCTGACGGCTACAGTGTGCTATTCTTCGCCTGTCTCGTTGTCGGGATGTCCGATTCTTGAGACCCACGTCTTCTCATCAACAATGGTCCATATTGGGGGTATAGCGGGTACGAATACCTCCCTGGGCACGTATTGCGGATTCCCATCGATGGATGTACATACAAGTACATCCTCCCCAGACACGCCAGAGTCGGGCTTTCTTACCAACGAGGCGGTCCGAAACCCCCAGTGCTCCGCCGGCTTCGGCAGTGGAAGGGACGGAAATGCATGAAATCCACCGCGTGGGGACCGGAATGCACCGTATCTCCTTATCGAATAGGGCTGGACCACCCACGGGGCCCGTGACAGTGGGAAAACATAAATAAATGCCAAGTCCTCCCCCCTTCCCGTCCCGCCTGAAGGCAAGAACTTTCGAACGAGACGTCAGGCAACATTTCTCAGCTCGCTTCGACCAGGCCGCATAACCGCGCGAAGGTTGATTGATGACGGGCGTTCTCGGGCTGCTGGCTTTCGGTGGTTGTGTGGGCGGGGAGGGAGGCGAGGTTGGTTGGGTTTCCTGCCGCCGTTCATTGGGCCTTGACGACAAGCAGATAAGGCCTATCTCTTGGCAGAGCCGGTTCCCGCTTCCCTCGGAGAATCGCCTACGGTACCCAGAGCCGGGGTCAAGGGTGTTGCAACCCGAAAAGAGCATGCGACAGGAGGGAAGCAGATTCTGCTGGTTTTTTTGACACCGGGGTTTTTGATGCCATTGCGGGAAGAGTTGAGAATGGCATCGTATTTTTATTGGACTCATTCAAGTCAGGCAGAGAGGGTCGACACCGTGTTTTCGGTCCAAAATCATCCAGTTTCTAACGATCATTCGGCCTTCAGGGTTCGGTGAGTCTTGAATTCCAGCTTCAAGTCTCGGAGGAATCCATAAATTTCAAGAGGCCGCCGGACTTGTCAATATTGTGGCAACTGATTGAAACGATTTGCAAAGACCACTCAGCAAACAGTCAGTCAGCGCAGTGATTCAAATTTCCTGTCCCAGAACCGGCGACTCCACTTGATAAGCTGCACCAGGGCTCCCCGGCATGAAACGCGTGGAAGATCTCGAGAAAAGAGCGGGTCGACAGATAAGAGAGATCCGGACTCGTGATTCGCCTACGAGTCCCTCCCGCTTGGGTTGGAGGCTGCCACTCCAGAACCCCGGACTGAGCCTCAACAGAAACGATTTCGTAACAGAAACTCATGGCCCCACGCTTCCCGGCTTGGCCTCTGGTTCGACGGCTGGCGCTTCGCTGCCCCATTCCAGCCCCATGCGATCGGGAAAAACCGCTGTTGGGCACCGGGTCAACTCGTCATGCCCTGCCGTTAGCGGACCTTGGAAGCCTGATGGCATTGACGAGGGCGGTCGAATTGCGGGGGCAGACTCTCCGATTCAGGGCGGGAGGGCGGTCGAGAGGGTGTCAATTGGGCAATCCATTGCCTTTTTTTTTTTTTTTTTTTCGTTTCTCGCGGCAGTGGGATGATGTACTTTGAATTCTCAGCTGAAAGGGTGGTGTGCCAAGGTTACGGCAAGGCGAGTCGCCCTGCAGCAAGACCCCCGACCTGATTGCCAAGATCCATTGGTCAGTGGGGATGGGAACAAACGATTTCGACCACTTTCAACTCTCAACCTAGGTAGCTATCTCAATTCCATGCGATCGGGTGACGACATCGACAATGCAATAGCCCTATGACGCTCAGCCGTGGATGGCAGATTCGAATGTCTTACAATACCCCCCCACTTTCGGCGCCATGGAGAGGGGGAACAAAACATTGAACATGCGCACACATGACATCAACGCGGGAATGAGAGAAGCTGCATATCCGCCATGCCTCCTCTCTCTCTTGGCATGTTTGATGCGGTTAGAGTCTCCATTGTCTTGTTGCTCACTCGATATCAGCTCTTACACTCTTGCACAGTAAACGCACTTTCAATAATGAGTACGAAGTACATGGCGAGTTTATCAGACGGGGATCGAGATCCAAGTCAATGATGACGCCCATGTGGGGGTCTCTCTCGAAGCCCCGTCTGGCAGACTTTTAATGCTCTGCTCGTCCGTCATGTCGCCCTCTTTGACGTACTGAGACAATGAGAATCTGGCTTGGAATGCTAAACATGCAACTTTTTGACAGACAGGCACTTCACACCTGCATCCGCGATCCAGAACGGCAGCGGTACATCAGGTACGAACGCTGGTACCGTCGCAGCCCGCAGAGGTGGGACCGAGCCAGCTCCGGGAGAACGGGGGTGCCCTCCCACACACAATGCACTGGGACGCCACCCATCCCGGGCCCGCTAACCGTTTTCAGAAGCGTTGGATAAGGTTCTTGGGGGACCCCAGACTGGCGGGCTGACCGTAGATGAACTATGGACCTCCGGAAAGGTTCCAGCCAGATCATCAGAGCTAGATTGCGATTTTTGATTTTTGCTGCGCCCGCGATCCCACCCGGGTGAAACAGGGCAACGGGCAAACGGGCAGTCGGCAATTGCCTAGGCAATGGGCAATGGGCAACGGGGGCGGCTTTGATTGTGCGTTGGCTCCGAAAATAGGATGATGGCAGGCGCAACCCACGGCGCCCTTCACAACCTCGGATCCTCTCACCCATTTCGGGGCAGAGTCCCACGCGAGACAGTGGGTAACTCACCAAAACAAATTCCATGCAACTAACAAAAAACTTGTGGGCGGTCGGGCGAGCAGGCACGCAGGCTTCTCCGTCCGGGATCGCATGCACGCCCGCACCTCACCCGCATGCATTGCATGGGTGGGTGGATGGGCCGATGGGACATGGGGACAACGGGGACATGGGGCACTTCCATTCTTGTCAAGTTTCCTTCTCCTTCCCTTGTTTGTGTAGACCACTCACACACGCAGAGACGTACCTGCCGAACACCGCCGCCAGGACCCGGAATCTTGTCGCTCCCCACTCCTCGGGACTGATAGCGCCCTTGACTAAGGTGAGATGAAAGGTCGGGTATGGAGATAAGGTAACATACACAGTACATACAGTAGCAATGGCCCCCCTGCCTCCTAGATCTTGTCTCTTTTTTTTTCTTATATACCTTTGCTCTTGTCCCACCTTTGATCGCGCTTGATCACTTTCCCATCCCGTTGTTGTTGTTGTTTTTGTGAAGCCCTGTTTCCGACACCGACTTACCGAGTCCCCAGTTCCTAATCCCTATAACGACACCCCCCTTCACTTCGGCTTCCCTCCCTCCTCGGTGTGGTTCCTGTGAGAATTGAACTCCCACCCTAAATAATCACGACTCCTCCTCCTCCTCGCCGTCGCCATCCTCCGTCCCCGACACATCAGCAGCAAATCCCCCAATCGCCACGGTCCGCGGAGGACCCTTCTTCCTCCTCCTCTCTCATCTCCCCCCTCCCCCCCCCGCCGCCGCCCACCATGTCGACCGCCGACGATAGTAGCGGGAATGTCGGCACCGACCCAACCGTCCACGACCTCAACGCGCCCTTCAATGCCGGCGACCAAGCCTACATCATCGTGTCGGCGGCCATGGTCCTGCTTATGGTGCCCGGTATCGCCTTCCTCTACTCGGGCCTCGCGCGGCGGAAATCGGCCCTCTCACTCATATGGGTGACTGTCATGTCGTTTAGCGTCGTCGTCTTCCAGTGGTACTTTTGGGGGTACTCGCTCGCCCTAAGCAACACCGCCACCAACGGCTTCATCGGGAACTTGGATAAATTTGGCTTGCGGAACACACTAGGCGAACCGAGCCCCGGCTCACCGCTGATTCCGGAGCTTCTGTATTCGTTTTACCAGGTACGGAAAAACATCCCTAACATTGCCAGAAATGGAGGCTGGAGGACGGAGGACGCACGATGAAAGTTGCGGAGGCGGCGAGAGAAAGTTCAAAAAGTTTAGGGGGAAGGGCTAACGCGGGATCATGGGTCAATTTAGATGCAATTTTGCGCCGTCACCGCTGCCCTCGTCATCGGAGCCACGGCTGAACGCGGCCGCGTCGTCCCCGCCATGGTTTTCACCTTTTTCTGGGCCACTCTCGTCTACTGCCCGCTCGCGTACTGGGCCTGGGGCGCCAACGGGTGGGCCTTCAAGTACGGCGTTCTCGACTACGCCGGCGGCGGCCCCGTCGAGATCGGGTCGGGCGTGTCAGCGCTGGCATACTCGTGGGTGCTCGGGCGCCGCAACGAGAAGATGATGCTCAACTTCCGTCCGCACAATATCTCGCTCATCACCCTCGGCACCATCCTGCTGTGGTTCGGCTGGCTGGGCTTCAACGGCGGGTCTGCCTTCGGCGCTAACCTCCGCGCCACCATGGCCTGCTGGAACAGTTGTCTGACGGCCATGTTCGCCGCCATGACCTGGTGTCTCCTGGACTACCGCCTGGCCAAGAAGTGGTCGCTCGTCGGCTGGTGCTCGGGGACCATCTCGGGGCTCGTGGCCGCCACGCCAGCTGCGGGAGTCATCACACCGTGGGCGAGCATCATTCTCGGGGTGGTGGCCGGCGTAGCCTGCAACTTCGGCACCAAGATCAAGTTCATGATCGGCATCGACGACGCGATCGAAGTGTTCTCCGAGCACGGCATCGGCGGCATTGTGGGCCTCATCTTTAACGCGCTCTCCGCACCCGAGTACATCATCGGCCCAGACGGTGTCAATATGGGTGCCGCGGGCGGCTGGCTCAACCACAACTACCGCCAGCGATACATCCAGGTCGCCAACATTTTGGCCGCCTGCGCCTACACGTTTTTCATGTCGGCCATCATTGTGAAAGCCATCGACCTTGTCCCCGGCTTACACCTGCGCGCCTCGTCCGAGGCCGAGCTCCTGGGCATGGACGACGACCCAGCACGGCGAGTTTGCCTATGACTACGTCGAGGTATGTTTTTATCCCCCCCCATTCCCCACATAACCAACCCAACCACAGCCCACTAATTCTGCCCCGTTCAGGTCCGACGCGACTACCTAGCCTGGACGCCCGCCGAGCGCGACCCCAAGGAGGACGGCGTGGTGGTGGTCCCGCAGCACGGCATCGCCGGCCACCAGGACCTGGCCGAGAGCGCCCGCCTGCGCGCCCCCGGCACCGGCTCCTCTTCTGAACACCACCCCCCCCACCCACCACAGTAATGCTAGCCATAAGGGGGGCAGCGGGAGCGGGAGTGTGCCGGCTACGCCGCCGCCGGAGAGGGATTTGGAGGTGCACAGCAAGTTGGGGGTCGTGCCCGAGGGGGAGCTCGGGGGGTTGAGTGAGAAGACGGTTGTGGAGGCGACGCAGTGATTTTGGCTTTTTGGGTTGGTTGGTTAGTTGGTCGATCGAGCGTGTTGCTGGTGTTGCTGTTGTTGCTCTTTTTTGGGGGTATATCCGGGGATTGGGAAACCTGGCTTTTGGCTGGCTGGCGTGGGCGTGGGAGTTGGGGCGATTAACTAACTTGGGTTTTCTTTTTCTTTTTTTCACATTTCCTTTTCGGGTTTGTCCCTCTTGCCCTTTGCTTGGGGACGCGATCAAATCGATTGATTGCACTTTTCAGGTTGTTGCCGTGCCATATTGTGCCGTGCCGTGCTGTGGGATGGGTGCTAAAAGAGGGCGCCAGGTCGCCTGCTGCTGCTGCGCTGTTAACCTTTATATACCATTACAGACTTATTTATTACTTATTACCTACATACTTACCTCCCTATCCGCGTGCTTGTTTACTTACCTTACATTTTCATCAACCTATGGATACCGCGGTGCAGCAGGATCGATATTTTGGAGACGAGGTTGAGATTCGTGTATTGGCCAGGGCCGCCATAGGGCGAGGAGGTCTTAGGGGGAGGCACCGGTGATAGGGGTGGTCTGTGAGGGTTGGTTCTCGGCAGAGGGGCTACTTTGTACCTCGTTGCAGGTTGTTGCATGCTAGGGGGTACTTGTGGTCTGGGTTGGGGCGTTGCACTGTGGTACGCATCTCGGGAGCAACGGTGCTGGTGACATGGCGGATATGAACGGAAGATGGGAGTGCAAGGGGACGGACCTGGGATTCCTCGGCAGCGGGAGGAATGGGCGCTGGGCGAGCAATGTTTTTGATGATGGCCCCGGGGGTATGTATAAATGGCCATGTTGTTGTCGATCCCGGCCGTTCTACACCAACCCCATCAGTCTAGTCGGCCAGGCCGGGCTAGTGGGGCCGATGCACCCCCGGTGTCCGGACCGGCTCCGTCCTCCGGATGTGGGGTTCCGGGACATGCCAAGACGGAATGGCAAAATTGGATTGCCTAAACGGGTTGTTTGTGGATGAGATGAGAGAAAGCCATTATCGATATGTACATTAGCTTTGGAGGAGTATTGGAAAAAGATTCGGAGGTGCTGATTTGGACTGGGGCAGGACCCATTAGGGGGTGGCATGGTGAATTGCGTCCTGAATTCTATGGTGGCTTGCGTACCTAAGGAAACCAACTCAACTCCGTGTTCTATTTATTTAACACTAGATTATGGGATTTAAGGGCATAGAGCTTGATACGTTACCTAGCCGACATGATTGTTATGTCTTGAAATAATAGGTTATTCGGGGGCACTAGACGACTCTGAAGCCGGCTCAACGGTGGGTGTTGAATACCTACCCTAAACCACCTGGTTGGTGGCTTCGAGTGTCCCTGCGGCCATGTTTTGCAAACCCGTTGTTCGTCCGTGAGACCTGAGGCTCCTTAGTCCTAGCGAGCATGCTGGAAGGAGCGGCATATAGCCCGCCGGGTTGTGTTTACTTTTCAACAAATCCCACTAAGCTCTCGTGGCTCAGTGGTTTGGCTGCGAGTCGATTGTCCCTGGGAACAATAAGATCCTGTTTGTGATAATTGACTATAGCAGCACTTTTTTTTCGATCCCAGTTGATGACGCTTTTATTATTTTTCATGTTATTTGATCACAATTTTTGACTTTTTGACCGACCATAACGCGGCCAGTCAATTTGATCCGGGTCGAACTCAACCCAACATTTCTCGCTTAGTACCGCTAGCTTGATATATCTGACCCTTAGTTTATCTTTGTATTTAATGTCAAATTAGACATTTATAATTCTCTTTTCCGACATAGTCTAAACTAACTGGTACCAAGAGATCAAGGTTTGGTCAGCCCTGCTGGTCTGCCACGTGGGCACAGCTCGTCTCGGCGGTTATCATCACAATGTGATTGCCGCCCTGCTGAGCCCCCCGCCTTGGCTTGTTGGTTCTGTGATCCTTCTTGCCTCATAAGTCAAGTTGCACTCAACACACAACATTATTGGAAATACACTCACTCCCTTTATTCTTTCAATATATTTTTGTCGTGAGCTGACTGTGAGCCGGCCCCAGCCTGCTTGGGAGGTTCCCCGGATCTTAGATTCCGAAATCCATTCGTCGCGTCCCCTGTCGGCCAACTCCACCCAATCTCACAGTTCTCACGGCTTCATCTTCAGCCGAGGCTTCCACTCACCTCACTCTCCTTCCGACTCAACCATGTCACTTACCAATCGCCTCGGCCTCGGGTCGCAGGACCACGGCGAAAGCACCGGACTCATAGTAGCAGGAACTGCCATCGCTACCACCGTCGTGTTATCGCTCCTCCGCAGCTACCTCTCGCCGACGCAGCCCAAGGTCATCCGCTCACCCTTGCGCAGTGTTCTGCCTCGGCTCTCACAAGATGAATTCGATAAGCTCGAATACAAGCCCGACAACTTCCCCGGCGCACGAGATGTTGAGACTCCGGTACGTGACCCTGTATCACCACCCTAAACCACCAGCCACAACTGACTCACCCGCCTAGTACGGCTCCATTCGCGTCTATGAATGGGGGCCCCTGACCGGCGAGAAGGTTGTCTTCGTGCACGGAATTAGCACCTCCTGCATCACCCTCACCAAGCTGGCCAACGCCCTAGTCGAGGAGAAAGGCTGCCGCGTCATGCTCTTCGATCTCTTCGGCGCGGCTTCTCCGACAACCCCTCCGACCTGCCGCACGACGACCGTCTGTACACGACTCAGATCCTGATCGCGCTCGCTTCGTCGCCCGACCTCTCCTGGACGGGGCCCCAAGCCTTGCGACTAGTAGGCTACTCACTCGGCGGGGGCATCGCGGCGCATTTTGCAGCCGCCTTCCCGCATCTCGTCTCATCGCTCGTACTCCTAGCGCCGGCGGGGCTAATCCGGCCGGAGTCATTCGGCACGCTCACCCGCCTCATCTTCACCTCGGGGCTGGTCCCGCCGCGCCTGCTGACCTGGCTCACGCGCCGGCGCCTCCGCCGGCCCATCCGCTCGAGCGGCAAGCGCGGGAAGGCCGCCGCCGCCGCCGCCGCCTCCGCCGCCAACAGCACCAGCGGCACCCCCAACCCCAACCCACACCCCACCTCCTCCACAACCCCCAAACCCGACCCCGTCACCGCCGCCCTCACCGAAACAACCCGCCTCATCTCCGAAACAACAGACACCACCATCCCTCTCTCACGCGTCCTCCGCACCGTCCACTGGCAAACTAGCACCACCACGCGGGCTTCGTCC
>NT_165976.1:5682317-5748198 GCF_000143365.1 Chaetomium globosum CBS 148.51 | reverse complement strand
TCGTGGATTCCAGAGAACATCCAAAATACACAATTATTCTACTTTTCATTGCTGTCGTCACTATTTAGGAGTTGATCCCCACAGATATGCTTCGTAGCCAAAAATCACTGCCCAAAAATGGCCGGGGTAGAGCCCGCGCAGGTCAAGATGCCAGCGCGCAACCAAACCGCCGAGAGAAAACACAGCCAAATCCCAAGGTATCATGTCTACGAGCCCCAGCCAGACCGGCCACCCCTTTCCCAGCTGGCACACCCCTGGCACCTGATGCGATTACCATTTCACCCGTATCCAAACTCCGTTTTTGATGCCGCTCGCGCCGACTGGCCGAGCGAAATGTAGGCTTAATCACGAACACTCGCTAAGCGGAGGGTTACCCCTGGGCGTCGACAAAGTTGTCTTCCGACGCGGTTGAGTCGGTCCGCTTGGCGCTACCTGGCAGGCTCTTTTTCAGGTCCCCGTGGAAATCGACCAGGGGGCCGTCCTTGGCCTGGCTACCCGTCGCAGAGAGCATCTCTTGGATCTCGGTCGTGCTGGGGTGTGATGGATCGAGGGGTGGTGGGTTCGCCGGAGTCTGTGGTTGCTCCTCCGCCGCCGGCGGCTGCTCCTTTGTCAATGGCGGTTGCGGAGTTGACTCGCTATCGCCAAAGTCTATCAGATCGCCAGCTGCGCTGGGGGGGTCCTTCGGCGGTTCCTTCACTTCGAGTGAGGCCCTAGGGGGGATGACGTTTTGTTGATTAAATTTCTGCCCTTTGATAATCGGGTAGATGGCCATTATTTGCGCCGCCTGCTTCTCAGGGGTCGTTCCGTCTCTGCACGCCGTTAGCACTTCATGTCTCCCGGCGGCAGAATATGGGGTCGTCTAACATCGTAGCGTTGATGATCCATTCGAGGTCCTCTTCGCCCTCCTCCGGGCCGCCTGGCCCGCCCCTTACCGGCCTAAATAGTTTGGGATGCCACTCGACGCCGTCGTTGGCTCGCTTGGCCGCCTCTTCGCGCTGTACTTCTTCGACCTTGGTTTTCTCGTCCGTTGCGAGCTCGTGATTGCGCTCCTTGACCGCTTGTGATGTCTTGGCCCACAGCCGCTGCGATTCCCGCTCGGCTTGTTCCTCGAGAGGTCGGCACATGGGGGCACTGGGCTTCGATTTCAGGGCGTTGAAGAACATCTCCCTTTGCGCCGTCTGTCTGGTGTTGGCCTAGCTCATCCAAAGGGGATCAGTCAACTCACCTTCACATTCTTGATGTACATTTCCTCGCTCCATAGCCCAGAAAGCTCGTAGAGTATCTCGCCGGTGTGGTCGTTTCTGATGACGCCGCCAATGGCGTTGTATGTACCGCTGACCCACCCTTTAACCTTGAAGTCGATGTCGGCTGATAACCCGGTCTCTGGGCACCGCACGAAGCTGTGATCCCCGAGCTCGTATTTCATCTTGCCAAACAGAATGCCCCTGGCATACATATTCGGCTGCGTGAGAGTACTAGGGAAAATCATTAGTCTCGGCGGAATCTATCCTCCCGTCAAGATTTGCTCACTAGCGCTCGCCCTTCGAGGGGTCGGCGCCCCGGTTCAAGAGTGACAAGATAGCTGTTCCTTCCATCATACTGGCGGCGGAATTGCCCAGAAACTTGCTCCTAGGCTTGAGTGTTCCGTCGACCCGGATGTTGTGCCCTGGAACCATGTAAAAATAACTCGACTTGGGCGGGTGGTGCGATGTCTGTTCCGAGATGTAGTAGGCCCGCGTGTTGTCGGGGAAATCCCAGTAGCAGCTAAAGACCTCGCCGAGGACGGGGTTCAGGGGTTTCTTCACTCCCCTAGATAGCATCAGTACGAGCTCCATATGGTTCCAGAACACCGGTACACCAACCCGGGGGAGCACTTACGGGGGTCGGATGTGCCAGCCGCTCAGATAGAATTTAACTACCGCCACGAATCGCTCAACGGGATCGTCAATTTCAGGGATCGGCAGGAGCATTTCGGGGTGGCACATGAAGCTGTCCGCGGTTTGTTAGCTTCGATGGGCCAGTGTTCAACAGCAGAGACTGTCAAGGAGACGGTTGGGTCATACTTGGTAATCCGTTCCAGCATGCTGCGCGGTTCCAAGATGAAAGTCGGGAGCACCACCCTACTCAAGTCGGCACCGGGCCGCAGCTGTGATATAATGTGGGACAAGACTACGCACGAGATCAGCCTTTGCTGTCTTTTTAAATGTAGTCGCTACCGATGTGTTGACAGACCATTTCCCTGGTCGGGCTCGACCACGAGGGTGTCATCGTCGACGGGATCCTGTCGCTTCGCTAGAGGACCGGCTGCCTGGATCGAGGAAAAGTCAATTAGTATAAGTCGACACCACTATCCTCAAAATTTCAGAGTGCCGGAAGGAGCTCAACCAAGCCGTTCTCCCCCCACCCTCTCCTGCCCTATTCTCCCTGCCCTATTCTCCCTGCCCTATACCAATAACTCTCTGGAAGAAACAAAATCACACGACTCACTAGCATTCGAGATGGTTCGGCGACGGCCAGACACAAGTCCCATCATTTTTTCCAAAGATCTAGGGCCAGGCCACCCTTTTTCAGCAGCCGTAAAGCTCTTGAGAAAAAGGGAAGAAAAATAAAGTGGGGTAGGGTAGCTCGAAGAGGATATTGTTGGGGATAACTTCGCAAGCGAGAAGCTCAGATCCGCTTGTCAACTTTTTCTTTCTATTTCGTTTCTATGGTCGAGACAGGCGCAATGAGTTCCCGGACCCGGACGCCTGGAGTGGTTCTGGAGGGGCGAGATGATTACGTCGTTAAACAGGCAGCACCATGCACCATTCAGCTGGCTGAGAAGTTTGAACGGCAAACGGGATTCGCAGGTTGACAGACTCCCGCACACCGCATCTCAGCGAAGTCGGGCGGGGCATGGAGGGGCGCCTTGGGGGCAGGCTGCGATGACGTGGGTGGGGCCCGGGCTCCCTTACACCTCCGGGTTTCCGTCTGCCAGACCCAGGCCCAGACAGGCAACCCAGAATTCAGCACGTGTCTAGCGGGCATGTCTGTAAGAGACATCCATAGTGGTCCATTACGTCTAGATTCCCAGGAATCTTGATCTCAGTATAGTGTAGAACTTAAGGTTAGCTGGCTTGAGGCTAGTTAGGGAGTTAGTTGGTACCCACCCACTGTTTCGTGAAGCTGGAAGCCAGAACATGAAAGTTGCTCAAACCAACAAGTTGTCATCAGCCACCAACTGCTTTTGTCTCCAAGCTGATCTGTGCTTCCTCTTTCGTCTCTCTTTTCGTCCATGGGGAACCCCACGTGGTGGAGCGAGGGTGGTGGCCCACACGAGCTTCTGTTCATACCCCTGCCCGGGAATGTCGGGGCTTGAGACAGGTCTCCGCCTCCGCAAATCTCGCCCAACTCAGCCACAGCAGAGCGGTCACGAGCTGGATTCTCGAGCAGGCTGGAGGAAGGGAAGCTCGCTCGCCGGTGAACCGATATGGCCAGATGGCGGACCCGAAGGGGGAAAAAATCCATGCTTGAGAGACTCGGAAGAGCAGCCCTGGGCCCGCAATCCCTTTCTCTGTTCACTTCTTTTTTTCGGTTTGTTTTTTGCTTGCTCGAGAATGGGGCTTGCGTTTCGTGCTATGTAGTTATGTGCTCCCTGTTGTCAATGGGGTGACAAACTGGACTGGATATCATTGGGCGACAACGCACAGTTGGACAGGCAACACCACCCGGGTATTCCTCGTCACCCACAGGAGAAGATTGTCACGTCAGCACGAATGATGATCTGGCATCCGGCTATGGCTTGTGACTGCTTGGTTGCAACAAAACCTGTTGTTGTTCCTGAAGATCGCAAGGTTTGTGGAGGGAGCGGGCCCCATGCTAGTTTTGATTGCGGTGTCTGGCCCTGTAACACCCCCGGTGGAATGACACCCCCAGTAGTTTCAGGTGTGCGCTGCCGTTGAGCGGGCCGCCCGAGGCTTGTTGGTTCGGATCCGGACGGCAGGGTCTAGAATACCTATGAAGACTCTGAAGATACGGATTGTTAGCCTCGACTCCCGAGACCCCAATACGAACTTCAGCTCCTGTTCGGCTGGGGCGACAATAGGGACGCTTGACTTCGCATTGGCCCCACGAGGTTGCACTCAAAAGAGCGAAATATTAAGGGCGCCGGGGCGCGCCACGGCAACCGGGAACCGGCAGGTAAAACGGTCTTTGTAGCCCCAAGTGTGGAGAAACATTGACCGAAGTGCGCTGCTGGATTGCCGTTAACCCTGGAACATAACCCAGATCGGTGCTTTGCACTGATGCTGCATCAGATGAGATCCAGGGGAACCGAGACCTGGAATGAGGAAAAAAAAAGGGGTTTTGCCGAATCGAGAACCACCACAAAACACAAAATCCATCGTTTGGTCTTGCTCCTGCCCAAAAGCTGCGATTGCCAGATTGACTCGGAACCCTGGGCATCCAATGCCAACGCAGGACACGGCGCTTCGAACCCTGTTTAGGAAGTCGATCCCTCGCTTTGCGTTCCTTGCCCCGCCGAACACGACCACTGCCCGCTGCAAGCAACCTTGAAAGGTTCACTTGGCTGCTCACTCCCTCTCGCCCACCGACGTTTCCACTTTCTTAGCAGCGACCACACACCTTCATCTCGGTTGACCAGCCCGGCCTTCCCTATCGCAATCGGGTCACATGCGATACCTGGAGCCCGACAGCAACGGGCCTATTTGGCGGCTCTGCGGTCAATTGTCGGGCTGCCAGGCGGACAGCAGCAGCAGCAGCACCAGCAACGAGCACATGCTTGCTTTCCCTTTCCGTCTCCGAAGTAACGTCCCATCTAGGCCCCGTCCTGCGCCACCGCCGTCGAAGCGCCAGCCCAGCCCATGAAGAGCTTGGCCTCGAGATAGCTAGCTACGACATCCGAGCGAAATGACAGAGAACGAGCCTCCCGCCCTTGGTGTGCACGACGATGGCCGAGCCACGCGGAGCCGCCGCATTATGGGCAAGCTGTTTGGCCGCGACCGCGAGCGAAAGGCAACCCGCGACGACGGCGGCGACCTGAATGACTTCTTGCACGGATCTACCGACAAGTTGCAGGTCACCCACCCGGTGCCGCCCGTGCTGACCAGACTCGATACCAAGACCGCCCCCCGATACCCCAATGCCCACAATGTCAACACCGCCAGCGAGCCCAAAATGCAGGAGTACGTTGTACGGCCGCGCGATCCTCCCGCGAGAATCAAGAAGGGGAAGGGGTTGTCTGTGAAGTTTGTGAATTCGAACCCAGAAGTCATTGGGGATGGCGGCGACGAGTGTGAAGTTCCCACAGTCGAGATATCAAGACGCAAGAAACAAAGACCACAGCCCAGCCCCTCTTCCATGGCACCACCTAACCGATCTGCAAACCTCGGAGACGGCTCCCGAAACCCATTCGCAGACCCGCCGGGAGAAACATCGGTGAGGGACGCACGGTCGAGCCCTGGGTTGCGGCGCACCCAGACTGGGCACTCACCGAACCCGGGAGGTAACAATGCTAGCCGATATCTGGGCATGCCTGCCGCCCAAGATGATAAACGTAGATCGTTTATCGAGGTACAACAAGCCCAAATGCGAGAGGCGGAAGGACGAGCCTTTGCACAAGCCGTACGGTCGGCGTCCGGAGACCAGTCCAGACAACAACAGCGGCCAGATTCCTCACCCGCATCGACCAACCAGGAGATGGAATCGCCCATCGCCATGTCACCAGAGTCAATGCATCCCCCACAGCTACAATCACCAGCTCACTTCGCGAACCCCCCTCAAGTGCCTGCCAAGGCACACCGAGCGGCACCCCCGATCCCACCGCCTTCCCGAGAACCACGAGAATCTCCCCCGTCACAGAGTCAATATACCCTCACCAGCCAACCGTCCAACTCGCCCGACCGGCTAAACAGGACGCCGAAGACGGAGAACAGCCCCGCGACCCTCTATTCGGCAGCTTCCAGCTTCCAGCGCCCGTTCCCGGGACCTAAACAAGGGACTATTTCGGAGAAGGGCTATGGATCGCCCGTCCAACAGCAGGGACCCAGTTTCCAAGACGTCGTAGCGGCTGCCTCAGACGACGCTATGAATGCGTTCGTGACACGCACGCGCCACTTGTTCGAACTGTTTCGTCTCCATGGCGAGAGCGTGCGGTCGTTGGCCTCGTCTACCCCCCAGGAGATGGCACGGGCGGCTCTATGGTGGTTCCTGATCGGCCGGACAGCGCTGGAGGTTGCCATCCGTGACCGCCCCTCTACCCCCGAGTCCCAGATGAAGAACGACATGGCGAAGCAGCAAGCATACGCCGATCTGGCGAAAAGCTACTGGCTTTTGGAGGAAGCGATGCCCGAAGTGGTCAATTCCGGACGGAGTCCGGTTGACAAGGAGGCCGAGGGTGTCCGGACTACCATCGTCTCTAGCCTCCGGAAACTGGCCGTATCAATGAAGCGGAACGGCTTTCTGCCGCCCGAGGAAGCATTCCTCCCCCAAACGGTCGACAGAACGATCTGGCTCGACTATCCACCTTTATCACAAGATATCACATCTTTGCTCTGCGGTTCGAGTTCTGCTCTTGCCCAGAGCCACGCCTCCTCCGGGATGACGATACTGGAGGCCTTGCCGTTGGGCGACACCGCAACTACTTTCTGTTTTGCCCGCTTCCAGGTCGATGCGTTCCTGATGGAGCAAGGGCGAGAATCACGGCGACTCTATCTTCCATGCTTCCTAACAACTGTCCGGCCGCAGACACAGCCGGATATACTTTTCATCCTCGCCAGCCAGAACGGGGCGGTACAGCTTCGAATATCAGGAAACAAGAACACAGGCCCTTGCTGGGAAGAGGTCCGCTGGCGTCCGGAAAACTGCAACCTGGAAATCAAGTTACCCCGAGGATTCCTCCTGCTCGTGCAGTGCACACAACAAGCATATTCCACCTTACGCAGCATGTACGAATTTAGCGCGAAGGTCCATTCCAGCCTTTACCCGAGGCAAGACGAGAGCTGCCTTTTCAGGTCGACTCTTCGGGCGTTCCAGTACTTTGACAACGACCCACAGGCAAGGCAGTTCCCGAAAGATTCGACACTCAACTGCGAGATCGCCCTGTTTGAGCGCCTCTTCAGGGAGGGGGCGGCCACAGGCCCTCGCACTTACCACAAAGGCTATCGTATCGCGGTTGTCACAGGCCCGCGGACCAAGACCTTGAGCGGTGTCAACCAGATGTACCTCCCTCAAACTCCCATACAGTTCGGCTTCTTGCGCAGCGAGGCCAATGACCCCGCCCTCTCGCTCAAGTTTGAGAATGGCCGGTTCAAAGGCAACATGGTGCTATCGTTTGCAGACGAGGCGGAAAGGCTGCGGATGCATAGTTTACTCATAGGGACCGCGCTAGACCGGGGCGAAAGTGTTTCCGGCGAGGCACCTCTGCAAGGGGTGTGGTTCTCGGAGAGGTACGGCGATGCCTCTAACAAGGGCCTGCAGGCCCTGTCTGCTTTGGCATGGAACAAAGTGAGGGTGATCAACTACGACAATGACGGCGACAAGCCGTCATGCGTCCTCGCTGATAGGCTTCGCGTGGTTTACGAGTTCAAAGAAGGCACCCTCACCGACCGTATCAACGTCGCCCCGGGCGAGCTCAAACTCCGCCTCGATGTACAGAACCCGAGCTGCCTGATGGTCTTCCGCCAGCCCCAGACCGACATCACTCTCGCCGTTACCGAAGCCAACTCGTCCCGCAATCTCTCGGGAGGCCTTAGCCAAGCCCTTGAAAGTGTTAAACAATCCGCCACCATTCGCACCTTCATGTTCCCTAACATTAAAGAACTCCACGCCTTTGAAACAGCCATCACAGGCTTCAAAGTGCTATTCGACGGCACCGCTGCCGCCTTTGCCATCTCGCGTCGCCGTATGGTTGTGCCGATCCACAAGAAGTGGGAGGCGGGCGCAACGAGGATCCAAGTGGTGCAGCAGGACGGCGTCTCCCAGCTGCTGGCCTTCTTCGAGGACTTCAGCCATGGCCAGTGCATGGGATTCCACCTCAAAGGGACCGACGTCTTCGAATCATTCAACCGGAGCGGAAAGGCCGGGCTCAAGATCGACGACGCCAAGTTCCCATTGCCCAAGACGCTCGCGCCGGATTCGGATAGTGCGCAGCAAGCGGCGGATGCGGCCTTCTTGTGTCTGGATTTGCCGGAGTTACCGGGAGAGCATGACGATATTTCCATCCTGTTTGATAATGAGGCGGGTAAGTTACATACATACCAATGCCCGGCTACGTAATGACGACAGTGTGCTAACCGCATATGAACAGAACGTGATAGGCTCGTCGCTTGCCTCCCGGCACCAGTTAAAGCACCACGACTACCGAAGATCAAGGGAATGTCATAGGTAAGATGTTGAAAGGGGCTACTAGCTGAGGAGAGAGACGGGGCAAGCATGCGATTGAGGGATACCTATCTGGCATTGATAACACGAGATACCCTCCTGGAATCTATTTAGCTTTTTGTTCAAGGTTTGAGTCCCACGTGTGTTGTGTCGTGTTCCGTACGGTCATGCCGGTGTCATCATACCCATATATTTCGTACTGACACCAATGGATGCGGAATTTGCCACAAAACAAGGGACTCGATTCCCCCTCACCAGCTGTCCTGCCCTCTACTGGGTTTGTTACAGAAGATGAATTACAAACAACCCCTACTCGGCAGGTACCTGAACCAACGCCTCAACTCCATTGTAAGCCAGTGGGTAATTTGATCCCGCTTGATGCCAAACAAAGAGATGTGCCTAAGCTTCTTTTCATCCCATATTGTGTGTTCCTCTTGTTTCTGAGTGTCTTCCAGTCAAATTCATCATATTCACCTTCCTCCTCCTCCTCCTCCTCCTCCTCCTCCCCCCTAATACCGCCTCCTCGTTGGCTCCGGGCTCGGCGACCTGGTCGGGCTGCGGGAACGCGGCCTCGTCTTGAGCCACTTCTTGGTCGACAACTCCAGCTCGCGGTCGAGCTCCGGGCCGGGGTTCTTGCGGTGGATAAAGTTACAGAAGCCGCCGCGGACGCAGCCCTCGCCACTGTTGAGGCGGCAGCAGGCCTCGCGGAAGTCGGTGACGGGGCTGAGCTCGCAGTAGATGGGGCGCGCGGCGTACCAGCGCGAGTTGAGGTCGTCGCAGGCCTTTTGCGCGCTGTCCTCGTACTTGAAGCGCGCGTAGACGTTGCCGATCAGGTGGTCGTTGTTGTTGTCGCACACGACGAGCTCCTCGACCTCGCCGTACTTGCACATCTCGCACCAGATGTCCTCGTAGAAGGCGTCGAAGTGGTTCTGCAGCTGCGACGCGTTCATGCGGTTCTTGGGGTCGAAGGCCGGGTTCTGGTACAGGTTCGGCATCAGGATCGTTTGGCTGTACGACGGCTTGACGTGTTTCCGGCTGCACCGGTCGCCGTGCCGGCATGCGCCGATCTTGTAGTAAAAGGAGCAGTTGACCTTGTCCTGCTCCGTGCCGAAGATGGACGCGAGGAAGTTGGCCATTGTTGGGGCGTCTGGGGGGGTTGGGGTTAGTTTGGGGTGTCGAGGTATATATCGGCGACGGCGCGGGTAATAAGATCTGGCTTCGCTGGCTGTCGACGCGGGGGGTGTGTTGATGGATAATTGAGGCGCGATCAAGGTCGAGATTTGGCGATTTGGCGGCGCGGGATGGTGGTGGCAGGCAAGAAAATCGCCGGGTCCTCGCCACAAGTGGCTGACTAATTGTCATTGGCTGAATTACAAGGCGAGAGTTTGCCAAGACAAGGCTGAATAATGCTGTGGCTGAAGCTTCTGGTGTGGAGTCCAGGCGACATTCCGTCCGGCTGGCAAAGATTCCATTGAACCCACCACCAAGGCCCAGCCTCTCTCAGGCACTTTGACCTCGCCGTCTCCGGCAAAGACGCCGATATGCTTACAACAAGCTTGCAGCAAGCCAATCAGCCATGACCCCTCTCAGCTAACTTGCCAGTTGTAAGACAAGGCACTGCATAAGCCAATCGCAACGCTGAGCTCCCCGGATGGCGTTCTCGTGGGGCCCTGCCGAGACGGGAAACGGAAACGGAGCAGAGCACCTCGCTGGACGAACGACAGAGGCAGTTTGCTTGCCTGTCTCCCCTCATTCCCAACCTCCCAGTGTCACATCGAGATCGGGGCTGCAATTCGCTTGCGCAGGGGATGATCCGCAATTCCATCCTCACGTGGGTGGTAAATTGCGACGAGCGCTCGAGGAGGATATTCGGTAGATCCGGTGCCGAAAACGTTGTTGCTAAGACGTCCGTTCAGAGGTTGTTAGTCACTTTGTCGGATCGACAAATTACACAGCTATCGACCACTGCTTTACGTTAGTTAGGTAGTTAGCGAGCTCACTTCAAAACCTGCCGAATTTCCGTGACACATGTAAGTTTTCAACGACTCTTGCCAAACCGGGTCACCCTAGGCAAAAAAAGCCGAACTCCAAGTGCAGGTGCCGACGAAATCTTCGACTGAAGGAACAGAAAGAAAAGCTTTTTCGAAGCCCAAAATCGACATTTTATTCAAACAGGGTTTCTCTATCTCTTATTTTTTCTTGATTATCTTTACTTTTTCTCTCTCATCTTGATTCCTTCCTCCCCTTTTGAGTGCGGCTAGTTATTTGGCCAGAGGGCGCGGGCTCAGCCAGGTTACAATCTGGCTTCTGGAAAACCGAGCAACTGGGCCATGGATGGCTGGTGCCGAGATTTTCGGCGGGGATCCCGACCCCAGCATACCCCACCCTAATCAATCCAGGGTCTTGGGAGCGGCCTCCCCCAACGATGATGCAACTTGCTTCTTTCTTCACTTGGGGTTGTGAAGCGTGAATTAAGCTCAGACAAACGGCGGGCCACGCAGGGCTTTCGTTTCGGCGGGGATTCCCCCTTCTGCACGGCAGTCTGAGACATGGACATCGATCACACAAACAAGCGAGCATCATCAAAACGCTCCTCGAGCGCTTACAGCTGCAGCCGTCCGGATTGGAGACCGGTGATATTCCAAGTTACTCCAAGTTTTCTGGAGACTGCCAAGGTTGCGCAATATCTCTTGCGGCTTGGTGGGTGGGCAATGCGGGCAATGCCAGCTGTCCCAGGGTTCACCGACGAAATTGATGGGGGAACCCTTGCTCCGTTCTGCACCGTTCAGCTGATGAGAATACCCCTTGCGTGATACTCCGGGCCACGTACCTTGGAACATTCGAAGGGCTGGGCCGTCGCTGGACAGAAATCCTGGCTTCACAGCTGCAGAGCACCACAGTCAGTTAGGTAAGGACACTAGCTGACGCGGTGGCCGACCCGCTTCAATCAGCGCACCCACTGCACAGCTTGCACCACAGGGCCGGACCCCCGCTCCAGACCCATCTGACGTAGCCGACCAAGCTGTGACCTGACAGCCCGGGCTAGATTGCTTCCACCAACAGACCTCATCTGATCAGTAACTTGCTTCCAGTGCCGTTGAACCAATTGAGGACCAGGTGTACGGCTGCAAACGCAGCGGAAACCGCTGCCCAACATGGCGACGACTCACGCCGCGAATGAGCTCAAGCAGCAGGGTGCTATCGAGGCATCGAGAGATCCCGAAAGCAACGTGACGGCCGCAGACGCGGAGCGCAAGATCGTCGAAGACAGCCGGGAGGCAGGCGTAACGGCCTTCACTTTCGACCCCGATGCTAGTCCCGAGGAGAAGAGAGCACAGGCGAGAGCCGTACGTTGTAGCCCCCCTCCCCCCTTTGTGCATGTTGTATCTTCCTGTTTTCTGTTTGCGGGTGCTGACCACTCTCGGCAGGCTGTCCCCGAGGGATTCCACCGTAGACCCAAAGGCGTAGCGATCGTAACCGACATCGACGACGGTACCAAAGCCGATATCGATCTACCTTCGCCCTCCAAAGCTGGCGCAATCGAGGTTGCCAAGGGCGAGGATGGGAAACCCCTCGCCAACGGCGCGGCCGGCGAAGAGGAGGAAGACTGGAGCAAGACGGGTTGGGCGCCCAGGTTCGGGTGGCCTACAGAACCCACAGACCAAGGCGAGGACATGCTGGACCACTCGACATGGGTCGAGTCCCAGTTATCCGAGCAGTTCTTTGGAGGTAGGGTCTTTCATGCCGCATCGGGATTTTACTTGGAAGCTTACAACTGTGCCATACAGATTGGTACCATAACGCGGCAGTCATTGCGTTCGCCTGCCTCGCCTCCTGGCTAGTAGCAGTGCTCGGCGGCGGCCTCGCTTGGGTGTTTATCGTCATGGCTATCTGTTCGACCTACTACCGCACCTCGATCCGCCGAGTGCGCCGGAATTTCCGCGACGATGTTACCCGCGAGATGGCGCTCAAGAAGCTGGACACGGATAACGAATCTGTCGAGTGGATCAACTCTTTTTTGGTCAAGTTCTGGCCCATCTACCAGCCCGTTCTTGCGCAAACCGTCATCAACTCGGTTGACCAGGTCCTGAGCGGTGCCACCCCTGCCTTCTTGGACAGTCTGAAGCTCAAGAGTTTTACTTTGGGCTCGAAGCCACCTCGGATGGAGCACGTGAAGACGTACCCTAAGGCCGATGACGACATTGTGGTCATGGACTGGATGTTCAGCTTCACCCCCAACGACACGGCCGACATGACTTCTCGCCAGCTTAGTAACAAGATCAACCCCAAAGTCATTCTGGAAATCAGAGTGGGCAAGGCCATGGTCAGCAAGGGCCTTGATGTGATTGTCGAGGATATGGCCTTCAGCGGCCTGATGCGCCTCAAGATCAAGTTGCAGTTTCCCTTCCCTCATATTGAAAAGGTCGAGATGTCCTTCTTGGAGCGGCCAACGATCGACTACGTCTGCAAGCCGCTGGGAGGTGAAACATTCGGTTTCGATATCAACTTCATCCCCGGTCTCGAAAGCTTCATTATGGAGCAGATCCACGGCACTCTGGCCCCGATGATGTATGCACCGAACGTCTTCCCAATCGAGGTCGCCAAGATGTTGGCGGGTACGCCCGTCGACCAGGCTATCGGTGTCATCGCCATCACGCTGCACGGTGCCCAAGGTTTGAAGAACACTGACAAGTTCGCCGGTACCCCCGACCCCTATGCCGTGGTTTCCCTCAACAACCGGCAGCCGCTTGCGCAGACGAAAGTTGTCAAGGAGAACGCCAATCCCCGCTGGAACGAGACTCACTACGTCATCATCACCTCCTTCAACGATTCACTGGACCTTGACATTTTCGATTACAACGACATCCGAAAGGACAAGAAGCTTTGCTCTGCATCCTTCCCGCTGGAGAACGTCGAGGAAGTCTATGAACACGAGAACGAGCGACTCGAGCTCAAGCACGACGGCAAGGCGAGGGGCGTGGCGCTTTGCGATATCCGGTTCTTCCCCGTTTTGGAGTCTAAGAAGCTCGACGATGGAAGCATGGAACCGGCTCCCGAGTCGAACCAGGGTATCTTGCGGTTTACTGTCGAGCAGGCTAAGGAGCTCGATGGCTCGAAGAGCATGGTCGGCCTGCTTAGCCCCTACGCGATGCTTCTCCTGAACGGCAAAGAGGTGCATTCCAGCAAGAAGCTGAAGCGGACCAACAACCCGATCTGGGACAACGGCTCCAAGGAGATCCTGATTACGGATAAGAAGAATGCCAAGCTCGGCGTCGCTATCAAGGACGATCGTGACCTTGCCGGAGACCAACTCATCGGAACGTACCAGATCAAGCTGGAGGATATGCTAGATTTCATGGAAAAGGGACAGGAGTGGTACAACCTTGCCGGGGCCAAGACTGGCCGCGTCAAGATGATGGCTCAGTGGCGGCCGGTGGCTATCTCGGGTATCGCAACGGGCACAGGAGGTTACAAGACCCCCGTGGGCGTCTTGCGGGTTCACTTCAAGTATGCCAGGGGGCTCCGCAACGTGGAGGCCCTCGGCAAGTCCGATCCATATGTTCGAGTCGTGAGTGCCGGTATTGAGAGAGGGCGGACTGTCACGTTCAAGAACAACCTCAACCCCGACTGGGACGAAGTTCTCTACATCCCGCTCCAGACAGCGAGAGGCAGAATGCAGTTGGAGGTCATGGACGCCGAGAGTGTAGGCAAGGACCGCAGCCTGGGTCTCACCGAGATTGACAAGGCCGACTACATGGTTCAGGACGAGAACGGCGAGTGGCTCGTGCACGACGAGAAGGTCGAGCATAACGACGGGCTGCGCATGCATAACAAGGGGACTCCTAAGGGCGTGCTGACTTATACCGTGGCCTTCTACCCGACTCTCAACATTGCCGACCCTGAGGAAGAGGAGGAGAAGGAGAAGGAGATTGCGGCGAAGGAAAAGGAGATGGCGGAGAGGGAGAAAGAGGAGGCGGAGAAGGACAAGTCTTCCCTGGCCAGACCTTCTATGGATGCGCGGTCATCTGTCAGACAATCCTTGGACGTGCGATCCAACGACGGCAACGGCAACGGCAACGGCAAGGAACCTGGCACACCGTTGACACCGACCAGCCCTGCGTCTGCTATTTCGCCCCGGAAGTCTCGCGACGTCCGGGAACCGCCCAAGGTGTACCTCACGCCCCAGGAACTGCTCGCTCACGAGTCCGGCGTGGTCATCTTCCGACTCATGGAGGCAGACCTACCCAAGACCCAGACCCGCATCGAGGTGTTTGTCGACGACATGGCTTTCCCATCCTACGTGTCTTCCACGGCAAGGTCTCGGCAAAACAAGTTCGACGAGATGGGCGACTGCTTCATTCGCGAACTGGAGTTTTCAAAGTTGACTATCGTCGTTTCTGAGAGGACGGACAAACACGATGATGCCCACAAACAGCAGCATACCTTGGCTCGTCTGTCGGGCAACACGCTCGACACCCTCAAACAATGCTTGGTAAGTGATGATATGTTTCATGTTGGTGGGACGCAAGCTAACCAAGGCAGAATAACCCCACCGTTCTCAAGATGAAGGGCGAAGATGGCGAGGTGTACTCGATTAGGGTGAGCCTCAAGTACGTCCCGGTCAAGATGCAGCTCGACCCGAGCGAAAGCATCAACAACATGGGCAACCTCCGAGTCGATGTTCTCGATGCCCAAGATCTTCCGGCCGCCGATTCCAACGGCAAGAGCGATCCCTACACCAAGTTCGAGCTCAACGGCCAGGAGGTCTTCAAGACAAAGACACAAAAGAAGACGCTGAACCCGGCGTGGAACGAGTTCTTCAATGTCCCGATCCCTTCCAGGACCGGCGCCAAGTTCAAGGCCGCCGTGTGGGATTGGGATTTCGCCGACAAGCCGGACTTCCTCGGCGGCACCGATATTGACCTAGGGATGCTTGAGCCTTTCAGAGCGCAGGAGTTCAAGTACATCCTGGACGGCAAGTCCGGTGTGCTCCGTCTTCGCATGCTCTTCACGCCCGACTACGTCACCCGGACCAGGCAGGGGACATCGACTTTGGCGGGCACCTTCTCCGTGCCGGGCAGGATCGTAACCGGCGTCGCCGGCGTCCCCCTCAAGGGCGGCGCGGCCGTTGCCGGAGCCGTGGGCCACGGTGTAGGCAAGGGAGCCTCGTTCCTCTTCCGCGGGCTCCGCGGCAAGAAGGACGACGGCGACAGCAGCGACGAGGAGAGAAACTCGGCCGATGTCCCGCTGATCACCACCGAGGGCCCGTCCGAGTCCAAGGCGATTGCGAATGGTACCCCGCTTCACCACACCCGCACCAAGAGTGTGGGCGCGTCGTCGGTCCACAGCGCCATCATCCCGGGCGCGGCGTCCGGCACGGCGTCCTTCACCATCGTCTCGGCCTCGGGCTTCCCGCCGTCGGCTGACATCTACATCACGGTCACACAACTGCGCGAGGACGGCAAGGGCAAGCAGGTCGGCAAGACTAAGCACCGCAAGTCGCCGAGCGGCACCGCCCGCTTTGACGAGACCTTCCGCATCCAGTGCACGCCGGACGCCCAATTCAAGATCGAGGCCAAGGAGCACCACACCTTTGGCAGCGACGACCACCTCGGCGAGATGCTCTATTTTGTCGACGAATCGGGCTCCAACGCCGAGAAGACCCTGCCCGTCGGTAGCGGCACCGTCGTGCTCAAGAGCAACTTCGTGCCCAACCCGGACTCCTCGTCCGCGATCGATGACAGCGCCTCCGGCGGGAGGCTCGTGCCTGACAGCCCCAAGTCGGGCAAGTCAGTTGTAGGTGGCGTGCGCCGCAGCTTCTTGGGCAAGCGGGAGCTCAAGGTGCCCGGCCGGGACGGCACGCCTTCTTAGTGGGAGGGCGGCGGGGCGCGTGGGCTGGGGAGTGTGCGTGGGTTACGGGGGAGGTGATGACGGCATTGCATTGCGTTCTTATTTTGGTGTTTTCTTACTTATTTAGCTTAATATCTCATGATATTGCTGTGTTTAGCGTCGATACCTTGTTTGGTTGGTGGCTGTGGTTGAAGGAGCGGTTGAATATTCCGATTATTCTGTCTCCTCTCTTGGGTTTGGGTAAGTGTATCTCATCCGGGGTGGGCTTGGTCGGGTTGGTGAAAATGGGCAGACGACAGATTGGGTTGGAATATGGATAGGTCATGGGATTGCTGGTGTGGGTTGCTTGGGCTTGATAGTTAATGAACTATTCATCCCGGATGATTTGACATCATGGCAGACTAGCGGGGAAGAAGCGAGGAGCTCTTATCATCAACGATCAATCATCCAAGATTTCTTGTGGGTGTTTATTCCAAATGTTTTTCCAAAAGTGATCCGAGATCCAAGATCCAACCAACGCATCAGTCCAGGATGTAGCCCTGCTCCCCTGGTACCTATCCAACAACCACGAAAGGCCCCCCCTACCAAAGCACAACAACCAATCCCTAACTGTCCTTCAACTTCAGTTCCCCCTCCCCAACCCTCCGCCTCTTCTGCAACAAATAATCCCCACCCACAACCGCTCTATACACCCCATACAACCCCCTCAACGGCCAAACCACCCACAACAACCCCAACAACCACCCCACCACACCCACCCCAATCCCAGCCTCCATCCCCATCATGCTCGTCAACCCCCACCTTGTCATACACACTCGGCAGATGCCCCGCCCCATGCCTCGCCCCGCACCGCCTCGTACGCCGCCCGCCCGGTCGTAGCTCGCTCAGAACTCGCCCTCCGTGTAGAACGCCTGCCCGTACAGCCACTTCTTGCCGCCGAGGGCGTGCACCGTCTGCTCGAGGAGGCGGTTCGCGGCTACGCTCGCGCGGCGGTGGGGATTGGGGTCAGTGAGGGGGTGAAGATGCCGTCTCGGTGGGGGACGGGGCCCCAGGATGCCGAAAGTTGAGGAGTGTTTTTGGGGAGTGTTGATTTTGGGTTGGGGATTGCGGATGGGGGTTGGGGGTGGGTGAGTGGGGGCTGGGCCGAACCTCGGCGTGCAGGCCGGTGCTGGGAGTTCTGGGGTGGGGCCGGTGGACGCGCCAGCGGGCAGAGCCAGAGCGGGTAAGAGCGGGAAGGTGCTGGTTCGAGGTGGCGGGTGAAGGCCGGCGGGCGCTGGCGTAAGGGGATGCCCGACGTCCTCGGATGACGTGGGAAAGTCGGGAAGAGGCCCCGACTGGTGGCAGGCGCGCGGGTAACATGGACGCCGCCCGTGCATGAAGGGGTTGAGCAGGAACCGCGTGATGCGGTTAAAGGGGGTTAGAAAATACCGGAAGGCGTACCGCGCTGTCCAGAAGCCGCCCCGGTCGTATCGGAAGAGGTAGTCGGTTAGTGGGATGTGGTCGACCTCAACGGCGTTGGGGGGCTGGTGGCGGAGCCGTTTCTCGACGCGTTGTGCGTGAACGTAGAACCAGGGGTCGCGGGCGCGGAGGAACTGGCGTGGGGAGGCGCCGGCAGGGAGTTTGTCGACCAGACGCCCGGTGCAGATGATGGTGGAGTTTAGGGAGAATGCGATGCCGTCGACGTAGTCGTTGGGTGTGTCGTCGGCCGTCTCGGACTTTATGACGGACACAACCTCGTCAAAGCCCTTGACATGGCGGTATGTCAACTCGACATACCGTGCTGCGTCCCTCAGTTGGACCTCGAGGAGGGTGACGACGCCGAGGGTGCCAAACGCCGAGGCGGCACCCCAGAACAAATCTGGTTTCTCCGTTTTGGAGGCTCGGGTGACCTCACCGCTAGCCAGCACAATCTCGATCCAGTTGACTGTCGTCTCAAAAGCACCGTAACGGAACGAGCTGCTCTCGCCCGACGTACCCGAGAAGCCGCCGCCAACAGTGATGCCGGGGAACTCCATGACGACCAAGGGGACCAGGCCATGTTCCAGGGTCGCATCAACCAGTTCGTCCATGGGTACATTCGGCTCGACCAAAACCGTTTTCTTCGTTGTGTCAACATTGAGGACATGGTTCATGCGGCTGGTGTCAACAGTGTTGTCCTCTCGCCGCTGCGACTTGCGGGTGCTGTTGGTAGATCCATGATAGACTCTAAATGGTGTTTTGGTTGCATCGAATTGCTGGATCCGAGCGGACACAGCGGCGACGGCGGCCTCGTGAGCCTCCATTCCGGCCGAGAGGGTGTTTTGATAGTATGTTCGTTGATGGTGAGGGGGTGAGAGGCTCGGTCGTCAACACCCAAGCACCAAGTCAGACGTGACTGTGGACTGGGCGGATCAGCCGGGGATACGCTCCTCCAACAAACTGGCATGTTGAGTGAGATGCATGTTGATCACGCCACTAGCAAACGAAAAAAAACCTGTGATTGTTTGGCTGCATTTCAGCATTCCCGTAGGTATGGAACATCCATTGCGTGGATATTAAGGTATTGAAGGTGTTGTATGGTGCGAGGTTAAGCAAGGTTCTCGCATGATGAGTTATCCGGGCCGCTGAAGGCAACTCAAAATCTACCCCATGAAGGAAGTTGAGCGCCTGTGGCTTGCACCTGAACACGCCCAGGAAGATCGAAAGTCGAGAATCGAGCAGATGCAGGAGGATCAACAGCCATTGACCAATGGAAGAATATGATGCGCCAATTCAAGCCCCGCTGCTCACGCTAGTGAACTGTTTCCCCCACCCCAGAGCGCTCATCTCGAAGAACCCCTGGACAACCCTGCAGCACAGCACTGACAGGAGTTCGAGGGCCTGCCACTTGAGCCTAAGTTCGACTCGAGCCGAATAATTTTGGAGATCTGGCGCCGAAAACACCACCACATGGATCACAAACCCTTTCGCTTGCAGCAACCATTTCTACCGATCGAGCGCTCGATCTGACTGCTGCGCGCAGCTGACGAGAGCGCGCCCCCTCCCTCCCGAGGTCCCTCCCCGAGGTCTGTCGTACAGTCCCGCCGATTCAAGAATAATCCTCGAATTTCCGATTACACGTTTCGATTCTACGTCCCGATTCGAAACAGTACACAAAGAAACAGGAAACAGAAAAACATACCTACCTAGAATTGGCCGGCTCATAGTCGGGACCACCCGCCACAATGGACCAAGCCGACATCCCCGCGCTCCTCTCGCGCCTCTCCTCCGACGAGGACGCCGCGCGCAAGATGGCCGTGTTCAAGTTGCAGTCCTCCATCAACGACCCAGCCTTCGCCGACGTCTTCATCTCATCGGGCGGCCTGACCATCCTGTGCCGCCTTATCATGGGCGCCGGCGGCAACACACTCGCCTACTCGCTACAGAGCCTGACCCGCCTTCTGGAGGTCGACATGGGCTGGGACATCTTTGAGGGCCCCGCCGCGGGGGACCTGGTGCAGCGCATAGTCGAGCTGATCGTGACCAACCCGCTGGTCAACATCCTGCGCGGCGCCATGTCCATCCTGGTCGCCCTCGTCGGGAGGTCGCAGTCTTCGTCGGGCGGGCCAGCAGCAGCAGTGGCGGCGGGCGGACACGAGGGCGGTGGTGGTGGGGCAGCAAATAATAATAATACTACGGGCCTCTCGCCACGGTCGCCGGCCGCGCTGCGCACCCCGGGCACGTTTGGGTTCCGCGCGCTCAAGCCCGCCGTGGCCGTGTACCCGCAGTTCTTCGAGCTGGTCATCCAGCAGCTACAGAGCGCCGACCACGCGCTGTGCGCCAACGCGCTGATGCTGATCAACGCGCTGATCCGGGACGCCGTGTCGAACGATGGCAACGGCAGCGGGGTGGCAGCGGCACCCAGGAGCCCCGGGGGCGGCGGCACGAGCGAGGAGTGGAGCAAGTTCATCAAGCGGTTGCAGGATCTCGGTTTGATACGTGCTGTTTATAACCTACTGCAGAGCTCGTCGCTGCAGGACCTGGCGCATCCGCTACTTGAGTTTCAGTCGTTGACAAAGGTGCTGTTGAGGAAGTGGAGGGAGGTGAGGGTGGACTTGGAACGGCCGGAACATCGGAGGGCGCTTAAGGGGCTGCATCTTGCGAGCGCGCCCGGACAGAGGCATGCGACGACGTGCTGGGGGACATCACTGCGACGAAGGGACGTGACCAGAAAAGCAGCAGGAGGCATACCCGGAGAAGTGGAGAGCTGGGCTTTGAGACGGAATCCCCGGCCGTCGAGTTTGAAATCGCCGGTTTCCTCGGCATGATGGATCTGACCGACTATGTGAGGAAAAACGAGGACGGTTTTCAGAAGTTGCTGCTCGAACAGTCGACAAGACCGTTGGGCGAACGGTGCCCCGTGGCAAGGGCAAGTCTGGCTGTCACCATGATTCTGTACGACCACTTCGAGGTGGAAAAGTCGGATTTGGAGGATATCAGGGGCTATTTGGCTCTCAACGACCCTAAGGCTCACGACAAGCTGTTCCACCCCTTGCTGCTGCAGTGGTCGCGGCTGCATACCGCTGGGCTCCATGCCTTCTTTCGTCTGTGGAAGGCCACCGGGGCCCAGCGCGACGACTTTGACAAAGTAGCCGAGCTGGTGCGCGTCCTCGTCGAGCAGGTGGTGGGCCAGTCGAGCAGGACAAAAGACGTGCTTGAGGTGGAGGACGAATTGCAAGAATACGATGCGACACGGTTGCGGGAGTTGCAAATGGAGCTGCTGGGGCTATCCTTCGAGGACCAATGGGGGCCCCACCTCGTATCAGTACGCGAGGAACTCAAGCACGAGGCACTACAGTTCGTTAAGGAGCAACGAATAAGGTGCCTCCTCCAAGGCAGCTGGTTCACCAAGCCGATGCCGCACACCCGGCAGGAGAGCTACACCAAGCGGCGGCTCTACCAACCATGGCGGTACGCCAAGCTCTCCCACAACCGCCGCTACCTCCACTACGCCGACTTCCCCGAGAAGCTGCCCTACGATCCGGGGCTAGACGCCCTCACCGAAAAGATTGACCTGGGCACCATCAGCTCGGTCGTCTCCAACGTGTCGACCAACTCGGAAGGGGACGCCCCGGAATCCGAAGCTGACTACAGCCCCAACTCCAGCACGCCCAACCTCCGCCACAACGGCGCGGCCATCACCACCAAGCCCACCACCAAGATCACCATCTACTCCTTCTCGGACGACATGACCATGGCCACCTCCAGCCTCGGCGCGCACACCCCGGACAACACCACCATCATCTCCACCCACAACGGCGGCCACAGTGGCAGCGGCGGCGGCAGCAACAGCAACGGCGAGGCCGCTAGGGAACAGCCCGTCCTCACGCTGTACCCGCCCAACCACAGCCTGGCGTCCGAGTGGCTGGACGGCTTGCTCATGCTGCTGAGCCAGGCGCCCATCACGGCCGAGACTAATAAGCTCGTCACGTTGGTGAGCGAGTATGGGCTCAAGATTAGGCTGTTGAATGTCAGGTTGGAGCAGATCTATGCGGGGCCGCCGCCGGCTGTGATGGGGGGTGGGGGTGGGGGTGGGAATGGCGTGGGGGTGGTGCCGAGTCGGGAGGGGTTGGATGAGGATTATTTTTATGAGATTTGATCTGATTTTCTGTTTTCTGGGGGAAGGGGGCCTTGGGTTGTTTCTTGTTTGAGTGGAATGTGGTGGGTTTCTCGAGTCAAGGCCTGGTGGCCTTTTTCTTCGTTCTTCTTTTTTTCTTCGCCCAGAGGGATTCTTTCGGTGTTTTCTTCATTTGGTCTCGGATACCCACCCCATGCCCCGTACTACTTACTATATACCATAGCTACATTTATACCCATTTTCTATGTTTTTATACTTTGACGCTTGTACCTTGTTTGTATTATACTTTTCGCGGCCCTAGAGTGCTTGGGTTGCTCTGGTTAGGTAATCTAAACCGTACTACCGGATTCCGGATGCAGCACCTCCTTTTTAAAGAAGTAATATGCTCTGTGAATCGCGTCTATTGAGACCCGTTTATCTACGGAATGATTTATGAAAGCATCGTGACACCCGAAGCAAGGTTCATGTGGGGCCGTCATTCCAGCCCTTCATCTCGTCTCAGCTCCTGCACCCCAGCCCGCTCGATGGAGGGCCTCACTCATCAATGGTCCAATTATTTAGGTAGTTTCAGTCCCTTCGCCAGCCTCGCCAACTCAGTTCTCCCCCGCACAGCGTTCGAAGTCGCCCAAGTTACCCGAGACAAATGCATTTTGTCACCACCTTCGTCACAGCTTTTTCTGAGACCCCCCTGATTTCCGAATCACAAGTTAGACTGTTTATTAACCCCTAAATAATCGAAAGAAAATCGAGTGTCAACCGGCGACAAATTCCCATGTCGGCGTCCGGCGTCTCTCCGCCGTCGAACCAGGCCAGGCGCTGGCAAGCTGTGCAAGGGAAATTCGAAAACGACACATGGTATTGTGAGTCTCGCGCATTCATATGTAGATAGTACTTTGTTGTGCACGTTAGTCTATTTTACCTGACTGCTTCGTCCCCCCAGGCGCATGCGATCCCCCTCTGAAAGCATCATTCCTACAAGTGAAGAAGGCTGGCAACAATGCTGGGCGCTGGTTTTACAACTGCCAGATGCCGCGCGGGGACCAATGTGGTTTCTTCCTGTTTGAAGACGCTGCGCGGGTACTCGAGAGGAGGGCGCAGACCCAAACCGCAGAGAAACGAGCGGAACCGTCCATCTTCAATCGCCCACTGGCAGCCCAAATAAATTCGCCCGCGGGCCCAAGCAATGGCTCACCGGCGGGGAACAGGCCGAGCCCAGCCAGCCACATCCAAAGAGCGAATTACAACTTGGGCCATGCTACTCGATCTGTTCGATCCGACTCGCCGTTCTCGGAAGCAGCTTCGGCCGTTACCGCCCCTCTCTATTCCCCAGCCAGCAGCGTGTTCGGCACCCCGGCCCCGAGACTGGGTATCTTCCGCGGCATTCCCCGCCTGGGGGATAAATCCTGGAGCTCGGACGATGAGGATAGCGATGTTACGGCGGACCTGCCCGCAAAGTCCCCGACCAAGTCCGCGGCCAAGTCCCCCACCAAGTCCACGGCCAAGTCCCCGACTAAATCCGCAGCCAAGTCGCCGGGGAAGTCCCCCGCAACATATCAGTCCAATCTTCACCGGTACCTCGGCCTATCCACCCCGACCCCGAAGAGAAAGCGGTCCAGCGCCGACAACGGAGATGCTGGGCGCAACAATAACGGCACCAATCGAAACGACGCCGTCGTGATCCTCTCCGATCTCGACTCGGACGACGCGGACGATCTAGTCGAGCTCGCCGACTCGACGGAGCGGCAGCTCCATTCCTCGTCGCACCCATCTTCGCAGACCAACGGCCCACCTAGCGGCGCCCGGTCCGGGTCCGGCGGCCTACCCACCCCCGAGACCGGCAACAGCTTCATCAGCGCGTCAGGAGACCGGCCCAGCACCTCCAAGCGCTTCAAAAACGCCCTGGGCCTCGCCGCACCGCCGACACCCACACCCACCCGCAACCGGAACGCCTTCCCGGGAGCAGCAGCAGCAGCAGCACCCAACCACAACCACAGCCCCAACCCCAACCAACCAAAATCCCACCCCACCACCGAACCCCCCTACTACCCCTCCGAAGAAGAAGACGCCCCCATCACCAGCACCATCCTCTCCCTCCTCCAACCCCAACCCATGAACATACCCCCGCACATCCAGCACACCATCCGCACCGCCCTCAACACCCACGCGCGCTGCGCCAAGGGCGTCGAGCGCGCCCGCGACGGCCTGCGCGACACCCTGCGCGTCCGCGACCGCTGCATCGCCGACCTCCGGGCGCGCGTCGATCGGCTGGAGACGGAGCGCCGGTTGCGGCAGGAGGTGTTGAGGAGTGATTTGGAGGCGTTGTCGCAGGGTGGGGAGGGGGGTGGGAATAATAATAGTGGTGGTGGTGGTGGTGGTGGAGGGGATGGGGCGAGTGTGGGGGTTGATGTGGATGTGGGTGTTAGTGATGGGGAGGGGAGGGAATGAAGGAGGGATGGTGGGTGATATATGGTGGTGATGAGGAGGGAGGGAGGGGTGAGGAGTGAAGGGGTGGGGAGCGATGCAATGGTTGAGGAGTGATAAAATGGATGAGAGGGTGGAAGAGTGGTGAGGATGGAGATGGAGAGACATTGATAGTTGGTTGGTTGGAGAGGAGTTGATCGATCGGACAAGGGGTTCAGTTTCGTGGGGGTTATGCTATTTGGGAGTTCGAGTTCAGGACATAGATTGTCGAAATGGGGCATGGAGCAGCGGGAGTGTGTTGGGGATCTTGTATCGAGCTTTTGTTAAATTACCGTCTGTAGCCGGTCTTTCCGGTATTTATTGTTTTTTTTTTTTATCTTCTTCCGCAGTGCAGATTCAACACGGCTCCCGGATTACCTTATCTGTATATTATATCCGTCCACGTTACTCTGTATGTACAGTACAGCAGTACAGAGGAAACTGCGAGAGATCCTAGAGGCTTGGCGACAAGTGCATCAAATCTCCCGGCTGCTGTGTTGACTTTACTTCCTAATCTGGAAGACTGCCACGGTCGTGATTGGCCAAAGCTGACGCGGCCGGGCGCGAAGCTCGCACACGACGTGGGTCTTGAATTGATTGTGGGGTGGACTCTGCTGCACTGCTTCCTCTCCGGAACAACGCGTGTCTGTTCCCAGTCCCGTGTCGGAATTCCCCTCAACACGTACTAAAACTCGTCGTGTCGACCATTGACCATCTCTTCCTCTCACCGTGAACATTCTCTACCTCGGGGCCGAACACGTTCTTTTCTTCCATCCTCTCAGCACTCTTTCCGGGTTTTGGCCGCCTAGCAGCACCTTGTGGAAAATCGTGCAGTTACATTAATCACAGGCTCTCGGAGCTCTCATCGCGTGTTGATGCACCCTCCATCGCCGCCCACCATGGCTTCCCAGACCTCGTCCCTACCGCCGCCCTCTCCTCCCGCAGCTGCATCACCCTCCGATTCTTTGCAGAGCGACAACATAACCCCGGCTGCCTCCCAACAATCACTGCCGCCCACGTCGGACCCCGCGTCGCCCTCCGCCATGGGACAACGCCACCCCAGGGAGCAGCACCCCAAGGGCAAGAGAAATCGGACATCGTATGTCTCGTTGCACCTTATCTTCGGTAGCTTCGCTTGCTGATGTTCGCGTGCTCCCATTGCAGACCAGCCGACAAGGCCGTGCTCGTGAAGGCCTACAGCGAAAAGCCGCAGCCGAACCAGGAGGAGATTGCCGAGATTACATCGCGTGTCTCCATGAACAAGCAGGCCGTTCGCGTGAGTCGACACCGACACCCGCCCTCGAGACTAGTTGGGAGGCATGAACACTAACGAAGTGGTTAGATCTGGTTCCAGAACAGACGCCAAAACGATCGCCGCAAAGCGCGTCCACTGTCGCCTCAACTCATCGAAAGCATCACACAGGGTCGTATCTCCGTGTCTCGCTTCGGCGAGCTTCCCGAGCACACCTCGTTCAACGCCGGGAGCTTCCCAGGCTCCTCCCAGAGCATGTCGACGCCGGAGCAACGGGCAAGTTCCTCCGCCCACTCGGACGCTGCTAGCTGCCGCTCCGAAGGTGCACCGGCGAGCCTGCGGAGAGCGGTGCACCCTGGGGGTTCGGTTTCATTCGAGCCTGCGGAGCCCCCTTCTTGGCCCCTCTCAGGGACGCCGGGTTATGTCTCGAATCGACGGAACACCATCGGCGCCCTCCTCTTGCCCTCAACTTCTGGTCGTCATGACTCCTTCAGGTTTGTGCCCGACCCATTTTGTTGATATGTTCTCGCACTCACCTAGACGCATATAGATCCGAACCGTTCTCATCCTCATGTCCGCTCCCCACCTCTTCCAACGACAATCACGATGGCTTCGGTTGGAAACCGAGCTCGCAGCCGTCTCAGTTCCGTCTGTCGACGTCCATGTCGGGCCAGGCTGAGATCACAACAGAGTCCCCACCCCGCCCAAGCCGCGTACTATCACCCGTAGAACCTCTTCTAGGGTTAGATACCGCCAGCCCCCCAGAACTCCGTCGCTCCGTCAGCTCCGCAAGCCTCAGCCGGCGGGCTCCTGGTCTCAGGCGCAGCCGCTCGAGTAACGTCCGGGTCTGGGAGGACTGCGCCAACAAGGAAACCCGCGAGGATCCGTTAATCAAGCAGGCCAAGCATGAGAGCAGCGGTTCGGCCATTGCGCAGATCGGTTTGCTCCGTTTCTCGAGTGCAACCGGGAGCCCTACTCTCGACCAGGCCTGCAACAACAGCAGCGGCCGTGCGAAGCGCCGCACCCACCCCACGACCGCTAGCCCAGACGCCCGTACCGCCATTTCCAAAAGGGCGAGGCTCGAGCGGTCATGGAGCACCCAGGCCAGGATCGAGACAACACCGGCCCTCGGCCAGCGACACAACGCACAGCCAAGCCGGCCGGTTTCCGCCTACCCCGCGGGCAAGCCCAAGCCCAACGGGCTCGATCACTTGTCGCTGCTGGCCTCGGAAGAGGACAAGGAGAACTGGAGCCCCGACGAAGATGGAAACCCACGCCCCTTCCGCCGTACCCTCTCCACCGGTAACGCCTCGTTAGCATCCTCCGGCCGCCACCGCCTCCCCTCTGGTCCGCCGTCCAGCAAAACTCTCACCGACCGAAATCCACGCCGGACGTCACAGCACCCCCCCGAATCCCGTACATCTCTCACGCGCGCCGCCACATCGCCCTCGTCTTGGTCTGCTTATTCCAAGCAATACCGAACAGGCGGTGGTATCTCCCGGCGCCGCTCACCCGTCAAACCACGGGGTACCTCGCCACTCCTAGTTTATGAGGACGAGGACGGCGTTGAACACGAGAAAACTGCCGCCGACAAGTTCTTGAACGCCGACCATCTCCATCGTTTCGTGGCGGCCGATGATGCCAGTCCGAGCAAGAAGGTGGCCGTTGCCGCTGCGAATTTGATTGCGCTCAAATTTGCACGGTAAAGTTGTGTGTGTGCTGGTTGGTTGGTTGGTTACGGTGTTGTGGCGTGTCCTGCATGCATATGTGCATTGAGGGGCCGTGGATGTGGGATGCGGTTTGGCCCGTTGCGTTCCGTTCGGCAATGAGACGGGGGGTGTGATTGTTTACGCTCACTCCTCATGGGTTGATGAGTGGTGTTGTATTGTGTTGCGTTGTGTTGTGTTATGTTGTGTGTATCGGGTGAATCGGGTTATACCGGGCACCGACACACGACAAATATGGGTGGCCTCCGCCAGCCACTCAGAGCCAATAGGCTGGAGATAAGTCTTGGGCTGTTGGGGCTTGGATTGTTTGGCTACTGTGGTATGCCGAGGGCGTGGATAAGCCAAGTGCTGGTTCCGTCCTGTCCCTCAGGTCACTTGTATATGGAAGGGATGTACGGCACTCGAAAGAGTCGAAGGCTTCTCTGGTTCTATTCGGATACTTAACGTTTTTCCTTTGTCTATGGGATGATGCCCTACGGGGAAGGAGGGAGGCTTCTGTCGGGTTATTTAGGTGTTGCGAGGTCATTTGTCAGTTCAAGAGCGATATTGGACGGCTTGGGCTGCTGCCAGCGAGTCAAAAGAAGAGAGATATTATGAAGAAAAGAAATACTTTGTAATCAGGCTCGAGGCCTCACCATCCATCCATCTCCCAACCTCTGTAGCGTATGCGTGCAAACAAACGGCTCAACCCTTGATGTCGTAACAATGACCCACTCCAGGTCTCAATAGGCGCCGAGTGAAAGTATCGCCACTGTAGTTTTTACACAGTCTCGATCGCACACAACTCGGACGCGCCCGTGAAGACCACACAGCCCAGCAAAGCCCAATCAATATCACAGCCCAACCAGGAAGGAGGGCACCATGTCAGCAAGGCGATCTCCTCCGATTCGACCCCTAGCCCAGGCCAATCGATCAGCGATTGCGGGGTAGCGAGCTCGGGCGGCGGCTGTGTTGTTGTGGTGGGTGGGAGGAGGAGGGGCGCTAAAATAAGGGGGGCAGCCTCGTCATCGCCGATGACATCAAGGATCGATAACCACGGTACGGTATATAGGTATGTAGGTATGTATGATGTGCGTCCTGTCCGCCCCGTTGTCAAACAAAACCAGGCAGACAGGCAGGCATACCAAAACAAGTTCAAGTTCGACTTATGTAGGTAGTAAGGCAAGTAAGTGTACCTCACTTAATAACTAGATCTTTCCCGCCGCCGTCCCTCCCTTCATTCCATACCCCATCATTCCATTCCATTCCATTTCGCTTCCAACGACGGAGGAAGGAATAATAACAAGAAAAAGAAAAACCAGAACGCCCCATTGCCTCTCAAATAATGGCGATCATCCCCGCCCACCTGCCCGCCCGTGCTGTTGCTGCACTGTGCTATAGGTAATCAAATCGCATGCCACAGTTCCAAACCCTAACTCTTTCGCTTTCTCTTCGTCTTCGTCTTCTTCTTCTTCTTCTTCTCTAACGATGCTTCAAAGACAACCAACCCAACTAACCGACCCAACCAACACAAGACAAGACATCCAAAAAGAAGCCTGGCGGCATCAGAAAAAGAAAAGAGGCCAGGTGCAACACAACAAGAAATCTACATGGCAAACATGCTCATCTGCCTCCTCAGGGGGCTAGCCGCGGTGCTGTTCTCCTCGCTAGCATAGCACGCCGAGTCGGTATCGATATCCCACGCCTCGTCCTCCTCGCTACCCTCGACCGAGCCGTCTGCACCACCACCGCCGCCAGCATCGAAGCCCTTCTGGGTGGCGGCGCGCACGTTCCAGCGGAGGGTCCTGGAGACGCTGTCGAACCACTCGGTGTCGGTGCGGACGACGGTGGGGAAGGGGTACTGCGAGGCGGTGATGGTGACGTGGTCGCCCTGCTTGAGCTCGATGCGGCCCTTGCCGTCGAAGGCGCAGTACGCGGTCGCGCGGCTGTTGCGCGGCACCGACACGCGCAGGAGCATCGTGTCGGAGAGGACCATGGGCCGGAACGAGAGCGTGTGCGGGCAGATGGGCGTGAGCAGGATGGCGGGGATGTCGGGGTGCACGAGCGAGCCGCCCGCGGAGAGGGAGTAGGCTGTGGAACCTGCGGGGGGAAGGGTTAATACTGGATGGACATACAAGAGAAGGAGAGTGTGGATGGGAATGCTTACCAGTCGGTGTCGAGAAGATGCAGCCGTCCGCCTGGACCACGGTCAACAGCTCATCGTCGCCGTACAGCTCGAGGTTGGAGACATAGGGCGACGGCCCGCGGTCGATGACCAGCTCGTTCAGGACCTCGAATTGCTCGCCCTCCTCCATCTCCTGGCCCGCAGGGGTGTCGCGGTACACGGTACATGTGAAGCGCATCCGGAGATTCGCACGCATGCCATCCTCGCCCATCACACGGTTCAGGTGCTCCTTGTACCGTTCAAACTCGAAGCTCGTCATGAAACCAAGACTCCCCAGGCTGAAGGACAGAACGGGCGGCACGATGCGCTGGAAGAGCCAGGATGTGAAGAGAACGGTGCCGTCGCCGCCGAGGGTCAAAACCAGGTCGAAGTTCTCCGGTTGGGTCCAGCACAGGTCGGGGGTCCAGTACTTGAGCATTCCCTGGAAACGCGGGTCGAGATCCGTGATCCCCCTGGCGCCGAACCGTTTCGAGTGGCGCAGCTTGGCGTCCACGTAAACGTTGACACCGACGTCGGACCCGTAGCGTGGGGTTTGCAGCAGGAAGAGGGTCAATTCGCGGGTGAGCAGGACCAGCTGGTTGTCGCGCGCCTTGGTCACGATCATAACGTTCCTGACGGCGCGCTTGATGGGCTGACGCTGGAGCTGCCTGGCCACCTCGCGCACGACCTTGGCCGTCTGCACCAAGCGCGAGTGCGACATGTACTGGTCGTGCTTGATCTCCTCGAGGACCTTGTCGATGTCGACGGCGTCATCGAAGCGGTTGTGGTAGAAGCAGGGCGATTGGAGCGAAGGGAAAGCGGCAGTCGGGGTCTCGGCGGCAACGGAACGGGCATTTTGGGCTATGGCGAGGCCGTTGAGGGCGTCACAGAGCTGCTGCGAGGAGGCCGAACCAGGCCGATTGTCGGCGCCGTTCTGGGCGCCGTGTACGGAGAGCATGCCGGTCAACGATAGGGCTTGGGGCTTGTTGTTGCGTGCTACCGAGGCCAGTGCTTTCATGATTGTCTGTCTCGGGACAGACTCGATCGAGGGGGCGTTCTTGCGGTGGCCGCGGGGGGGAACGAAGCTGGCGGGAGCGGGAGCGGGAGTGGCGGGGACGGAGTGGCTGCTGGTGAGCTGCGACAGGTCGAGATCCAGCGGAGCCAGGGTGCCTATTGTTGGCAGAGTGGGCTGCGACTCGGCGACAAAATCATGATCCCGGATTCCTGTCGCTGTTGTCCCAGTTGCAACTGGGGTTGCGGCTGTGGCTGCGGTTGTGGCGGTGGGGGTTCTCGCTGTCGCAATGTCGGCGTCGGGATCGATGTCGGCGTTGGCGTTGGCGTTGGCGTTGGCGTTGGTGTTGGCCTCTGCAGGTGATGATGAAGGAGAACAACTCGCTTCACCGTTGTCCGGAGGCGACAGCTTCAGTGTGAGGGCTGCGCGGGATGATTGCGAGAAGGGACCGGAGTTGGCGGGTGACGGTTTCTTAACTCCCTCCACTTCCGGGTCGTAACGCTCCTGCCGCAGTGGGAGTGGGAGGTCAGCGGGGTGACCCAGCACAACTGGGTGGATTGAGAAACCGGACATGGTTCGAAATTGGTCGAATTGGTCGATTTGGGGGTGGTGGGGTGCTATTTTCGGGCCCGCTTCAGCGCAATCCTGGCAGCTGTTTGGGTTTAGTGGGTTTAGTGGGTTGAGTAAGGGCCCCTGGGCGTCACGTTTGGTCCCTTTCTGCAGTAGCGTCCTGCACCTGCTCTGTGCTGCACTGAATGATCGGATCTCGCGGAGGCCCAGAGTGGTAGGAAAATCCCCCGAAGCGACTTGCGCCGTGTGTTACCTTCCAAAGTCCTGCAAGGGAAAATGAAAGAAATGCACGAGCCGACCCGACACGCTGTTCCACCGACGTCACTCTATGCCAGCGTAGTCGATTCCGGGGCCCGAGGTGATTGGTCAGGCGTCAAAAGACCGGTTGGCGATAACTCTTGCCTTTGCCGCGCTGGCCGATGGGATGGAAATCCAGTCGAAGCGAGATCAACTACCTTGAGAAGCAGATTGTTAGCAACCCAGGCCCCTCGGTAGGTAAGCACTGTAGGGTAAGCACTATAAAGTAAGAATGGCCGGCTTGGCCTGTCAGGAATACGTAGAGACAAAGGAACAATGGGCAAGTGCGGCAATGTGCCGTCCATTACAGGGCCCGGCCCAGCCCATTCCGGGACCCTTCCTGGGCCAAGAGGAGATAGGTAGGTACGGAAACTTCGAGAACAGCGAGAGGACAGCCAGGAAAACGCGGTAAAGCTGAGTACTAACCTCGAAATCCGTCAATGTCGACCTGGGTCGGTAGCCGGATTCTCTCGCACTGTCGTACCGCTGCCCAATACAAACCGGAACTTGGTCTGCGGTCTCGGGGACGGGGCTCGGACTTGATACCGAACGGAGCGGGAAGTGACTTTTGTCTGACGGGGGGCGAGTGAAGTGGCGGGTTGGTGGGGTCAACTGGAAACAAGGCCGGCTGTTGGCAGTCTGGCCGGCTGTTTGGCTGCTGTGGCGTGGCGTTGGCCGTGTAAGTCCACCAGATGGAGGGGTATTGTTGGACGGGGTTGGCGTCGTCGGGACAGGACCCAAAGATTAGAGAATAATAAAAAAAAATAAAAGGTAAAGGAAGAAACCAAATCAAATCAGATTAGGTAATGTCAAAGAACTGCCAGAGCTCTGCTTCCAGACGAGCTCTCAGAGCCAAAAACGAAAAAGAGATGAGTGAAGGGACGGTGGGTTGGGTCACAAGACGAGACTGAGGAGCGGAAAGAACAATGGTTCGAGTTCAAGCGGTTTAATACCTCATCGCGACCGCTATGTTTCCCCTGTGATGGCAGGGGATGGTGAGCCAGGAGGTATGTACTCCGAAGTTTGTTGCAAGGGTGGTTGGGTAGCTTCGAGGGGTGTGATGCATCGCCAAAGTACATCCCTTATTCCACGGGTTGCGTCCCGTTCTGCGGTAGAGAGGCCGCTAGTTTGTATCCACTGCCGTCCCGATACGGCGGCTCAACGTGCCGCCTTATGCGTGGATGTCCATACTCGAGTCAGTAGTATGGCTTCTCGCGGTGGAGGTTGGGGCGCGTGCTGGGACGACAGGTCCCCAGCGATGTAACTCGAGGGTTTCCTTTTCGTCGTAAATCTTCTCATCCCCCGGCTCGCATCATTTTTCAACGTAATAGGGGCCAGCGGCAAACGTGTCCATCCTCTCACTGGATCAGCAGCAGGAACATGTCTGGGCGTTCGGGTATGCGAGTCTCAAAGTGTCTCCTCGAGGCCGGGGTCTGGGGGTTGAACCCGTCGATCCCACTGGCGGCTGTTCCCCCGACTCCTCGCCTCCTGACAGCACAGCGGGAAGCCCTGCAAATCTGCCGCTATCCGCAACGTTGGAGCTGGAGCTCGCGCGCAAGCAGCCGCATAAGGGCCCAGTTTCCCCACCGCGATCCTACGTTGGTCAAAACGTTTGGAACCCTGAACAGCGAATTCCATCGACTGCTGCTCGGCCGTGTTGATGTTCTTTGAAGCATTTGTTAGCCCCAAGAGATGATGCGCTTCCTCCACATCTTGGCGTAAATCAAGCAGGGGCTCCAACGACTCCTCGAAGCGACCGTCTACTGGACCCCGCGGCCTCGAGGAACTCGAAGCATGTTTACTGAGAGGAAGGCTGGAAGGAGAACGAAGCGGCGATTCATGCCAATAGGTTTGTAGCGACGGTCTCCACACCGCTCGCCTCATGGCTGCATTGGCATTGCTCTGGAACACCCCCACATCCCGACAACAACACGAAGAAACCATCAGCAAGCGCCCGGTTTCGAGGACCCATGGTGGAAGTCGTGCAGAAGCAACCTCAGCCGCCTAGACCTCCTGTTAGGTTGCCTTGAAAGAGGCAAGGTCACAGCGCCAGGATACGGTGTAGGGGGCAAAGATGAGATGAAACAAGGCCTCAGCCCGCCGATGGGGCAATCCTAAACATGGCCATGCAAATGGGCCCACACGTTTGAGACGAGTAACACTTCCATCAACGCCATCAAAACACGGAATTCCGAAGCAGAAGGACGAGGTGCCGCAAAAGCCTCGCCAAGTGGCATTGATGGTTTGTTTGGGTGATTGCACCAACTGCCCGATGCCGTCCATGGCTTACTGCCGATAGCCGATGTATAGTCGCTTCGCCGTGCAACAATTCGGGCCGGCGTTGTGTCCCCATGCTTCATCAGCCTAGTTCCTTTGCTCTGACAAAAGGTGTGAGGGTTGTCGTGCGTGTTTTGGAAATTCCACACCCGCGATGTGAATGGCTATCGTCCTTGAACGGTTTCCGCCTCTCCCTCCATGAGTTCATACAACGCGCCCGCACGCACCGAATTTGAACATGGAGCTCGGGTCGGCATCTGCTTCTTTGGATCGAGTGCGACTGGCTCTCACAGCGGCTGTTGACTCATTTCCAATGAAGATCCGCGGCAACCTTCGACTCCATTGTCGACCGAAGAAACTGCCGCATGTCCGTGGCGCTGGGTTCCTCGTCATCGAGTACCATCGCCGTCCCTTCCTTTACCGATGTAGAGCGGCAGCAAATTCCCTTGGCGGTTTCGTAAACATCGTCCCACTCCCCGACTGTGAAGTCTCCCTCGCTCTCGGCCAGGAGCAGGCCATTGTGAGACGTGAAAGCCAACACGTGGACTGAGCTCGCCGTTTCGACCTCTCGCTGCGAAGGATCCACTACCGTCTTCTTGGCCCCATCTTGATGCACAACCGCAACAGCAGTGGCGGTTGCTGTGGCCCTCATCGGCACGCCGGCTGAGAGAAGCGCCAAGATGGCCGTTTGCACCAATGCCGGCATAATAGCAAAGTTCTATCGCAGCGATCAGTAAATAGGCTCCATCTGTCTTCAGGGGCCTTCTCTCACCAGGCTCGCCTGGACAAGTTTCGTGTTCACATAGTCGTTCTCTGGCGAGTCTTCTATCTGTAGCACAACCTGAATGAGGGAGCGGGGGAAGTTCTTGACGAGGATGAGCTGTGCGAGTGAAGACTGGAGAAGTGATTCAAGGTGTCGCTCCCGGGTCCCTATATAGCAAGGTCAAATCAACGGTGAGAAGCCCCTCCTTAATTTTTTTTTCGGAGCAGCGCGGGAGCTCTTACCTCCAACCCCTGCCGCTGGTCGTACGATAACTTCGACGTGTGCCTCGTATGCATGCTCATCCCTCCGTTGGGCTTCAATCGGCCCATTAACCGACGCCGTCAGGGTGTAGCCGGCGTGAGAGTATTTCGCAGATCCGTCTGACCGCGGAAGAACCCCAAGCGCGGCTTTTGGTGCTGATGTTGCTGTCATGATGAGATTTGCTTTGCAAGTTGTGATGGATTTGCGGCTCCAAGGTTGGAGTTGCTAAAATTCAATGAGCAGGCATGGATCCCACCACTGGATGCAGTTTGCTGGGCTGACCTGCAGCAGCGATCGGCCCCGCATTCTAGCGTCTCCAGACAGCTTACGGAGGTTACAGGCAAAAGTTTTCAAAGTGGGTCAGGTACTGGCAAGGGTTATGGGCAGGGGCCAAGCAAAGCCCTCGAAGTACCTCCTGTTGCCAGAGCGCGTCGCGCGCAGCAGTCAATTCAAACATCACCAGCTTCGCGATGTCTTCAGAGCTCCCCTCTACGCCGCCGAGCCATCATTCTAAGAGCGCCCATCTCTCTCGCGATGAGCGGCTTCAAGTTCAGACTCTCCGCAAAATGTGGTTTTACATACGAGCAAATCGTCGCGCAACTCGGCTTTACCTACAACCAGGTCGGACATGCCTGCCGCGCCCCAAACATCACGCCAAAGAAACGCTCTGGTCGGCCCGGCCTTCTCAATCCAGAACAGATTGAAGATTTGATTGCGTTCATCACTTCCTCGAAAGCTACTCGCCGAATGCCCTACTCCAAAATCCCTGCTGCTCTAGGCTGGGACTGTTCAGAGTATGCGATCCGCTACGCCCTCCGTCAAGCCGGCTTTAAACGTTACGCGCGTGGGAAGCAATCCCCGAGGAAATCCTTAGAGAGCGTGTAGATACAATGCCTATACGGCAGCAGGCAGTTATTGATGCCAACGGAATGCATATTCCTTTCTGAATTGACTGCTGCGCGCGATGCGCTCTGGTAACAGGAGCTTGAGAGGAGGTACTTCGAGGGCTTTGCTTGGCCCCTGCCCATAACCCTTGCCAGTACCTGACCCACTTTGAAAACTTTTGCCTGTAACCTCCGTAACAAAGCTCCCATTTGCAGGGGTATCTGAGCAGCCAAGGAACCATCAGTCGACTTCAACTTGCCACTTTCAACTTCGCACCTGCAACTGGCACTAATATCCAAACGTCAGGGTCAAAGATCGAACGATTAATCTCGGCTATCAGGAGATTGCAAACTCACAAAACATGACATCAACATTACCATCAACATTGCCCAAGGTGCCGGGGGAGGGAACTAACTCCTCCGGCCCAGCTCAACCCCCGCGTTTGCTAAGCGGGGGAGCTATTCCCAACCTCAAGGATCGTATCCCGAAATTGGAACCCCGGCGGAGGAAGGCCGAGCCGGCGAACCCGATGCCCGTTCCGGAGACACCACCAGCACCGCCCCGTCCAGACCCGGCAGCCCTTAACTTCACCATCCCCACCAGGCGAATCCTCTCCCCACAAGATCACCAGCTCTTCCTATCCTCCCCAACCTACAACCTCATCCTCTCCTTCATCTTTGGCCTCTCCGAGTCCGTCGTCGACAGGCCCATCTCCTCCGTCAGAGACACCGACCTCTCCCCCACCGTCCAAACCATCCTCACCATCCTAGACGAAACCGACGCCCTCTGCCAGGAATCCCCCCCAGACGACCAAGGCGGCTCCCGCTTCGGCAACAAGACCTTCCGCGTCTTCCTCGACAAGGTCAAGCAGCGCTCCCCAACCTGGCATGCCACCCTCCTCAGCCAGCAGCCCGAGTCCAACGCCATCCCCAACTCCACCGCCGCCGCCGCCGAGCTCTCCACTTACCTCTGTCAATCCTTCGGCAACCGCAGCCGCATCGACTACGGCTCCGGCCACGAGCTCAACTTCGTCATGTGGCTACTCTGCCTGTACCAACTCTCGCTCCTCCAGCCCCCCGACCTTCCCGCACTCGCCCTACGCGTCTTCACCCGCTACCTCACCGTGATGCGGCGCATCCAAAGCACCTACTACCTCGAGCCGGCCGGCTCGCACGGCGTGTGGGGGCTCGACGACTACCAGTTCCTGCCCTTCCTGCTCGGCGCCAGCCAGCTCACGCACCACCCCGTGGTCACCCCCCGGGCGATCCACCAGGAGCTGATGCTGGAGGAGTACGGCGCCGACTACATGTACCTGGGCCAGGTGGCGTTCGTCAACAGCACCAAGACGGTGCGCGGGCTGAGGTGGCACAGCCCCATGCTGGATGACATTAGCAGCGCGCGCGGGGGTTGGGCCAAGATTGAGGGCGGGATGCGCCGCATGTTTGTGAATGAGGTGCTGGGCAAGCTGCCGGTGATGCAGCATTTCTTGTTTGGGAGTCTGATTCCCGCTGCGGAGGGGATGAGTGAGCCGCCGGAAGGGGGGGCTGCTAGCAATGGTAATGGGGAGGGAGGGGACGATGATGAGGAGGAGGGTGGTGAGGTGGAGGTGTTTGATGATAAGGAGGGGGTGCGGCATGTGCATCAGCCGAAGGGCTGGGGGGATTGTTGTGGGATCAAGGTGCCGAGTAGTCTCGCGGCGGCGGCCGAGATGAAGAAGAGGGGGGCTGGGGAACAGTTGAGGAGGATACCGTTTGACTGAGGGGGGAGGGTCGTGAACGGGTTTATTAGTTGATTTGTTTAGCCAACTAAGATAGATTTGGTCACACAAAAAGCATTTACAAGACTCGAACCTCACAACTTGCCTTACCCTCCATATTACCAAGTCAAATACAGTTAGTTGGACGCAACTTCGACGAGATTAGTGCAATAAGATTTCCTTATTGCCGCTCAATTACCTAAGTAAGGTACCTAGTTAAGATGGCCCCAAAGCGCACGCGAACCTTCCCCGGACCAGAAGCTCCCAGCTGCCTAGAATACAATCCCGTACTGCGGCGACCGCCATGTCGCCCTGATGAATGCCGATGGAGAAGGGTATCAGAACAACGGATTCTCCGCTAAACGCCTGCCAATGGTGACAACCCTTTGTCATGATGCCGAATAAGAAAGCCGAAACAAAAACAAAAAAACCAAGACAAATCTGAGGTGCCATTGCACCTCTCCCCGCCCAGCCGATGGAGCCACTATATGGGCATATCTTCCCACGCTCTTGGCTCTTCCGGGTCGTTGAGAATCAAAAGCCGCTTCTGCGGCGCTCGGTCTGCCCAATCACTGATGAGGTGCAGACACCGAGGACCTCAATCCTCCCATATGGTCTCCAGGTCCAGATCCTGCCGCCTTTCGGCGCCACACACACTCCATCGCTTTCTCTTGTCGCGCGAACCGAAACCGCTCAATGTCCGGCCGCGAGTGGGCACATCCAAACTGCCCCTCCCCTTGGTTTCTCCGCCCTCGGCGGCGTCCGCAGCGGCCTTGAGCTGGGCGATCCTCTCCGACTCCAGAGCCGCTTCTTCGGCATCCGGGGAATCCGGGATGGTCTCGAGACTGGAAATGCTGGGGCTCCTAGATCTGGCGGACGTGGGGGTCGAGGGCACAGAGGAGGACGGGTAGTATCCGTAACTGCTAGTGAAAGTATCGTAGGGTCGGTACGATGGGGAGGTGGCAATTGAGGAAGGTGTCGTCGGGGTTCCGCCGGTCAGTAAAGCCGGGCTGGGAGTGAGAAACCTGATACAGCGGGGAAGATGGTCTCCGCAGTTTTGGTACCGATGCGATGGGGGTGATCCCCAATGCTTGATTGGGCGAGCTGCTCCCTTCTGATATCTTTCGCTCAGGGTCGAGAACGGATATGCGAGTCGGCGAGGAAGGAAAGCCTTCGTCGACCGGCTTTCGGGGGAGGCGGACCCGGCTGGGTGACCCCGACGGGCTCTGTGGGCGGATATGGGGAGAGAATAGAAGGTGGCCTGTGGCGTTTGTGCCGGGCATAGACTGGGTGCGCCCCATGGGAGGAGCCAGGCTTGCTGCCGACCGTGATCTGACGTGGTTGCTAGACAACGGCGAAGACGCTCGGGGTCGATGGGGAAGAGCCGGTGGCATCCAGGACGGGGAAATGGGGGAGGACGGCGACGGATCAGTCGATCGGCGGATGGTAGGAGGTTTTCGGAGGGAGTCAAACTCGGGAGCGAGTGATGTGGTCGCCGGAAGTCTCAGGCTCGGAAGAGGGGAAGGTCGAAACTCCTCCATCCTCTCCGTTTCGGGAACTGGCTCCATGTTGACCGAGGTATGAGGTGCGCTCGGGGAACTGGGCCTGTCACGAGGGGGGAGTGTGCATAGGAGTCGGCGGCGGTTCGATTTGACGTATTGGCAACTGCGGAAGTAGTTGTTGAAGAACGAGACTGGTCGAATAACGGTCGCAAACGAGTTCCGTTTGCGGCTCGGACTTGTTTGTAATTCGAGTCAATGTGTCAATGTCGCTCGCTGTCTGGTAACTATGGCCGGAACCGTGTTAGGCGCGGCTGGGTGAAAGCCCACGTGTTAGGATCATAGAATCCTCGCCGGTCGCTTCTCAAGTCGGTTCCGAGGTCATGGCCGGCGGAAGGGTTGAGAAAACTACTTGTAATTAAGTTTCTGTGGGAAAGTTGGAAGACGGTGAGTCGCCCGAGGCCCTTGATGTGCAGGCAGGCGCTCCTGCCGGATGATCAGAGAAGGGGAACTCACCACGGTTGGCTGGCTTGCAAGGCTCGTTCCGGAATGCAGGGTCGAGGCGGGGTCTTTATCCGGCAATAGGCGCCAATCGCCTAGTGAGAAGCCCGCAAAGACGGGGGAGCTGTGGGGAGCAAAGGCGCTGATTGGGGACGCTAATCACGCGCCGCCGTGTTTTGCATGCCGAATTGTTAGTTTGGACAGGAACGAATCCAATCGCCGACAGTGGCTCAGAAGAGCTGAGCTCCCGTCTGTGTGAGTTTGGCTTTCCTTGCAACCAAGAATGTTGAATCGGAGTCGGAGTGTTTCGGCGCATTCACAGTGACAACCGGGCAGCTCTCAACAAACTACCTATGTACCAAGTACAAGGGGCCCAAGTCGGACAACTCCCATAAATACCGGCCATAGGGAGAAATGCCGGTTCCCGTCCCTAGTTAAATGCCTCTCTTCTCGGGAGCCCGGGTGCTCGGATCACGATCGTCCGCCGCCCGAGCGGCCGACCCAGGAGAAACACCCCCTTCGCCACACCACGCCATGTCGTTGCCGATCCAACGGAGCTAGGAGTATTGAAGATACGACAACTAATTCGTAACTAGCTCAACAATCCATCGGATATGTTCACGACTCGACGACTCGGTCCTTGTTTCACTCGAAACTTTGGCCGCATGCAAGCGCCAAGGTCTGGTCTAGCTCGCATGTGGATGCGCAATTACGAACGACTCAAGCAAAGGTTTCAAAACGACCTCGACATCCGGCGGCTTTGTCGGCGGGCGGATGGGACGCGGTTCCAGAATGCCCGGGGAGTACCCTGTTGACACTTTCTAGTACCTAACCAAGACAACTCGGCATCCTGCTGTGTGTCAAGTGCCTTAATTGGTCAAGTCGTTTAGTGCCCTGAGAACCCGTCATGCGACCCTGTCTCTATCGACAAGGAGTAAAGATCTTGATCGCAACAGAGAGGGGACATGGTTCAGGTCGGTAGGTGTTATTATGCGCTTCCTGCAACTCGCCCAGGTACCCAGGCTGTTGTAGAAACGATGCATTCTCCGTCACCAGACAGCCGAACAGGACAGAGCACCCGGCCCGGATCTCCGCAATCCCGGAGCGCCCGGTCCTGATCTCCACCGGAGGTCTTTCGGCTTTCGCCCGAAGCTTGATTGGCACTCGGCCCCGGTCGCAAGCGGAAGGAAAACGGGGGACAAAGTCTGTCGATGCGTTGGTTGGTGAGGCCGAGTGGATAGAGTAACTGGTAGCACTCAGTAAACTCCATGAAATAGCCTAGCAGTCTGGGTATGCAATGCCGCTCCTATATCTTTAACGGTATAGGATAAAGTAGTCGCGATACCTTCTTAATGCCTGCAGCTATAAGCATATCACCACTCCAGTGCTATAGAAAATATCATTTTTAAAGTGTGAGATGTAGTTAGCATAGAAGTACTGTGACGAACCTACTCCAGGACCCTGTCCTGTTAGGGTTCAGCTTCGGTTGAAGGTAATCTCTCAAGGGTGCTTAGGTTCGGTGCAGCCAAAGAGTGCACAACAAAGACTTGTCTCAACAGTAGGCTCTCGAGCTTGTAGCGAACTGTAGTTGTGATTGCTAACTGGAGAACTCCCAGAGCTCTCCAGAACGAGTGACTATATACCTAGCTAATTCCAGGGTGCTCAGTGTGCTCAGTCTGCCCTTGGCAACTGAGCTCACTGATCACTATCGAGCTATTGTTATCCTGATTGGTGATCTTTACCTGGTGCTCAGTGTGCTCAGTCTCGGCTTGGCGACTGAGCTCACTGATCACCTCGATCACCTTCCTGGCTCCCTGATTGGTCCTTTTAATGATTGCCTCGGGGCGTCCCGCGACCCGAGGTCCCTCCTGTTGGCATATTCGTGACAACCTATTTTAATGAGAGATACTTGGATGGATGGATGGAATTTATTTCGCCCGGAGGCACTGGGCCTATAGGGCCTTAGCACGCCAACTACATCCGGATCAAATCGTTTTGCCTTTAACTCGTTGAGAGATACTTTTCGGACTATGTGACCGCCCCCCCGGACTATGCACGTGACTCTCCACATACATAACCCCAACCCTGGCGCGCGTGCCCCTCTCCTTTTCGCACTCATCCATCAACTCAATTGAATTCAATCAACAACGCAGTCAAATCTATCAACCTGGGAGCGGCTGAATCGCTAAAAAAACGCAATAAAAATTTAGATCTAGAATATTGCGAAAGTGGTGGAGGTAGTTCAGGGAGGTCGTCGTCTTCGTAACCAGGTACGTGTAAGTCAGCCATGGCTGACAAGGCTAGAAGGTTGTAAGTGCGCCAGGGTTAGGGTGAGGTAGCTTACAAGATGCCAGCGACTGCAGATTTTATCGCGTTTTCGAAGGAATTCAGCGATTACTACGTTGTTGGGAATCGAGCGCTTGTTGCGTTTCTGAAGAAATTGAGCGTTGTTGATTGAATTCAATTGAGTTGATGGATGAGTGCAAAAAGGAGAGGCGCGCGCGCGCCAGGGTTGGGGTTGTGTGTGGGGAGGTGGGGTCACGTGCATAGTCCGGGGGGGGCGGTCACATAGTCCGAAAAGTATCTTCCATTTTAATTTTAACTACTCTAACTATAATGTTTATTCTTCTAAAAAAATGATATAACTAGTTATGTGATTTTCATTTACTGATCCATTTTTTGAACTAAAAGTAAGCCATTATAAGAGCACAACGGGCCGTATCAGGCCGTATCAGGCTGTATCGGGCCGGCGAACGACGACCTACAGTGCCGATTATGTCAAAGATACGGTATTACTCATACGGCCAAGCTGGTTGTACCAGGCTGATTGTATGATGGAGGCTGATTGTGAGCGATGGATTTGCCACCATCCGCCCATAAACCATGGCGCACCGCCCACCCCAGCTGCCTTTCCTTTCTCATCACACTCGCTTTCAACCTCTCAGTCAAGTGATATTTTTTCCTTGACTGTATATTTCCTTATCCTTCCGAAGTCGCTGTATTTCAAAAAGCGCACACCACCATGACGACGAGGACTTTCACCGTCGTGGAGCCTTCGGAACCGGGGCCGTCTCAGAGACGTCCTCAACGAGGAAGGAGAGCGCGGAAGGGCCAGTCCAGCAGACCAAGAGGACTGGCTTCTTCCGGTGAGGGTAGCGAACCGGGGCCAGCGCAGCCAGCGTCGGTTATCGTCGCCACTCCCGCCGTCGCCGTCGCCCCCGCCCCCGAAGCCAGTAACCAGCCGGGACGGGGGCGGCGGGCGCAAGGCGGGAGCCGTGGCGGTAACCGACGGGGTGGCAGTCGGCGCGGCACTGGTCAGCGCTCGGTGGTGGTGTCGCACCGAGGTGGCCGAAGACCTCCCTCGCCTCATCGCCAGGGAGGGAACAATACTCCCAGGCCCAGCCTCAGAGCCACCGCCGCCGAGTTTGTTCCGGGCCAGCCCACCCAATCCTTAGGGTTCGTCAATACCCAGCCATCCCCCCAGCAACGTTATACTGACAGAGATCAATAGTGCTGAGCCCTCCGAATCAGGTCCGGGGACAATGCCCGTGATTCTAGAGTTCGTGGCAAAGTCCACGGCACCGGATCTGATGACTCGGATCCATGAGGATATTGATCGCTGCCAGTACGAGTGTATCGTCTGCACTGGCGAAGTGCTGCGGACCACCGAAATGTGGTCCTGCTCGATATGCTGGACATCGATCCACCTCTTCTGTGCGCAGCAATGGTATACAAGCCAGCTGCAGCTCCGCGAGGACTTCCCTGGGGGTTACCGTGGCGCCGACGATGACTGGCGGTGTCCGGGTTGCAACTCGGGGCTTGTCGGCAAACCCGAGGTCCACCATTGCTGGTGTCGCAAGGAGACGGACCCCCAGCCCATCCCCGGGCTCCCCCCCCACACCTGCGGGCAGACTTGCTCGAAGCCGAGGGCAACCTGCCCGCATCCGTGCTCATTGATGTGCCACGCAGGACCTTGTCCGCCGTGCACACTGATGGGCCCAACTCAGTCGTGTTTCTGCGGGAAACACACCTCCACCAAGAAATGCAGGGAAACCGACTACGGAAAGGGTTGGAGTTGCCAAGAGATCTGTGGTGACCTGTTTCCCTGCGGAGAGCATAGTTGCCCGCAAATCTGCCATCCTGGGCTGTGCGGCTCTTGCGACATCCCCACGCTGTCCGTATGTTATTGCGGAAGGGAACAACGAGAGATACCTTGCAGTCAGCGCGGTGACATCCTGGAGTCGTTCAACCATGGGCAGGCCAAGCTCCCATCCGGCATCGAACAGACCCCAGACCAGTGGTTCGAGGGATCTTTCCGCTGCACCAATATCTGCGGCCGGCCATTCGACTGTGGACACCATCTATGTTCAAAGCCGTGCCATTCCCAGGATGAAGCGGCCGCCCACTGCCCGCTATCGCCAGACGTCGTCACCCACTGCTCATGCGGGAAAACTCCACTCGCTTCCATGTCCGTGGAACCAAGACAATCGTGTCAGGATCCGATCCCGCACTGCAACAAGCCCTGCAATAAGGCTCAGACTTGTGGCCATCTGTGCCTAAGCGAATGCCACACCGGCCCTTGCGCACCTTGCACCCGGATTGCCGATATACCGTGCCGATGCGGTAGGGTAACGACCAAGTCCTTGTGTCATCAAGGCAACATCTCTCATCCTCATTGCTTCCGCATTTGCAAAGCCCACCTCAACTGCGGGCGGCACGAGTGTGGAGAGCACTGCTGCCCTGGCGAGAAGGCGGCAGCCGAGAGGCGGAAGCACAAGCGGACTGCCAACGAGAACTATGAACCTGAGCACATCTGCTTCCAGGTATGTGGCCGCCAGCTCAAGTGCGGTAAGCACACCTGTCGACAGCTCTGCCACAGAGGGCCATGCCCTTCGTGCCCAGAGGCCATATTCGACGACATCAGCTGTGCCTGCGGACGAACCATTCTCCAGCCGCCACAGCCCTGTGGGATGCCGCCACCGGAGTGCCGCTTCGCTTGCACGAGAGCCTCCCCATGCGGCCATCCATCTGGTCCCCACCTGTGCCACACCGACGAGACGCCCTGCCCGAAGTGCCCGTATCTTGTGTCGAAGCCCTGCGTTTGCGGCAAGAAGGCGCTGAGGAACCAGCCCTGCTGGTTTGACGAAGGAAGATGCGGTCTTCCATGTGGGAAGAAGCTCAAGTGTGGAGCGCACGAATGCAGAAAGCCATGCCACAAACCTGGAGAGTGCGAAGATGCTGACATTTCAGGCTCACACTGCCCTCAACCCTGTGGCAAGGTACGAAAATCCTGCGAGCATACGTGCGTCGACCAATGCCACGCGCCCTACGCCTGTAAAGAGGACAAACCGTGCCAGTCCAAGACATTCGTTACCTGCCCTTGCCAACACCGCAAGCAGGAGGTCCGATGCCAGGCTACGAAGCTCACCCCGTCGCCTGCCGGAAAATCGACCCTTACCTGCGACGACGAATGTCGACGGCTCCAGCGAAACCGGAAGCTCGCCGAAGCTCTGGACATCGACCCCAGCACGCACGCCGATGAGCACATCCCGTACTCCGACACTTCTCTCAAACTCTTCCGAGAGAATGTCAGCTGGGCTCAGACGCAGGAGCGCCAACTTCGCATGTTCGCTGCTGCCCCCGAGGAAAAGCGCATCAGGTTCAAGCCGATGCCACCTCACCAGCGTGCGTTCCTCCACGCCCTCGCCGAAGACTTTGGCCTTGACTCGGAGAGCCAGGACCCCGGACCGCATCGCCACGTCTGCGTCTTCAAGACGCCGCGGTTCGTGTCCGCCCCCAAGAAGACCTTGGGGCAGTGCCTCCAAGTGGCCGACAAGGCGGCTAAACTCCGCACCGGAGTTTCCGCCATCGCTCCCAAGTCCTCCCCCCGCCGCCAAGGATCCCCCTTCAACGCGCTCATGTTGGGGGGGTGGCCGCTTCGGCCTTACCAGCGACGAGCTGGACGCGGCCCTCGCCCCAGAGCTGGGCCACCGCCTCCCGTGGCGGGCCCGGCTCTGGCCTTCACCACCCGTTTCCTCCCCTCGGGAGGAAATCCTCATCGTCGCCGCCCCCGGCCCCGCCGCCATCACGGCCGACCCGCAGGCGGTCGAGACGGCCCTCTCCGGCCTCAAGCCCGCCGTTGCACGCATCGTCGCGCGGGAGAGGCTCGCCGCCTCTGTCGTGCTGTGCCACGTCGACGCCGCGACGGGAGAGGTTGTCCGCCGGGAGGGTGCTGTGGCTGCGGATGCTGGTGAGGGGTGGAGTGCGGTGGCCGGCCGCGGGTCAGCGCGTGGGGGGAACAATAGGGGGGCTTCGGTGAGTGGAGGGCTTGCGCGGGGTGCGGGCGAGCAGAAGAGGGCTGGGGGGGTGTTTGTGGCGTTGAGGAGACTAGAGATGAGGAAGCGGGAGGCGGCGGGTGGTGCTGGGCAAGGGGTGGAGGAGGATTGGCTGGCGGCGCTTGAGAGAGAGGAAGAAGAGGCGGAAGAGAAGGAGGAGGGGGTGGAGGAAGCGGAGGGAGAGGAGTGAGAGGAGGAATGAGCCAGTGGATGGGAGACTTGTGGATGAGTGTTTAGGCGAGCATTATGATTTAGTAGCGCGGGAGTTCCGGATCTCGGCATATACCCTATACACTCTTAGCATCAATATACGCTGCTTGGCATCAATAAATATAATGCAATGTTTGATATAAAGTAATGGGACGGTCTAACATCCCAATCCGCAACTCCGTTTACCCCTCCCCTTGGATCATCACACCATCTTTGGGCTTACAGCCGGCTAGCGTCGGATTGCATTATTCCAGCACACCCGACACACACACACACACACGACACATTCTCCGGGATATCGCACATATTCCGTGCGTTCGGTCATAGTCTAATGAGAAACCTGCTAAATTCCAAGCGCAGGCCGGGGTATCAAGTGTATCTCGAGAAAGCTGGAATGAAGAATGCCAGGTCCACCCGCCCCCCTCCCCTTTTTCCTCTACCCCCGCACCAAAACCTCGGGCATCATGCATCCAGTAGTTCCGTAACCAACCCGAGACACTGTCTCGTTTCCTGTCGTGGCACAATAACACGGCCAGCTCATTGCTTCTCGCCGTCCGCCGCCACTATCCTATTCATAAAGTCCACAATGGCCTCGAAGTAACCGTCCTCGACCACACTCGAGTTGTGATCGCCGCCAGGGAGAGGTTTCCAGACCTTAATGGGGGCTTTTGACAGGTCGTGGAGGCGCTTCATGTGAATTGGTCTGGGTCACATGAGTGTTAGCTTGGATACCACAGACTAGTACAAGCAAAGGCGGATAGCTTACGGTATCAGTTCGTCCTGGAGCCCGCTCAAAAAGAGCGTCGGCACCTTGATGCTGGGTATCAAGCTGTCGCTCGGCCAGACCTGGTGGCACAGATAGGCCAGGTATTTGGCGGGCGGCATAATGGAGGGAATCAGTTTGCGCATGCTGAGGAAGGTGTTCTCGAGAATCAGTCCGCTGATGTCCGCGCTAGCCTGGTTCTTGGCGACGAGACGGATGCCGACAGCGCCACCCAGACTCTGGCCATACACGACGATCTTGTGGGCGCGGGTCTCAGCCCGGTCGCGGAGGTAGTCGAGGGCCGTTTGAGCGTCAATGTTCAGGCCAGACTCGTCAGGTTCGCCCGTAGAGATGCCATAACCGCGGTATTCGAGCATAAAGACATTACAGCCGGAAGCGGCGATCAACATGCGTGCAATGGGCAGACGATGACCAATGTTGCCAGCATTTCCGTGGAACATCAACACCGTCACCTTGGAATTTGGCCCACCGCGAGGCCCCCGAATGTAGAAGGCCGACAACTTTTCGCCATCGTTGGTTGGAATGATAAGCTCCTCGTAGTCTTTGAAGTGGAATTGGCTCGGGCGCGGGACGTCGGTGCGGGCGTTGGCGGGGACGTGGGAGGGATAAATTAATGCTCTATAGACGGGATATCGCGTTAGAATGAGGGATATCGAAGGGTGAGACGCGAGGGTCGGGATATCATTCACTTTTGTTTAAAGTAGAGGAGACCAGTCAAGACCGCGGCGATCCCCTAGACGAACAAGTGAAACAGTTAGCCAACAAACACACATCAACTGCGAGTTGAGGCCGGCAAGGAAAATCTTCCAACTTGCCCCCTGAACCAGTCGGCGCGGTTGGCGGCGCAGCCATTCAGGCACTGGGCGGGATACACAGAGGTGTCGGGGCATACAGTAGAAGCTATCGCAGGCACGCGCATGTAGCCTGCTGCACTGCTCAACAGCGAGCCAGTCTGCTCCAGGAAAGAATTGCTGGCCGACGGGACCGGCATGACGTGTCGTCAGAAGGGTTGGGAAAAAGGGCGGTAGGCGGAATATAGCGGCCGGGTGGAGGACCTGCGGTCAGGGATGAGATTGAGATGGAGAAACGAGAAACGACCAGGTGCAGATGTGGGCAGGGGGATGATGAATTTGGCGGCGCCCCTTCCAGTCCGGCGGTGTCACTTGTTGGGGCGGGAAAGCCTAAAATGCGGAGCTCATGCCCAAAACCTCTAGCTTCTGCGCTTCCCTCGCTGTTTGCTGCAAGTTCCTGCGTGCTGCTGCAGGGAGGGTTTGGGGAAAGTGCAGCAGTGTGGAAATTTGAATGCAGGTCGAAATGTCCGCGTTGGAGAGGCGGAGCATGATGTAATCGCCATCCCAAGCGGATCGCCCAATTCATTTTCCATTCGGCCCAAGACCCGGCCGATCAAAGAGGCCATTCTCCTCTCCCGCTCTCTGGGGCGCCCCGGCCCCGGTGGAGGTGGCCCGACTCCGGCTACCAGGCCGAGATAGCGGGCCCGCGGCAATGCAGTGGATGGGATGAGCCGATCACCTGGCCAGACAGAATATGGCCGCCTTTCCAAGGGAAGCTTAATTCGGCGTTCATTACTTGGACTATTAACGAATTCAGGGGATTGCCGAGCCTTGTCCCGGACGACTTCATCCTTCGGCTCCCACACTTTGCTGCTTGAGAAAGGCTAATCCGTTTGACGGCGACGCAATTGGCACATCTCCATACTCGCGCGCAACACCGAGCTCTCGCATTGGATCGTGCCGCGTTCATGCACCCCGTCGACGATTCCATCAGGCCCGTCACACTGGCGATGCGCTAGGCCCAGGCAGGATCGCCAACCACTCGGCTGGAAGCTGTTGCGCAAAGTCTGAAACACGAGACGGATGGAAGGGGGTTCCAACACCCATCGGCGTGCATTGGGAGAAAACCAAGACCCCGCGAATGGCCATGCGACAAAGCTGTCGCAGGAGGTTTGCAAACCCCGTAGCCGCTGCTGAAACGCTCGAGAAGCCTTCGGGGGACCTGATTCGTTATGCGCCTGCATTACCTATCTGCCCGGTTCCTGGGCTAGCACCGGCAACGAACACGAACCGTATGTAGCTAAAAGTTGTTTCCACTTCTCACATCATTAGGAAACCCCGTGGAGAAGGACAGGAATCCAGACGTGATGATGGATTCCCCCGCAAGTGACTTGATTGCCCCGTATGACCAGATGCGGCCACGGCCGTCGGCAGGTTGCCAGCATTGGCTTCTTTTTATAACTGAGAAGGGGACCGCGCGCTCGCTTGTTCCCCGACCAACGAAGAGCGCGCCTCAGTTGAGTTTCGTGCAAGGGTTTGTGAGTTTGTTGTGCCGCCCCTCCCCACTCTTCTGAGCGATCGCGAGCCTGTGAGTGGCTGTTTGGCCGCTTGCCTGCACCAAGCCGGCTCTCTGATGCACGAATCGGGGTGATGGGTTGCTCCCGCAGTCATCCCGTTCTGGCGGGCGCGACCAGGGGAATGGAGGGGCTGTGGCTCGTGCAGTGGAGCTTTTGCCTGCATCGGCGCCCAAAATCTCCAACCAAAAAACATCTTCAGCTTCAACTTTCTCCATGGCCACACACCCGGGAAAGATCTGCTAGTCACCAACCCCTCCGTCCACTGGCCAACTGATCGAAGATCCCGCCAGATCAAATTCAGACCTACATACAGAGCTAGCGGGTTTCTTATGCGCCGTTAGCTTCCCCACGATTTCTTACCGTTGCTGCTAGTCAGCTCCTCCAACTCTTCTTTCTTATTCGTGCCTAAAGGCGCAGCAGCCCACTTCCAGCTTCTCCAAAAGTCTCTCGCTCTTTCGCTCAGCCGCCCACCCACCGACGGGACGACACACAGCCCCCCCATATTCTAGCCCTGTGCCGCCCATACCACACCCGTCCTCCCCGGATCAGAGCTCGCCTCGATCGTCGCCTCATCACGGCGTCCCTCAGAAGCCGGGCAACAACCAACTTCTCTGCCGACTCAAGGACGATTGGCCGGATCGGGTACTCACATCACTTCTATCCAGTTGGAAAGTCAGGATCAACTGTGAGGCCAACTCTTGGCAGCCACTGTTGACAACCCGCGTCACTTTTCTGCATACTGCGCGCCAATTGGGACGAACCGGGAGTTTGGACGAACCATCCCACCGCCACCATGGTTTCCTTCTCGTGCGAGGTGGGTGGTTCCTTTATTTTGTTATGCCCTCGGAGGGAAGGCTTTCTCCCTCTGACATGGTCGGCTTTCTGGGCATTTTACCAGAGACAAGCGCATTCTCGGGCGTCCGCGCCTCAATTCCAACACCTTCCTTACCCCCCTCCTCCACCCCTCCTTTGCCGGGTGGGATGTCCGCACCCCCCCATGACCACCCCCGAGGGCAATCTTAACTGACATCACACACACCTTTGCTGCACACCACGCCCACGGGTCACTTCCAGCAGGTCACACCCTGGCCCACCACCCCTCCATCCCGCACACCCCTTCCCGTCTGATCAAGTTGATCTTCGCTTCTTTGAATCTCCTGTCACTCTCCCTGTTTCCTCCCTATGTTGCCACCATAACCCCCCCATCATATCATCTGGCCCCTCCACGGGATCACCTCATCGTATTCAACAACCTCTAACAACTGCTCTTCTCTCTTCTGTTTAGGGGTGCGGGGACGTCTTGACCAAAAAGAAGCTCGATCCGCATAGAAACCGCTGTCGCGGGGCGACCTTCACCTGCATCGATTGCATGGTGTACTTCCCTGGTACAGAGTACCGCTCGCATACGGTAGGACCGGTCCGTTGTCGGTGTTTATGTGGCCCCGCTAATAAGCAACGAAGAGTTGCATGACGGAAGCGCAGAAATACCAAGGCGCCCTTTACCGTGAAAAGAAGAGTCAACCTGCCTCGTGTCCCACCCAGAACACGAACAACAACACGAACCAAAACGTCATGGCTCACCCAGCGTATGTCGAAGATGTCGCGGAGGACTATGAGTCCTGGCGTGACTACGAACAGCGCAGCGATGATGACGACCAATCCATCGGCGACCCTCTCCCTGAGGCACCAACACCTCCCTCGGCGCTTGAGGCTGGGTCGCCCGTTGATGTTAATGTCTTTGATTTCCTTGTCGCCAACCCGACACCGACCGCTTCCCACGTGTCCCTCCCAGCCACTGCACCCATCCAGCTGAACGAGGACACACAACTGGTCCGTTTTGAGCCCGAGGCCAATGGCATGGAGGAGACTTGCGAGGACGCCGGTACCATGGTCCGGTATGACAGCGGCGCGGTACCAACCCCCTTCGAGACCCCCGCGCCAAAGGCAGCGCGGAAGAAGGTGAAAGACACCGACAAGGACGCCAAGAAAGACAAGAAGCGGAAGAGGTTACACATCGAAACGGACCACATAATGACAGATGCGCCGCCGGTGCTGCACTCGGGGTTGACGGGCGGCATCAACCGGTTGATGTCTAGACCCACCGTCTTCCCGCCGTCGCCGGATTACTCTGGTGGTGACGTCGCCGAGACGCCAGCCAGCCCGCTCAAGAAGACCAAGTCGAGACACCACAAGTCCAGCCGCCCAACCGAGACCCTTGGCAACAGCTTGATGGCTATGATCGCCGCTAGCTCCAAGCCTAAGCCCTCATCCAAGAAGCGCACCAAGTCAAAGTCCAACTCGACGCCGTCCAAATCAAAGAAGAAGCGCAGCACCAAGGCCCTCGAGGCACCACAGGAGCAGAAACTTCTCGAGTTCAGACCCGGGTCTAAAGACGGCAAGGACGAAAGCGGCACCATGATCGTGTACAAACCGCGGGCGGAACACTTCCTCAGCTTTGTCAACAAGGGTCCCGAGAGCGAGCGCGGGTGCAGCGTCAACAAGGCTCTGAAGCGGTTCCATCGCGAGAGGGCCGCATCGGGGGTGCCGGTGACCAAGTTGATGGAGGAGAAGGAGCTGTGGCGGTCACTACGGATGAAAAAGAATGACAGAGGAGAGATTGTATTATTTTGTATTGATGATTGAGCCTATGGGTCATCAGTAAGTAATGCAAGGAAGCGGCATGTGCATCGCGGGAGGGCATTTTGGACTGGGATGAGGGGAGGGGAATACATTGGATGGGAGTTAATGACGGCATGTGGCATGTGGCATGTGGCATGTCTTTTTTTCTTTTGTGTTTTCCTTTTCATGATACCTTCTGTCGTGTTTGGGCATGTGGGTATATGTTGGCATGAGTTATCTTTTGGCTTATTTCTTTCATCCCGAGGTGCAAAGTCGCAGACTCACCTTGGCGTTTGTACTCGCAATCTCGTTTGCTTCAGGGGCGTGTGCTTTTGATTCTGCTTCTTCTGCCTCCTCATTTCTGCTCCTTCTTGGGATGGAGTACGGAGGATGTTTGGCTTTGGTGGACTTGTCTTGTTTGGTGAGCAAGGTTTTGGAAGTAATCTTCTGGGACTGATGCCATGTTTTAACATCGGCGTTTCCTTGGGCGGACCGGGAGCGAACTCGAAGCGTATGTTTTGCCGTTCATTACCTTGTACACTACCAGCTGTCAATGGACGAAAACGGGTGCAGCTGGGTTTCTCTTTTGTCCTTCTTTAGGGAATCGAAGCTCGTGCCTCGGGTTCTCCGATCTCGTCGCTTTGCGGTGTAAAATAGGGCTGGTCTTGAAATACATTTGCTTCTCGATTCTGATATCCCGTCTATGCATGATTCATATCAACAAGTTTACATGACCCCGGCATCGCCTACAATATTACATTACTTTACACAACTTGTCCCTATGCAACCCGCAAAGGCAGGATGTGCTGCACCATTGCCTCCCTCCTGCACAGCGGACACTCCGGCTTCTCCCTCACCCAATCCCCAATACATGCCCAGCAAAACACATGGCCACACTGCGTCGCGGCCGGGTCCTTCAACTCCTCCAGGCAGAGCGTGCACTTTCTCTGCTGCTCCCCCTTGATCCACCCCATGACCTTTTCACTCGCCAGATCATACCTCGCCCTGCCCGCCCTCGGAACCGGCGTGTGCGCCATGGCACCAATCTGCCCCAGAGTCCGCTGCGCCGAACCAGCCCCCCCAACACCACCACCCCCAAGCAGCTCATTATTACTCGTAAACGCATTCTCATCCAGCGACACATCCACATCCGCCCCCGGCCCAAACGCAGCCCTTCTCCCTAAACTCCTCCCCCTTCCGCACCATCGCCACCCTCATGAACATGCTGCCGCCCAGCAACCGGCCACCTGCTCCCTCACATGCATCCACCCCCTCACCAGCATCTGCACCACCATCAACACCCCCAACACCTCATACCCCGCCCTCCCTCCCGCACCACCTGCACCCGCACCACCCGCACCCACCTCCTCCTCCACCCTCCGTGTAAAAACATACCTCAACCCCCACACCCTCTTCGACAACGAATAATACGCCCCCGTAAAATAGAAAACCGCCAACACCACCGCCTGCACATGTGCCCCGCTCGTCAGCTCCCCCAAGTGCGCCAGCAGGTACCGCACCGCGCGGTACTCGGCGCCCGGCCGCCCGGACTTGTCGCGCGCTTCGTCGCGCCCCTGGCGGGTGAGCGTGGCGAGGCGCGTTTGGAGGCGCGTGCGGAGCGTGGCGCGGAGGCGCGGGAGCGTGCGGGACGCGAGGTAGGGGAGCAGGATGGATGTGGTGATGTAGCCGGCGCGGAGGGGGAGGGAGGGGAGGAGGGGGCCGGTTGGGGGGGTCGGGGCGGTGGTGGTTTCGGGGGTTTGGTGGGGTTGTTGTTGTTGTGGGGAGGAGGAAGCGGGGGCTTCGACTTGGATGAGGTCGCAGTATTCTTCGCCGAGGGTGCGGTTGCCGATGAGGGTGGTCAGGCAGAGGTAGAGAGCGTCGGCGAAGGTGCGTGTCTCGGTGGCCCAGGCATGGGCGGAGCGCGCGCCGCGCAGGCGTCGGTGGAGGTCGCTGAGCTGGTTGGTCAGGACGCCTTGGAAGTAGGCGTCTTTTTGGTGGGCGCGGATGATGTCGGGCGCGGCGGCGAAGGGGTAGGGGGAGGAGGTGAGAGGCGGAGGAGGGCGTGATGGCGGTGGTTGGGAGGCCATTTTGTGGGTGAGGTTAAGTGTATCTCTGGGAGTGAGGATGTTTGTGTGTTGATTGCAATCAGGAAAGAGTTCAATGTCCTGGGTCGCGACGGGGAAAGTGAAAATGGTTGTTGTCGCGACCAGCGCATGCAGTGCAGGTTGTTGCAGTTCGGCCCGTGCAGATGCTCGGCAAGTTGACCAGCTGCAAGCGGCCTGGACCTCGGGTCACGGATAGAGAGCCAGGGATCTGTGGGCGGTTGCATGGCAGGGGTACAGGTTCGAGCCAGGGGTGGACTCGGCGGGGCCAAGCATCGGTTGACGTCGTCACTTTCCCTTGGAAATTCCCCATTTCTTTTATTTTACAAGGGGGGAAATACAGGGGTCGAAGACGTAATTCAATTCTGGCCTCGAGCACTTCCATTCTCTTGATTTTCAGTCTTGCACATTGCGTGTTTGACAGTGCCCAACAACCCTCGTTTCTCAACACCCCCGTACCGTCAACAGCGTCTTTCGATGACGCTGGCGGCCCCAATACACGGGCACAATGGATGGTGATCCTGCTGTCGAGCACCAGCTCGATTCGTTTAGCCTGACCTTTCCGCTTCCCTACCGGATTGCCTTCATCGTCATCTTGGGTACGTTACGAGTTGGAAATCATAGAATTATCGAAAACCCAGCCAGAGAATTCTAACACAAACTTAAACTACAGCCGTCTGGGGATGGGGGTTCAACCTCCACTTCCTCCACCTCCGCCGCATCGATGTGCCCGCCCTGATACGCTACCCCGGCCGCTCGAGCTCTGCACAGCTAACACACCACCACTCGACCTACCGCCTCGCCTTGTTCCTCTCCCTCACCTCGACGGCCTCCATCCTCACCTTTTGGCTTTTCACCCGCCGCGACCCGACCCGCGTGATCGACTACGATTGGCTGCCCATGACCAACCTGCTCGTGCTGGCCGCGCTCTTCTCCATCCCGCTTCGCCGCCTCTCCGTCTCCCACACGGGCCGCAGCCGCCTTCTGTGGACGCTGCGCCGGGTCAGCGTCGGCGGGCTGGCCGAGGCCAAGGACGGCAAGTTCGGCGACATTCTGCTGGCCGACGTGCTCACGAGCTACGCCAAGATCCTGGCCGACCTGTTTGTCTGCCTGTGCATGTTCTTCTTCGGGGGCCGCGACGGTTCTGCCACGGCTAGGCCGGACCGCGGGTGCGGTGGCGCCGTGCTCGTCCCGCTCATCATGGCCGTGCCCAGCACCATTCGGCTGCGCCAGTGTCTAATCGAGTTTGTGCGCGTGCGCAAGGCCCCGTACCGCGAGGCTACCGGATGGGGTGGTCAGCACCTGGCTAACGCAGCCAAGTACTCGACGGCGTTCCCCGTGATTGTGCTCGGGGCCATGTTGCGGGGCCAGAAGGACGGCTCGCCGGGGCTGTACAGGGCGTGGGTTGTTGCTTGTCTGCTCAACTCGTTCTACAGCTTCTACTGGGATGTGGCTAAGGATTGGGACTTGACGCTTTTCTCGAAGAACCGCGACTCGCCCGAGCATCCGTTTGGGCTGCGGCGGACCCTGCTGGTGCACAAACCGGGGGTCTACTACGCTGTCATTGTGCTGGATCTTGTGCTGCGGTGCACGTGGATGATCAAGCTGAACTCGAGCATGGATCGCATCAGCGACTTCGAGAGCTCCATTTTCCTCATTCAGTTTCTGGAGGTGTTTAGACGTTGGGTGTGGATCTTTTTCCGGGTCGAGACGGAATGGGTCCGGAATTCGACAACAGGTTTGGGCATGGATGACATGGTTTTGCTAGGGGACTACCAGGGTAACAAGTACGAGGACGAGGACTGAGGGGTGTTCTCAGGCGTTAGGGTGATCTGGCGGTGTTGTGTGGCATTATTGGAAAAGCCTGTATGTATATTGCGGTTTACGTGGGCATTAGAAGGGCGTTTGAATATTGCTGGCAGAGGTATGGACAGATATCTCATTCTCTCAATTATGAGCTGGTAGACTAATATCTCTTCCCTAAAGAATACACCGCGTTACGTTCGACTCTACACACACACACACACACACAATTTATTCCGCCCGGCGGGCCTAACCCGAAAGGGCAAACTATCATACAATCTACTAATACATATCCTAAAATGGATCCTGGTCTCATGAAGCCCGTACATCCTCCTTTTCTGGCTTATCTCCTTACAATTTTGCCCTCTCTGCTGCGGATGCTCGTGGGTTAGTAGTACGAATAGTAAGCTGGCTTGAAGGCTAGTCTCCAAGTGTCCAACGTCCTATCTTCGGCGGCTGAAGCGCGCTTACTCCGTGTGACACGAGATGAAGGGGGGTGTTAGTCGGGGTTTAGGATGGTGAGGTTAGTTTGCTTCATTCTGTTGTTGTTCAGTCCTCAGACGACCTGTGGCAATGGCAAAACGTATCGTCGCCCGCACCGCCCGCATGTTGGGGGACCAGTCCTTGTCATCCGAGGGCGACTTTCCTCCCAGGTAGAAGGAGAGGTTCCCCCTGTGGACATCCGTACATTGCAGCATCTCCCTACGGTGTTGATCCCATTGCTTGCATCGGAAGAGGAAGTGGTCCACTGTCTCTCTGGCTTGTCCACACGTACACTGATCTGACGGTGCTGCTTTGATGCGATGCAGGTATGTGTTGAGCTTGGCCATGCCTGTTCTAAGCTGAGCAAGCACGCCGGCCTCGCTTCGGGACAGGTGGTCGTATAATAGTTGGGTGTGCTTCCCTGGTAACGCTATATCGACTCTCTTGGAATGTCTGCCCACTTTGTCAGGTAAGGACGTGGGCGGTGCCCGCTTTGCCCATGCGATACGGAGGGCTGTTGACCACATGGCAGGATCCTGCGTTTGTGGCGTAGCGTCCTGCCGTGTTGCGTCGCTAGCGAAATCGGCTTCCGCTTTTCTCTTTCACATCTTTCTGTCGCACGAACCATTTATGCATCTAACCATCCACACCGTGTGCCCTCGCACGCGCTCCTGTACACGCTGTGTTACGATGATTGTAAGCCAACCGGGAACTGTTAGCCAACCTGGTAATCAATCTGGACTGTCAGCAAAAAGTGGCTGTGGCAAGAAATGACGGTCATTACGATGACTGCCGACAAATTTTAATGCGAATCCGACTCCATTGCAGTTTCCACCAACGTGTTAATAGATAAGAGAGGGCGCGGCTGATCCCTTGACCAAGTATCTTGGATGGCGATAGTTCCGGCTGCATCTTCTCAACTGTCGGCCCGCCCATCTAGCTGTCTGCTGTCGGCCGCAGTCCCTCTAAGGTGGGGCACACAAGATCCTAGCATCGCCGCAGGGACTGTTGTTTTCCATCTCCAGCACACATGGGTCATGTGACCCTGTTGACGCATTCTGTCGAGGTGAGGGCCTCTACGGCACTTCACAGGTTTCTCACAGCCATACAAGCAGCACTGAACTCCTTGCGATTGCAGTAAAGTATTCCGCAGCATGGCGCCAATTTTCCGCTCTCTCAACGTCATCGGATCCGAGACATGATCCTGAACAATTCGTTGACCAGTTTCAGATTGCCAGCGTAGTTGGCTGTGCTCCATCCGCACGATTCAAACCAGCCTTCGATGCTTTGGGACAAGTAAAGCGCCAGCCAACGGGGGTGGAAGCCCGAGAGAGCTGAAGACTGCCGGATGTAAGTGCGGCATAGGTGTCCACTGCGGGGGCTCGGTAGGTGCACGACCCTTGCATATTACCTCAAATCGTCTGAGGTGCCAGGGAGTGGCAAAGACGTACTTGTCATCATTTGCGTAAGTGGCGAAAACTAAGTAGCATAAAGGAAACGTTTCTCCCAGACCCTTCACTTGAACAAAGACAAAGATATCAAAAATATAAATATATAATATTCATTACTAAGCGGAAACAATCTGGAAGAATGTCACTTGCCCAGAGGCATGCCCTAGGACCAATGTATGGTTGTACACTGATGTGCACGTTGCCCGGTAATTGGGAGGAAGCCAGAGAAGATTCTTTCCACCCCTGGTGATCCATTCGCCATTGAAGAAGAGAATATCGCCTCCTAGTCCCCGGTTTTTAGAGGCGTCTAAGCCTGAGTTCCAATCTAACGACAACGCTACCGCCGTGACCGAACCGCTATGCCCCTCGAGCGTCTGTTGGAGCGTGCCCGTGACCGCATCCCAGAGCCGGATGGTCATGTCGCCCGAACCTGACGCAAGCGTTTTGCCATCCGCTGAGAACGCTACCGCCGTGACCCAATGGCTATGCCCCTCGAGCGTCTGTTGGAGCGTGCCCGTGACCGCATCCCAGAGCCGGATGGTCTTGTCGTCCGAACCTGACGCAAGCGTTTTGCCATCCGCTGAGAACGCTACCGCCGTGACCCAATGGCTATGCCCCTCGAGCGTCTGTTGGAGCGTGCCCGTGAGCGCATCCCAGAGCCGGATGGTCTTGTCGTACGAACCTGACGCAAGCGTTTTGCCATCCGCTGAGAACGCTACCGCCGTGACCGAACCGCTATGCCCCTCGAGCGTCTGTTGGAGCGTGCCCGTGACCGCATCCCAGAGCCGGATGGTCTTGTCGTCCGAACCTGACGCAAGCGTTTTGCCATCCGCTGAGAACGCTACCGCCGTGACCAAATCGCTATGCCCCTCGAGCGTCTGTTGGAGCGTGCCCGTGACCGCATCCCAGAGCCGGATGGTCTTGTCGTACGAACCTGACGCAAGCGTTTTGCCATCCGCTGAGAACGCTACCGCCGTGACCGAACCGCTATGCCCCTCGAGCGTCTGTTGGAGCGTGCCCGTGACCGCATCCCAGAGCCGGATGGTCTTGTCGCCCGAACCTGACGCAAGCGTTTTGCCATCCGCTGAGAACGCTACCGCCGTGACCCAATGGCTATGCCCCTCGAGCGTCTGTTGGAGCGTGCCCGTGACCGCATCCCAGAGCCGGATGGTCTTGTCGTACGAACCTGACGCAAGCGTTTTGCCATCCGCTGAGAACGCTACCGCCGTGACCGAACGGCTATGCCCCTCGAGCGTCTGTTGGAGCGTACCCCAGTGGTCATTAATACCTGCGACCGATTTGATAAACGATAGCCTCTTCTTCCACTGCTGCTTTCTGACCCGACTTAAGGTTGGACTGAAGACAAGTGCAGAACCGTATATCTGTAATGGAGCCCGTTCCATAATCGCTCCATGACTGCGAATAAATTTTTCTGCATCGTTCAAGAAGTCAACAAAATTAGGAGCTGTATCCGGCTGTAGCTAGCAATATTTAGTTACTATACAGCATTATAACGGTATTATTAACTGACCTGGGCAGCGTGCAGAAGCGTTCTTATCAACAACACCCCATCAGAGAGCCTTCCCAGGAGAGACAAAACCTCAAGCCAATGAAGGAGATGGTTTGTCAGGAAGGCGTGGGCTGGGCCGTCGTCCTCGATATTATGTTTGCTTTCCTTTAGGTGGTGGACCCAGTACTGACAGGCGTATTGAACTTCAGGCGGCAGGTGGGCGTTGATAGTCTGCTGGTCGAGCTCTGACCGCAGCATTCCCGGCACCTTTAAACAGCAGATATCTTGTCCCAGGCATTGGTCCATCAGTTGGATGCATCTTTCCGTAAGCGTCTTGTGATATTCTGCCTCGTCGATCCAAAACTCATTCTTGGTACGCTTGGCCGGGTCAACCAGGAAGTCGCGGAAGGATAGGTGAAAGAGCCTGACTGGGGCATCGTCCACTGAGGGGATATCAAGGACGGAGTGGAGAGAGTTGAGCAATGCGTGGACGCTTTCGCATTCGACATCTAAAAGTTGTCCTAGTGACCGTACTGAGAGCGGCTGAGCAAGGAGTATAATGGGGCCAACGATACTTCGGAACTCGGCTAGCACTTCGGCCTTGTCCTGATCGGTACGTCCAGAGGTGAGCTGGTCGAGGACGGGGAGATATGTGGCGTCGAGTTTGTCGAGCGTGGAATTGCGAGCTGCCGTCCGGTATTCCAAAACTTTCTTTAGTCGTTTGGCAGGGTTCGACCTTCCCTGATCGTCCACAAAACGACAGACGGTTGCGGCAAAAATGAACAGTGGGACAGCCATCTGAGCGAGAGTTCGAATGTCATTTTCGCCCGGCCAACCTAGTGGCACTTGTCCGTTGTATTCATCCTTGATTCGCGTGAGCTCATACGCCAAAAATGTGGATATGTCCTGTTCCACAACTTGCTCTGGGATTTGGTGCAGAGCTAAGCCTTGGTATTTTCCCTGGACGTCCTTAAAACCAAGGCGAATAGGCAGCTCAGGCCGACTGGTGATGAAAATCCTCAAACGTACGGAGCGTATGACGCTTGCTTGTGCGAACAGTGAGATGATAGTCTTGACGTCCTTGTCTCCATCACATTCGTCAAGAGCGTCAATGATGACCACGATTGCCGTGGTGCGCTGAATGCAGCCAAGCGGATGGAGGATGAGCTTTTCGAACTGGTCCCTTAGTGCTCTCTTGGGAATGTCCGGGTCGGCATCAATGGCCTCTCTGATAGAAGGCACCAGGGCAGGAATTTTGTGTACAAGCTGGCGAGCAATGGTAGGGAAAACCAAGCCAGCGTTGCCACGGTCGCCCTCTCCCCGTTTGAAGAAAAAGCTCGCGCCAAGTAGGCCGTCTTTCGCGAACGAGGTGGCCACGGTCCGGGAGATGGTGGATTTTCCTGTTCCTGCCATGCCGTTCAGCCAGAATATGTTCTCGGCTTGAGGATCGCTTGCCCACTCCCGGATCTGGCGAAGGAGCTTGGTCCGGGTGTCGGGGTGGCAACGTGCGTTGTGCTCCTCGGCGTGCGAGTCGGAGGCCGCGCCGCTTGCGACCGGGAGCGCTGCTAGGTCGATCTTAGAGTGGATATCGAGAATTTCGGTGCTGGAAATTACTGTTAGCTATGTATTAACCAAGGTATGAGGCTTGCGCATACATTTGATCTATTTGAAGAGCGGCGGAAAAGGAGTCTTGGTCCCGCTGAAGGTTCGCAATGATCTTGTCCACGTCCTTGCTCTCGAACGGCCACCCGAAGGCTCGCAGCCCTACACGTCTCATCGTTTTTGCCCTATGACCCTTGTGCAACTTCTCTTCCAGCTTCGTAGCGACATCACCAAGCTGCGAGCAGGTATTGCTAAGGGCTTCGCGCAGCTTTTGCGACGTCTCGAGCCGAGCTCCATATGGACCCTGGAGGAGCTCTCGTACGCCTTCAGCGGTTGTCTTTAAGGTATCGGTATGTTTTCGCAGGCGCTTGATGTCGGACCTGGCGCTCTTAACAGCGGACGAGTACTCGAGACAGAGAGAGCCGACCTTGGCGGTCAACTCGACGACGGCGATGGCGCTTGCGACGGCCCCGAGCCCCTCCATCGTGCCGGGAAACAACGGAACGATTGACGTGTAATATGTACGAATTGAGGAATTGGTTCGAGGGAGCGATGGAGAATCGTGGCTAGTTACAGCAATCTGTTTGAAGATCGCAAGGTTTGGGGAGAAGGGCGTCGCGCTGCCCAACCGCTGCCCGACACAACTGCCTCGACCCAATTGCGCAGGGTTGGCCTAGCGCGGGGTTTGTCGAAGCCGCTTTAACCTACTCATCGACGATAAACCATCACCTCATCAACGGCGACAGTGTGATCGTTCACAAGATGGCAGCTTCTGCTTTCCCTTGTAGGGATAAGTCGCTGCGTTCCGTCGAAGAACAGTGCTTGGCCTGTCAGATTGCTTGATCCGATGATCGCGTGGGGTCCGCAAAATCGGAGTGCGTACAGATTACAAGGGCCTCACTTCCAGGACCCCTCGATTCCTCCAAGCCCGGATTCTGGCACGAGCTAAATTTAGCAGCGACTACGGAGTACAGATTACGGAATACACAGTCGCATGCTCTGGCGGCTAAATTGGCCAATAGCAAATGTGCCCTGATTTCGGCCCTGAAGATGGAGAGCAATGGCCCCTGGGCGGCGGCTGGATTTAATGCACCCCACCTTAAGCCCACTGCCTGACAAACAGCGACACGGAGACCGTACCCGCATCGTCCGAAATGCGGACGGCAGACGACGGGCGGGCCGGCAGTCGAGCAGCAACAACTAGAACCATCGTCATCCAGCACTTGGTCAAGGAAGCCAGACGTGCCCTCTCTTATCTATTAACCTAACCGTTGATGGAAGAGCCGGGTTCGGCTTATTATTCGACCACGGTCATCGTAATAACAGCCATTTCTGGCTGACAGTCCAGGTTGGCTGAAGGTCATCCATCGTAATACTACGTTGTTGCATTACCATGTATATCCTGCCTGGTATGTACAGTACACCAATGGGTACGAGGGCACACGGTGTGGCTGGTTAGATGCATAAACGGTCCGTGCGCCAGAAAGATGTGTGAAAGCAAAGCGGAAGCCGGTTTCGCTAGTGACTGTATGCCCACATTGCCCTTTCGGGTTAGACCCGCCGGGCGGAATAAATTGTGTGTGTGTGTGTGTGTGTGTGTGTATGCCCACAAGCAGAGAGGGCAAAATTGTAAGGAGATAAGCCAGAAAAGGAGGATGTACGGGCTTCATGAGACCAGGATCCATTTTAGGATATGTATTAGTAGATTGTATGATAGTTGCCCTTTCGGGTTAGGCCCGCCGGGCGGAATAAATTGTGTGTGTGTGTGTGTGTGTGTGTGAGTATGCCGACAGTTCATAACAAGCCCAACGAACCTTGACAGATATTTCTACATTGAGGCACGGATTGGTTCTTTTCGCCATTCGCCATCCACGACAATGGTTCGTTATCGAAGCTCAAGCCCACGTTTTGTTCCGGGCGGGCTTGAACAAAGGCACACGTTGTCTCATGACGGAAGGCGGCGATGATGGGAAGCAACACACAAAGCAAGAGTCGGCCCGGAATATCGACGAAGGCTCGTCTTTGTTCGGATTTTCTAACCAAACCAATGCCAACGTGGTTGGTTCCATCCGAACCAACCAACTTGAGTCGTTCCCAGGTTGTAACAACGGTCGGGCCCCTTCAGGTGAAAATCCAAGCCGCTCGACGATCACATACTGCAATATTCTTCAACGTGCCTCCCAATATGCCTCTGCCACGGAGCCCCGATGTCTCCAGCTCGACGCTGGGGTGGTCAGGGTCACACGCACCCGCTCACCATCCACTCGCCCCCCCTCCGCTCAGGGAGGTTGAGAGGTATGGGAAGAGATCGCTGCCGCCGGTACCGCTCCAGAGAGATCCCAGGGTGTCTGCTTTCAGCAAGGAAGTGGACGAGGCCCTGGCCACTCCTGCGCCTGTGGTCAGTCCTGCCGAGGGTAGTATTTATCTCATGTTTTGTGGTGACCCTACGGATAACGGGCAGGCTGAAACTACCTCCAACACAGACAAAATCGCAGAGAAGCACCAGAAGAAAGAGGGACTGAAGGTCAACACCGCGGGCGTTCCAGGAGCCGAGTCCGAGCTGCTCAGATCCCCGCAGCCACAACACAAGCTGTCAATCTCCAAAATACAAAAGATATCGGGCGTTCATGCGCCGACCTATCGGGAGACAACTCCGACGGGGCACGACTCTGCAAAGAAGATCCAGAGGGTCACAGGTATTGGGGTCCTTTCGGAGACTATCCAACAGCAGAAGCGAATCCGAGAAGAGCACAAAATCCAGTTACATGGTGAAGAGGTGTCTCCCTTGAGCAACAACGGCAGCGACTATGGGTCGGAGGAACCCAAGACGGCCGTCTCCGAGTTGGACGGCGATGCGGAGGGGCACGGGAAGGGTTATTTCTCGGGGTCGAGCTGGGGTTATTTTGGCTCCGGCCATCCCTACCGGCGTAGCACTGGATCGACTGGCCTCCCAAGCCCGCTGCGTCTCATAAGACCTTCAAGACCGAGCCGTAGCCCGGAAAAGGAACTGCCAGAACCCGCCAGATACGGTGGATATTTACCACGGCCCGCTCTTTCGCCCTGGTTAGAGAGTGAACGGATGAGCCCCGGATGGAACACGCCCAGCGGCAAGTTCAGCCCGGATCTTTACCACGAAACGATAAAGGAAGTGGCAGAAGCAGGTACAAACTCACCCGAGGGAGAAAATAGAAGCAGACGAGCAGAGCTTGCTGCTCAGCGGTTTCTCCAAGCAGACGGCACAGGCAGCGCCGGTAACCATGGCAGTCCCAACCCCAAACCGCTTCCCCCTCTGCCACATCAGCGGCGTCACCCTCACCAGCTGGGTCATTTCCCAGACGCCCGCCCTACAGGCAGTTCCGAACGTATCCAACCCGTGTGGCGGCCCTACAATACCCAACAAGAGCTTCCCCGCGCAGTAAGCGTCAGCACCTTTGGTCGCCTCCACGCGCAGCACTTAGGCCCTCCCCATCCCCCTCCCCACCCCGAGGCCCCCAGCTCCCTAGCAAATTCGACTTTGACTCCGACTCCGACTCGGACAGCAAACCAAACACCATCGGCACCTCCGACACAGGCGGCTCCATCCCAGCCTCCATCACCAGCGACATCAGCGACGGCAACCGCCACCGGCGCCCCCGCCATCACCATCACCATCGCAGCAGCGGCATCATGGCCAAAGTCTTCCATCGCACCTCCGCCACCTCCATGACCACCGCACCAGGCAGCCCACCCCCCGTGCCAACCAACACCCCGCAACAACCCACCTTCCCCCAGGACACCCACCCCCACCACCACACCACCACCCAGGACGGAATCCACCACTCCAACAACTCGCGCCCAAACCCAAACCCAAATCCCACCCCCCAACCACTCCCCACATCCACCTCCCAACCCCAGCCCGTATCCACATCCACATCCTCCAACACAAACACCCGCGCCCTCAAACCAAAATCCTCGCTCACCTCCCTCGCCGCACGGACGAACAACCTGGTCGGTGCCGCCGCCGATTTCATCCTGGCCAAGACGGCGGAGGAGAGGCGGCGGCAGCGGTTGAAGAACTATATAAGTGTTTTTGGGGTATGGGGGGACAGGTTTTGTGTGGTGGGTGATGGTGACTCGGAGAATTCTTTTTTGAGAGTCGCGGTGTGTGGTGGTGGTGGTGGTGGTGGTGGGTTGGGTAACGGTAGTGGAGAGGGGGGTGGGGGGTTTAGGAGCCGGTTGGCGTCGGCGCCGGCTGTCCCTTCTGCTTCTTCTATGCCCTCGGCGGCTGTGCTGGGTGTGGGTGGGAGGGGGAGGGCTGATCGGGCTTCGGAGGTGGGTAGGCTGGGGTACAGCGGGCTGGGGGCGGGTTCGAACGGGAGTTTGGGGAGGGAGAGTTTTTGGGTGGGCGGCGAAGAGTGGGAGTGGTGCGGGTTCTGGGGCTGGCTCTAGTGCTAGTATTGGGGTGAGGTCGGTTTCGAGGCAGGGAGTCAGTCCACGGGGCAGTCCTGGTCCGCAGGTGGCTCGGGTTTCGAGGGAGAATAGCCCGAGGGGAAGTCCCCAGCCAAGGGGGAATGCAGGTGGGCCATCCCCGAGGCCGTCGCCGAGGCCGTCACCCAGACCATCACCAAGACCATCACCTAGACCGTCTGCGGGAACGGGGCGTGATTACAGGACTGGGGGCCAGGGGCTGAGGATTGGGATGCGCCCGATGTAGCGAGGTCGTGTAGCGAGGTCTCGTAGAAGTGGGTTGGTTAAAGGGTATTTATGTCAGTCAAAAGGGGCATTCGCCATTTCAAAACCCAAGCAAACCAACAATAACTAAATGTTTTCCTCCTTTCCAATATAGAAATCCAAGGTTCTCTCATATCATCCCCAACCCCTGACTTATACATACCATACCGTACTGTATCCCAAACGTCGGATATTACCGGCTCTGGTGTTACCAGATACAGCATGTACTTTACTTCACGGCTTCGGGCTGCTACCACCCCAACGTACCCCACAGCCCGGCCGAGGTTCCGGCGAGTGCCCCGCATCCTGTACCCCAACTACTCCGTGCAGCCCTGTGACTTCCTTCCACAACCGGCCTTTGTTGGGTTTCCGAACGGGTAACTGCACTAAACCCCCAACCCGTGACCCAAACCACAGCAGCGCATGCGCCCAAGACGATGAGCACACCTCTCCCCACCGAGGAGCAACTGCCAGTGCCAGTGCAAGTCGGTTCGCCAGAACACCAAGAAGAAGTTCAGACGATCATCCAGAGTGTCCAAGACGCTCCGGCCTCCGACACCGCTCTTCCGCTGCCAGCCGAATTAGACGGAGAAGCCGCCGAGTTCTTATCCGAAGAGGAGGAAGAGGAAGAAACGCACAAGGGATCCAATTACTGGGATGCATCGACTATGGGAA
>NT_165976.1:5680512-5682217 GCF_000143365.1 Chaetomium globosum CBS 148.51 | reverse complement strand
TTCCATCCCAGCTCATACGTTCCAAGGCCGCCATTGCCCGGCTGAGAGCCTACAAACCGCCGCCGTTTCCGCTCTGGGATCGCCTCCCAGTCAGCCGCCGTGCAGCCGTGTTGATGCTCCTGTACGCCGACCGACGAGGCGACCTGCGTGTTGTTATCACCATGCGCGCCGCCAGCCTGCGCAGTTTCTCGGGTGCGAGCCTCCCCTGCTGCTATCCTCTACCGCTTAACTAACCCTCGCTCAGGACATGCCGCCCTTCCGGGAGGCAAAGCCGACACTCTAGACGAATCACCATGTATGTCTTCCCCTTGCCCCTATCTAATCAACCCACCCCTAACCCCAACTTAGACCAAATTGCCCGCCGCGAAGCCTGGGAAAGAGATCGGCCTCCCGCTCGACGACAACAAGCTTCCCGCGCCCTTCCGCATCGAACACCTCTGCTACCTGCCCATGAACCTCGCGCGCACCGAGCTGGTCGTCCGCCCCTGCGTGGCCCTACTCCACACAGGCGACACCACCACCACCACAACAACAACAACCCCTCCTGCTCGCCCATCCCCCACAGTCGAGGGATCCCTCATCCCGCGCCTCGACGCCCAAGGAAGTAGCAGCGGTCTTCTCGGCCCCCTTCCACAACTTCCTGCGCGAGACCGACGAGGAGGTCCCCGCACCAACACCGACACCACCACCACCATCATCATCATCATCATCCCTATCATCACCAACAGCAACAATAGCCACGGCAGGAAACAACCAGCACCCGAAACACCGCCCGCCGGCCACCGGCCGCCGCTTGCCACCGGGGGAACTGGTTACGAGGGCAGCTGACGCCGTGGCACGACTCGCAGTGGCGCATTCACTTCTTCTACGTCCCGTCACCGACCAGACGTGGGTCAAGCCGCGCGTGCGCGAGGGCGGGCTGGCGGCGCTGTCGAAGGGTGAGGGGGATGGGGAGGGTGATGAGCAGCATGGTCCCTGGTGGTGGTGATGGTGGTGGTGCTGGTGGTGGGGTGGGGGGTGGAGATGGAAAGAAGAAGAAGAAAGGAGGCGAGCTAGAGCGGTACAAGGTGTGGGGCATGACGGCGCGCATGCTGGTGGACGCGGCGACGGTGGCGTATGATGAGAAGCCCGAGTTTGAGCATAACCGGCACTTTGGGGATGAGGGCATCATTGAGACGCTGGCGCGCATGGGCCGGATGGGGGAGAAGAAGAGGGCGGGGAGTGTGGTGTCGGCGGAGGACTGGAAGAGGGCGAGGGAGGCGGAGAAGGAGGCGAAGAGGAGGGAGGAGGAGGAGAAGGAGAAGGGTGAACCGAGTAAAATGTAGATTCGGTCGGTCGGTCGGTTTGACTTGGGAAAGTAGAATAGAATATACGTGCATGATAGATATACGTGTGGGTGAGTGTAGACTAGGTGGAAATGGGAATCCCTCTGCGGGGCTGCCGGTGCCTCCCTTCCCCATCTCTTCGCGGACAGACAGACAAAAGTGACATGTCGACTGACACTCTTCAATGGCATGCCGTCTCCATGGTGAGGGGGGTCTGCCCGCCAAACAGGAGGTAGCCCAGCCCGGCGCCCACCGAGACCGCGATCATCACCCACCCGTTGTAGGTCATGAAGATGAGCCTGCGCCACCCGGTCAGTCCTTGTACCCCATGCTATTGTATTGAATCAAAAAAGGAGGCCACTTACATGATCATGAAGGGA
>NT_165976.1:5575650-5679665 GCF_000143365.1 Chaetomium globosum CBS 148.51 | reverse complement strand
GCGTCCATCATTCGGTGATGGTCGTGGGAGGAGTGGTCCATGGTGGATAGTTAGGTAGATAGATGGATGATGAGTTTATTGATGTCCGGCGGGTGATGGAGGGATGTAATAAAAGAGTGGTGGTCGCGGTACTGCACTAAGTGAAGGATTGAAGAGATTAACGTTGCAGTTGGCAGTTCCAATGCGAATGGCTACAAAATCATAAAATCACGGCAAGCTGTCCTCATGTCTTCACCATCTGTTTGAGTGGTTGTATGGGTGGTGTTTGTCTCAATTGAGCTCGCGTGTTCAGATCCCTGAACGCCACTCACTCACTTGCCCGCTCAGTGAGACGGCCCGCTGATGGGATCCACTGCGCTGAACTAAATTTGGGAGCGGCGCTCGCGGCGTCACTGTTCCTGGGCTTGCCGGCTCGGCGAGGGCGGGGTTTGTTGGTGGGGCATGAAACAGGTGAGACTGGACATGGTTTGATGATGATGACCTCGGGGGCGCGGTTTGACCATTTGAACGGCTAAAGCTCAAGGAAACCCCGTAAAGTAACCTTAACTTGGGTTGCAACCTCAAAAATCATCTCTCTCAGGTATGTGCATACGGCATCTGTAAGTAGTAAGCTGCTCGATCCATCACCGACGATACCCGGCCCCACCACAGTTAACTTACGCGGGGCAAGACGCTTTACTCAAACCATCTTTAAACACTCAAGCAACTACTTGCATCAAAATTTAACTTGCCGTTAAACAGCTCCATCGATACTTTCCCGAATTTTGAGTCTGAAAACTTTCACGATGATCGGGCCACCAGTAAACCTACCAAAGTGGTATGTTTTCCACCCTATAAACCAACCAACACACACATAACCCTCTGATTCATCACCGTTAACACTGCTAACTCCACCCCAGGCTCGAGGAGAACTCGCACCTCCTCAAGCCGCCCATCAACAACTACTGCGTCTACAACGGCGACTTCACCGTCATGATCGTGGGCGGCCCCAACGCCCGCACCGACTACCACATCAACACCACCCCCGAATGGTTCTACCAGCACCGGGGCGCCATGACGCTCAAGATCGTCGACCCCACCGAAGGCAACAACACCTTCCGCGACATCGTCATCCGCGAGGGCGACATGTTCCTGCTGCCCGCCAACACGCCGCACAACCCGGTGCGCTTCGCCGACACCGTGGGCATCGTGCTCGAGCAGAAGCGCCCCGCGGGCTCCCTGGATCGCATGCGTTGGTATTGCCAGAGGGAGGGGTGTGGTGCGGTGGTCAAGGAGGCGGCGTTTCATTGTACGGATCTGGGCACGCAGATCAAGGAGGCCGTGGAGGCGTTTAAGGCGGATGAGGAGGGGAGGAGGTGTAAGCAGTGTGGGGAGGTGGCCGAGTGGTGTCCGAAGCCGGGGTCGATTAGGGATCCGAATTTGGAGTGAGCGTGGTTGAGTGTTGGGTGGTGTGGTGGTGTGGTGGTGTGGTGATGTAGATGGGGACGCGGGTGTATTCGTGCTTGTTCATTTCCGAGTATGGCTGGTAAATCACATTGGTCTGTTATCCAGGCTGGGATTCTATTATTTCGCAATTGGTACTGGGGGGGTGAGCATGGAAGAGACGGGTTGGATGTACTCCTCGAACTATGTATGCCCTATAAAATGATTGCACCTCTAGAGTATTAGAGTCAAAGGTGGTGAAACGGTAGAATGCCAAAAAGCCAAAAAGCTCACCTGCCAACCCCCCCCATCCGCCGGTCAGATGAGGGTGGCAGGCTACGAAAAACCCTTTCAGGTTTTTCTTCGCTTTTTTCTTCGCGAGGGGGGAGTCGAACCCACGGCCTCTTTCGGTTGGCGTTCCACCCGGATTCCTCCCAATACCGTTGAGCCAACCGGTGTTGGCTTCAATTGGGAGGATCGGTGACAGTGTGAGCTGCGGAACTAGTATATATACCATAGGCTGGTCACGGGCGGCCGGGAAGGAACCTAACAAGGCTGGAAATGTTCGGATGAAAGTGCGCGTTGAGGCGGCCACTCATCGGGATGACCCGTTGACCACCCATCTATGTCTATCACACTAAGGGATGTACATCACGTCTCGGCATACTCATACGAGCTGGTCGACTCCTCCACGGCGACCTCGATCTTGGCCTCCTCCAACTCCTTGCCGTCGACTCTAATACCCGCCCGCATGACATCTCCCGGCACGACGGGGCCAACGCCCTTAGGGGTGCCCGTCAGGATGATGTCGCCCGGCTCGAGGGTCATGACCTTGGAGATGTCGCTCAGGATCCTGGGGATCCGGAAGAGCATCAGCTCGGTCGAGTCATTCTGCACCACCTTGTCGTTGACGCTGAGGTACAGGTCGATCTTGTGCGGGTCCGGGATGGACGCCTTGCTGATGATGTTGCTCACGGGCAGGAACGTGTCAAAACCCTTGCTGATGTCCCACGGCAGGCCCTTCTTCTTGGCCTCGTTCTGGACATTGCGTGCCGTCATGTCGATGCTGAGGGCGTAGCCTGATTTCGGTTTCAGTGCCAGGAATCACGGCCCGTGAGGAATTGACTCACTCTCAATGGCGTCCAGCGCCCCCTGTTCGTCCTGCGCGCTGAGATCCCTCACCCGCTTGCCCAGGATAAGGGCGAGCTCGACCTCATAGTGCAGGTTCACGCCCCGAGGGCGGATCACCGGGCCTTCTCCAGGAAGAAGGATGGTCGAAGTCGGCTTCTGGAAGAAGAAGGGCTGCTTCGGGCGAGCGCTGTTCAGCTCCGTGATGTGGTCCCTGGATGCACGTCAGCCACAAGCCACAATACACACCCCATGCTGCATTCGGGAGAATGAGGTCCGAGTCACGACCAAGACAGCCAAATCAAAAGGGACGACGCACGCATAGTTGCGGCCAATGCAGACCACCTTTCCAGTCTTCTTGATCGAAGTCATGGTCGCCATTCCTCTGATTCCTCTCCTGAGTAGTAGTCCCATCGTGAAACAATTCCCCGCGCTGACGGGTGCCGCTTATATTATACAACGGTTCCGGTACACACTTCTGCTTTGGTGACAGGTGCAACGTACAATCCGATTGGGAAGAGAATGCGACTTCGGCTGTCTGTACATGGTAATTATTCGGCTCGGCCGACACGCACGGCAACACTTTTGGGTAGCCGATCTTGACCCACCAAAACAGCCAGGGGGTACGAACCACACATCCCAAAGAGAGCAACGAACCACGTTATCGCATAGCTGACTACACTATCGCTAGATACATACGAGCTTTGAAACTAACGGTTATGCGGGGAACTGTCGGCACGATTGCTGTTTGAAAGATCTGCTGTGTCTTCCTTGTATTAAATAGGCTAATACTGTGTCAGCTCGTGCTGGTTGGTTAAACCTGCTCATCCGGCGGAACGAGGATCGGTTGTGATCGGTTTAACCATCCGTCATGGCGGCGATGGTTATTCATCAAGTGCTTGAACCCTCGAGAACCCAGACCAAATACTTCGTAATTGTTCGCCTTCCATCGATTTGAAATCGGAGACCATACGTAAGCGGCACAGCGGCAAATCGATCAGGTCGCGGGAAGCAAACGGTGCCGTGTGGCCATGGCTCTCGCCCTAGGAGTCCGCCGTCGCCGACCCGTTCCAGGCGAACGGGATGAGCGGGATGGCTGAGATGCTGCGGGCCTGGAAGGTCGCCGAGGGGCATCGGAGGGGCTTTCTCCACGCCTGGAGAGGAGGAGGAGAATGCGGGGAGCACCCCATGAACAGACCATGAACAGAAAAAGTTGAACTCCAAATGTCCATGGAAGAAAAATCATTTGGCAGCTGAGTGAGAACCTGCTTGCCGAGTCTCTTTTCCTTTCACCAATGTCCTTTTTTCTGCTTTTCTCGGCCTCTTTTCCCCCATCGCTCGATCTGCTCGGGGCGTATTTGAATTCTTGCGCGATGTCTCCTGCTTTGCTTGATGCAAGTTTTGGAGCCACTCGCCTTTTCTGGTAATTTAGAATACTGCCTTTTTTGGCCACTGGATACCTAGGTGGGGCGTCCACGAGGGCAGGATGCACAAGCCCTTTAGCGGGTGCCCAGACCATGAGCCACGGTCCCCTGTCGGCTCCGACAGACCCCCGCTGAACAAAGCTCCAAAAGATTCGCGATGACCGCCTGTCATAGGCAATCAAGTTCAGCCCTGCCGTCATGGTGTGGCCCCAGCTGCTCTGTTCAACGGGCAGGTCGATGCACACCATCCCGTGCACTTAGGTACCGCGGGGGTATGTCGGTGTGCTCTTTCCCGCCTATTGGGGTGATGATTAGCTAGCTCCAGGCTAAGCATAAATCTGCAGCTGCTCTTCGCCTCGCCCAGAAAATCCTTCTCTGTGAAACCGTCCATCTCACACCGAACTCCAATAGGCCACGCAACCAAACACCAACGCCGTAGCCATTCTTCTAGACCTTAACAACACCTACACCGTCGCCAGTGGCAACCTCGACGCGTTATTATTGTCTCGACTACTCTGCCACCCCAACTACTTTGAATGATCGCGAAAACACGAGACGGCCCATCCCAACTTAGGACGAAGCATCCATAACAATGATGGAAAGCATCCAGCTTGCGCAGATGCTGGCTGACCTCAGCGATCTAAACGCCGCGGTATGCGATGCCCATGCTGCATTCCAACTCCGTGCGCGAAATCCCCTAATAGTTTGTCATAGCAGGAATCGCAGGCCGCTGTCGCCTTGGTTAACGCCAACAAAACCCTTCCGACGTCATCGCCTGCCGACTCAGCGCGGCCATCGGAGCAAGCGCCGGCCCGGCCAACCCTGCGACATCACAAGCGCACTGGATCCGGCGGTTCAGCAGCTTCGCCGGGTTCATCCTTCATGTCGAGGACAGCTTCACCCGCCAAATTCGACAAGCTAGGCCGGCGCATTCTTACCCCGCCCAACACACGCACAAACTCATCCTATGGCTCGATCCCCGGGACGCCGCAGCGCGAGACAGAGGTTAGCAGGAAACCACCCTTCACCACCACCACCATAACCACCTACCCAGGCAACACTACCATCCCCGTCACCTACCCGCTCTCGATTCCGCTCCTCTCCACGAACCCTAGCCATGGCCATATACTAAATGTAACGCAAACACAACAGACCGACGACGATGTTGACCGAGCCAACTCCCTCATGTCCCTCTATGAGATTCGCGCCAAGCTGAAGGACCAGGACAATAACCGGAGTCTCAGCAAATTGAGAGAGAAAATCGCCGCCCTTCACGCGAAGCAGGTGCAGGGCGAGAAGAAGGATGGTGACCCTGGAAGGGCGAAGTTCAGTTATCCCAAGAGCCCATGACCGAGTTTGTTGATGATGTTATGAGGGGAGGGGGATTGCTATTCCTTACACACACAAACACGTCCGCTGGCCATATCGGGTTATTGGGTTATCTTACAGCTCAGCGACGGTTTGCATGGCGTCGGGTATCATTCATGGAGTATCACGGCGTTATGGTTGCACACTATGTTTGTAGGGACACTGAGTCGGTAATGGAAGGACAGGAAAATGTACGAGTACTTTGGGATAGACCACTCCGTCGGTCCATTTACATCGCTGCGCCGAGTGAGTTTACTTCGGCCCCTCGAGTCTTTCTTTTTTGTTGTTAGGGCGAGTCTCGTCTCAACATCTATCCAAGACCTAGGCCAGCAGTCTTAGAATAGTAATGCTCAAAAAATTGAACATCACTCCATCAGAGTCAAAACACCCGTCGCGGCAAATACGCCTTGCAGCTTATTCTCGGACGGGATGAAAATGCCTCATTGCCCTCCGGATCGGAAGGCTTTAGAGAGCCTCATGATCACCACCTACTGTATTTACAGAGTGTCACACACCTTTAACGCATCTGTCCACATCCGGCCACTGGAGCGCTTCTGGATCATGCACGCGACCACCCACCAGTCCAGATCCCCGCTATTTCTCACCCCACGCGTCTGCACCCCTGTCACCGCCCGGTACAGTGGGGTACAGCAGTCCCGCCTGCCAAGACTGCCAAGGCCCGTCCAGGTTCACCGGCAGCACGCGTCGCTGCAGCGAGACTCTCGGCGACCAAGTTCAATCAGGTACGAAAGTATCTTTTAGTTCCGGCACCATCTCCCCACAACAGGCGGGCGACGAGATAAAACCAAGCGACCAACACCGATATCTTTGCGACGCATTACAGTAAATACACACAGCTACCAGCTGCTATAGGGGAAAGGAGGAGGCGAAAGCATAATCAGCAGCAATGGCGACCGGCGTGGACGCGAAGCTCCTCAAGAGCACCAAATTCCCGCCCGAGTTCAACCAGAAGGTAGACATGCAAAAGGTTAACGTCCAGGTCATGAAGAAGTAAGCGTTGCCGACCGACGCCGACCACAAGACCCGGCTTTTGTTATTAACAGCATATCAATCAGATGGATCGCCAACCGAGTCACAGAAATCCTGGGGAGCGAAGACGACGTCGTCATCGAGCTCGTCTTTGACCTGGTCGAGGGCGTTCGCCATGTGAGTATCTGGCCCACACATCCATCACTCACCCCAACCATCGGTCCTGATCCTTTGCTAACCTCGAGTGTGATACTGCCACAGCCCGACATCAAAGCGATGCAGATCCAACTGACTGGCTTCCTCGACAAGGACACGCCGGCGTTTTGCAAGGAGCTCTGGAAGCTCTTGCTGAGCGGGCAGGCCAGCCCGCAGGGCGTGCCCAAGGAGTTGCTGGAGGCGAAGAAGCTCGAGCTAATGCAGGAGAAGGTGGGCAACACCCAGCGGACTATTATCACCACGACGCGGGCTAACACGGAAGCAGATCGAGGCGGACAAGGCTGCCGAGGAAGCCCGCCAGCGACGAGAAGAATTCGAGCGCCGCGACCGTGGTAGAGGCGGTCGAGGTGGGGGAGGGCCCGGCCGGGGTGATACATGGCGTGGATTTCGAGATGATAGGGATCGTGGCGGATTCGGACGCGGGCGGTCCCGCTCGCCGCCCCGTTTTCGCGACCGCGGCGAGCGTGGTGGAGGACGTGGAGGGCCCCGCGGCGGCGGTGGGGGATGGCAACGCGATATCTACGTCCCCCGGGGAAGCCCGCCCAGACGTGGCAGCCCACCCAGGCGGGGCGGTGGGTGGCGCGATGACAGGCGTCGCCGGTCTCGGTCCCGCTCCCGCACCCGGTCGGTGTCGATTCGGTCGACCTCGTCCCGGTCGCTCTCACGCAGCCCCAGCGTGGAAGGAGGCAGACGATCCATCACCCGGTCACCCAGCCCACCCCCGCGGCGGCGACGCGCACGGTCTCGGTCCCGCACCCCGGTCTTTCGGCGGGACGCACCCAAGCGGCGCCGCTCTCCGCGCGGCCGGACCCGCTCCGTGTCGTCAGACCGTGACTCGCCGTCGCCTAAACGTCGACGCTACTCCCGGTCGAGGAGCCGCAGCCGCGGTCGGAGCCCCAGCCGGAGCCTGAGCCGGAGCCCGTCCCGAACACCAGTGCGGCGCTACAGCCGGTCGGCGTCGACATCCTCCTCCCGGTACTCGCGGTCCCCCAGCCGCACTCCCCCCAGGCGGACGAGACGCGACAGCCGGAGCGGGTCCCGCGGCGGCGCCGACACGCGTCGGAGCAGAGCCCGATCCTGGAGCGGGAGCCGCGGCGACGCCAGTCCCGCCAGTTCCTACGATAGCCGGCGTCGCTCGCCCGACCGCCGGTCTCGTGAGCGAGGGAGCAGCCCCCGTCGGCGCGCTGCCGGAGGAGGAGAAGGCAGCGGCGACAGCCCGGGGAGGGGGAGGGGCGGGCACAGGGCCCGGAGAGCCTCTTCTGCATCTTCATACTCCTCTACACGGAACAGATCGGCTGATGGTTCAGGCGCTGAGAACAGACCACGATCTTCCCGTGACGACCCGGCGGCGTCGAGTGCGATACAGGTATGTTGGGAGAACACTGAAAAGATGGGTGGTGGGTGGGGTGGAGTGTATAACTAAGCTGACGCCTTCGACAGGACACAAAAGCAGCCAGCGAACTCCGCGAGAGAGAGCTCAAGGAGAAAATCAAGAAGATGAGATCCTCGAAGAGCGGAGACGATCACGTTGAGGCTAACGCTGCTTGAAGCTCTGCTACTATATACATTCGAAAACAAAAAGAAGGGCCACCGTATCTAGCTGGAAGGGTCATATCATGGGTCATGGCTCTGTGGCATGTCGCATGGGCTTAGGTGACTGAGGATTGGGATCTGTGAGACCAAACCCCTGAATTTCCCCAACCGTTGCCCATCAAAAATTGTCTCTGAAGTCTCTCAGGTCTATTAGAAACGCAATTATCTTGCCTCGACTGAATTGTGAATTTCTGTCTGCTTTGTACCGTTTCAGCCATTGTTCTATGCGATTTTACCGTGCCAGCCTATGAGTTTGCAGCAGTTTTGCTGTACCAGTAACAGAGGCCTTGTTATCCTTTGACAGGCGATTACGTCGATTACGTCCCCTGGTACTCGGACAGTTGAATCTGTGCTCTTTCATACGTTTTCGTTGCCGTCGTAGTCGCACAGTGCGGGAATGTGCCTTTTTAAACGCCCATTGGCCAGTGCGTAGACAGGCCCAGGAACCTTGTCGGACAATTCGAGGTTCGCCTGTTCCGTCGCGTCGCCCAAGCTACGAAACAACTGCAATTCCAACCTCACGACCACTACGAGGGTCTGTCGGGACAAAAATTGAAAAGAAACAACATAAGTCTTTCAACATGACGGAAAACGCACCCCCCGGGAGCAACAGCAAGTCGACGGGAGCCAATGGCACCGGCGGCGATGCAGCTTCATCATCATCGGCAGCGGGGATCCCCTTCTACGAGAAACAGCGGCAGCAGCTGAAGGAGCTGATCTCGCGGAAGCGAGCACTCGAGAAGAAGCTGGTGTGTTACGAATCCCCGCCTCCCTCCCCCTCCACCTCAGACTCAGACGCAGAGCAAAGCAGCGGGAACGAGGACGAGGGAGCAGCAGCAGTGGAAGAAAAACAACAACCGGCGAGAAAGAAGCGGGCGCTAACCAAGCGGGCACCACCACCCACCCCCACCAACAGAGCACGGTCGAGGACCTCATCGTCGACAAAGAGACGGCGTACCTCGACGGCACGCCCAGCGGCAACATCATTATCGGCTTCGACAACTACGTCAAGGGCGCCACCGCCGCCGCCGCCCAGCGCCGCAAGACCGGCGCGCCAGACCACAACCGCGTCTTCTCGCGCAGCTCCGTCTCGTACAACGCCTCGGCGGTAGGCTTTTTTTTTTTTTTTTTTTTTCTTTTACCACCTCACCCACCCACCCGCTCGCACAAAATAATCCTATCCTCCTTATCTAAACTAACCACTCCCCGCCCCGACAAAACAGGATGCCCAAACCGCCGCGTCCACGCCCGCACACACGCCCCTCTCCAGCAGTTTCGGCGGCAACGGCCTATCCGGCGCGCCCACGCCTACTAGCGCCGTCGGTGGTGGTGGTGGTGGTGGTGGAGGGGGCAGGAGTGGCCCGTCGTCGAAGAAGAGTAAAAAGAATACACCCGCGGCGGCGGTGGCGGCTGCTGCGGTGGGTGGTAATGCTGGGGTGGAGGATAGTGAGACGGATGGGCGCGAGACTAAGAAGGTGCGGACTAGTTTTGGGGCGAGGAAATGAGGCTTCTTTTTTTTTTTTTGAACCACTGCTTCGGATTGTCTCTATATGGGCGTGGGTGGGTGAGATGGGGGGGAGGGTGCTTTTTTGAGGTTTGGCGTTTTGGGGGGGAGGGTTACAGATGGAGCTTTGGGACATACCCCTTTGTTTTTTTGTTCTTACCTATTGTGCATATTGGGTTATGGCGTTTGGGGAGCTAAAGTGAGAAAGAGAGTGAGAACAGACTGAGACTGGGCTATAGAAGGCGTGGATGCTGTTTGTAACTACCTCTGTACTTACAGGTATGTCAGGGCCAGCAATGGCGTGAAGTTGGGAGAGAGCACGCTATCCATGTAGTATACACTAGTCCGTCCACCTACAGCCGATTCTATCCTGCCGTGCAATGAGCCTCTTTACGCAATCCATCAATCTCCTGCCTATTCTGGCGGTTGTGCTGGAGCTGCCCGTCAAGGTGCGGGGCCAAGCTGTTTGTTGCCCCTCATTGAGATGGACTGGCCCGCCCTTGAGAGCTGACGCTCACTCAAGGTTATATTTTATTTATACCTTTTCTTATCCATCCTGAATATTTCTCAATTCTTTTCAATTACCATACCAGGCCATTCAACATCATCCACTTTAGTTTGTGGTCCCTCCATACGAAAACCAACATGACCCTCACAGCCAACAAATTCACCCCCGAGGTGATGCTCTCGGCACCTCGACGATCGTCGGGAGTGCCCAATGCCTCGGGGACGCTGGTTTTGTATACGGTATGGGGCTTAATTACCATTTATACTTGCGGAGACTATATGAGGAGCCTATAAGCTAACTTCGTCAGATGTCCACATACTGCTTCGAGGAGCACAAGAACTCTCCCCAGATCCGAATTCTCGAAATCGACTCTGGGAACTCGATCACCGTCTTCGAAGGGACTGGCGCGAGCGAGCCTGTCTGGGTTGAGGATGAAGTGGTTCTCTATCTTAAGAGTGGGGACAACGGCAACACCACGCTGGTCGCCTGGACTAACGGATCCGAGTATGATGACCCCGAGGGGTGGCTTGTTCACGGCCCTAACCATTGCTTTTAGGCCATATGAAGTTGGATCGGTCAAGGGCCCCATCTCCAATCTGAAGGTCAAGAAGCTCTCGGACGGCACCGTGGCTTTTGTCTGTTCGGCTGCGACAACCTCCCAAGGAAAACTGCACAACCCCGAGGCGGAGAAGAAGCCGCAATCCAGTGCCAAAGTCTACACCAACCTCTTCGTCCGTCATTGGGATTCTTGGAACTCCGAGAACGCCAGTTCCCTCTTCTACGGTGTGATCGATAAGAAAGACGACAAGTATTCACTCCGAGATAACGCCCTCCACAATGCTCTGGCGGGGACTAAGCTCTCCTCCCCTGTGCCGCCGTTCGGAGGCACCGGTGATTTTGATATTGGCCCGTTGGGGTTGGTGTTCGTGGCCAAAGACCCGGAGCTCAGCCCGGCCATCTACACCAAGACGGACCTCTACTACATCCCCCTGAAAACCTTCACCGAACCCAACCCGCCCTCCCCACAAATCGTCAAGACACCCGGCCTCGAAGGCTACTCCAACGGTCCCGTCTTTTCCCACTGCGGCCGCAAGGTCGCCTTCACCCGCATGCGCAGCAACCAGTACGAGTCCGACAAGCCACGCCTCCTTTCTCGTCCCCGACATCGCCCACCCCGACAAGACGGAGGAGTTCTATGCCACCGACGACGGCAACGGGCGGCTGGGACAGCCGCCCAGAGTCCATCCTCTGGAGCCACGACGACGCCAGACTCTACGTCACGGCCGAGGACCGCGCCCGCACCCTCATCTTCTCCCTCCCCTCCACCCCCTCACAAGCCGGCACGTCCCTCCCCACCGCCATCAAAACCCCCGACGGCAGCGTCCGCGCCCTCTACCTCTTCGCGGACCCCTCCAACAAAACAGCCTCCCAAACCGCCAAATCTCACCACCTCTTCATCACCACCGCCTCCCTCATCGACAACGCCTGCTACTCCGTCACCGACCCCGCCACCGCCACCTCCACCGTCCTCTTCTCCGCCTCCAAGCACGGCAAAGCCTTCAACCTCTCCCCCAACTCCATCTCCACCATCACCGTCCCCGGCCCAGGCGGCGCCGACTCCTACCCCATCGACGCCCTCGTCATCCGCCCCTCCACCTACTCCCCCTCCGACGCCGAAAACAACAAAAAGAAATACCCGCTCTGCTTCCTCATCCACGGCGGGCCCCAGGGCGCCTGGCAGAATTCCTGGTCCACCCGCTGGAACCCGGCTGTTTTTGCGGAACAGGGCTATGTGGTCGTGTGTCCCAACCCGACGGGTAGCACGGGCTATGGCATGGCGCTGCAGGACGGGATTCGCGGGGAGTGGGGGGGCAGGCCGTACAATGATCTGGTGAGGTGTTTTGAGTGGGTGGTGGAGAATATGGGCGAGGTGGATGGGGAGAGGGCGGTCGCGTTGGGGGCGAGTTATGGCGGGTTTATGATTAGTGAGTTTCTTCTTTTTTTCTGTTTTCTTTTTTCCACGTATGGGATATATATAGGGGAGCGATGGACGGCGGCTAATGAGAACCACAGACTGGATCCAGGGCCACCCGCTCGGGCGCAAGTTCAAGGCGCTGGTGTGCCACGACGGCGTGTTCAGCACGCTGAACCAGTGGTGTACCGAGGAGCTGTTCTTCCCCATCCACGACTTTGAGGGCACCCTGTACGACAACCGGCCTGCGTACGAGAAGTGGGATCCTGCGCGCTTTATCGACCAGTGGGCGACGCCGCAGTTGGTCAGTTCCCCCTTTTCCCCTTCCCCAGATATTTTTGTGGTACACGTTTTCGCTAATCAAAGCATGGCCATGGCCACGACCACGCCGAGCAGACCATCCACAGCGAGCTGGACTACCGCCTGCCCATCACCGAGGGCCTGGCCGCGTTCAACGTGCTGCAGGCGAGGAACGTGCCGAGCAAGCTGCTCATGTTCCCCGACGAGAACCACGTAAGTTTAGCCTGTCTTACCTCTTACAGCGAAGAGTTTTTGGTGCAGTGCTGATTTTTGGGTTTTGTTTGTAGTGGGTGCTGAAGCACGAGAACTCGCTCGTCTGGCATCGCGAGGTGCTCGGCTGGATTAACAAGTATTCCGGCATTGAGGAGGAGCAGAGGCTGGCGGAGGGGACGGAGAAGCTGAAGGTATAAGTGGTTTGACCGTGGAACGGCAGGAGAGAGAGTGTTAGTTAGGTTTGTCTAGCTTGAATTATTGTCTTCGCCGATGTGGATAAGCATGTTCAATTGACATGGTCAAAGACGATATGGGGGTGGTAATTGTCAATCTTGATCGTGCTTATTTTCTCGCTCGGGTGTGCATAAAAGTTCGTTGCTGTTGAAGGACGGATTCCAGAGTATGGATATAGATGTCTTAAGATAGTGCCACAAACAGTCAAGAAAGCCAACATCGCCAACACATTCAGACATTATTTAAATTGTCTCAATTCAACCGCTATCTAACCAGACCTTGTAGTTGCATGTATCCTACAGCTACAAAGTTCACCTAACCGTCTCCAAACCCATCAAGGCAGCGCAATGACAGGGGTCTCTTTGCCCAATAATCCGTCCTCCAAGCCAATACTCATGCAAGTCACTACCACAAACAGTACCCTAACCGTGCCCTCGCGTTCCCAACGAGGACCTGCCCATCACCAACATATTTTGTCCCAGACCAGACTGAGCCGTACAACAATGGTATCCCCAGTTTCCCGGAGCGCCAAACGCCACTCGGTCGTATTGACGACCGAGAAAGAAGGAAGTAAACAAAGACCCGATGCCCAACTCAACATGCCACCAAACCGAAACACCAAGGAATCTATGCAATACAACGAACCAAATCCGAAGCCAACATTACAGGGCGCCGCGGAGCACCGTTTTAGGCATCAGCCACAGAAGAAGACCCCTACGCCTCGACAGCCACCGCGGCAGCCGACTGCACAGCACTCTCGGGCTGGTTCTGGTGCGGCTCGCGTGCGGCCTCGCCCCCAGCCTCGCGCTCTGCCCAGTCTCCCCAGAGCCCGCGCTTCCCACGAACGCGGATGGGACCGCCCAGGGTGCCTTCGGGCTGCTCGACCTTGATGGCGTCCTTGGTGGCGAGCACCAAGCACTCGAAGAACATCTTGGTGGCGTCGGCCTTGGAGGTCTTCTTCTCGGGCAGCAGCTCCTGAAAGACGACAGCCGTCTTCTTGCGCTTCTCGGCGTTTGTGGCGGCCTCGGCGCCAAACAGGTCGCGGAGGATGTGCACGGCGTGCTTAGTGCCGATGGACACAGGGCCGCTGTCGGAGGGGTGCACAATGGGCATGGTGGTGTCGTCAAAATTGGGCATGGGGCTCGAGGGAGCACCGCCCCGGGAGCCGGGGCGCTCGTCCTCATCGTCACCGTGGAAAACGGCGGTTTCGTCCGCGGGGATGTCGAGCACCGTGCCGTCCGCGGCAATGCTCTGGTTGCCCGCAATGGACACGTCGAGGCCGAGCACCGTCTCATCCTCGGGAAGCTCTAGACGCGGCGATTTTGAGACGCCCTGCTCATCTTCGCTGTCCATGTCGGCGACGCCGCTATCTCTCTTCCGCTTTAGCACGTTAGGTCGGATGGATCCAAGGGACAAGAGGCCCTTGAGCTCGGGGGCCCAACCATTGCTGCGGCCCTCGAACAAGACGTTGTTGACAAAACCGCCATTCTTTTGCAGATCCATCAGGCCAACGATGTAGGGATCGTGCGTCAGGAAGGTCTGCGGCTTGAGGATGTTGTCGCGCTTCGCTTGCTGTTCCTTGATCTGGGCGTTGGACAGCATTGTTTGGTCGTCCGGCTGGAGCAGCTTCTTCTTCTTCTGCCGCTGAGGCGCCCGAATCATGGATGCTGTCGGGTCATCACCCGGCTCGTACATGTCCGTGTTCATGTGCCGGCTGTACTCCATCTCGACCTCCTTGGCGAAGTCCTCGTCAATATCGGACAGCGGCGACTCAGAAATCCGCGCGCGGCTCATGTCCGGGCGTGCAGCTCCGGGCATTGCAGACTCGTCCCCGACGTTGAACTGAAGATCATCGTCGCCCATCTGGATATCGCCCTCCCCATCGGCAATGTGAATACCATCGCCAAAGTCGAGATCGAGGCCCAGGGACGGCTCGCGCGCCTGCCGGTCCTTGCTGGGGCCCCCCATATCCAACTCGCTCAGCATGTCCTCCTCAACCGGCCGAGCAGCAGGCGCATCTCTGCCGATTTCCACGCTCTTGTCCATCAGCTTGGTCGGGCGCTCATCGATATCCATACCAAAGTCGAGTTCTAGGTCGAGGTCGTCCATGTTTGCCAAGGCCAACTCTTCATCATCGCCCGTAGCATCTTGCAGAAACTGGCTGTTGTTGAAGTCCTCTTGGAGGTTGATGTCGCGGTTGCTTGGCCTGACGGCAGCTTTGCGGCTGCTTATCGGAGTCGCTGTCACCTCTTCGAGTTGCGAAGCAAGGAATTCGGAGCTCGGTGGCGGCAGCAGGTCGAGGTTATCGTAGGGCGTGATGGTATCGGGGAGCATGAGCGCCTCCTTGGCAGTTGGGTGCAAGTTGGTAGGAATGTCATGGTTGCCGGTGGATCGGAAAGCCTGGACGCGTTAGTATACTGCTCTGCAAAATGCATCTCACCAAAAACCATACCATTTTGATCTTGATCAGGGCCTCGTTGCAGTCATCGAGGAGATAACGCGCCTTGCGGCTGTAGATGCGGACGACGCCGAGCAGCAGCTGGCCGCTGAGGCGGAGGGCGAGAGGGGCGTCATTGGGGGCAATGATGGCGTCCACGCTGTCTTGCAAGTTGTGTTGCAGAATCTGGACCTTGGAAATTTTGCGCTCTTGGTTGGCGGAGAGCCATGCCTTGGCCAAGGGGCCGGTGGCACTGAGCAGTGTCCCGGACCAGAACATAGCGACGGCGGCAGCAACAGAAGCAAGACTTGTAGATCAATGACAGATAGAGGGGTAGCGATATGACAATTGTCAAAAAGTGAAATGGACGGAGATGTCCGCGCGCGATAGGAGGGACGCGACGGCGGGGCAGTTGCTAAGGCGGGCGGATTGTCGGGGAGATGGAGAGGTAAACACGGCAAGGCGCGTTGCGTTGTTTGGACAATGGCGCGCTGGGGCAAGTTTCGCCACACCGTTCAGGGCACGCGCGATTAAGAAAACCTGTCAAGGTTGTCGATAATGATCGGTTTTGGTAGTGCAATGGGCATCGGATCGGATGCGGTAGCAAGCAAGAAGCGATGGTCGAGATGGAAGAGGGTCGAATTGGAGGTGAAGAGGGAGGGATCTGTCGGTTCGGAACAGAGGGACGACGGGTGGGAACGTGCAACGAGCTCGAGTGAAAATCAAGCCCCTGCGAAATTTGAGAGGCTGGGGTGCCCCACCAGCCACCGACTCGGGTTCAGGCAGCACAGTCACGTGAATCAGTATTGAGAGCGCGGCTTGGCGGTGTAATGACGGTCGTAAATTACCTAATGTTACGAGGTATGAGGTCAAGCTTTGTGTGCCACCTGCACCGTCCGAAAGCGAACAACTGTCTCACATACACGACATAAATCCCAACGTTCTCCAAAGGAGTCTTGCCACGAGTATAGTGGCAAGCCCTTCTAAGTTATTGCCATAGAGGGCAAATATGGGCACATTCTCGGTTCACGGGTTTTGTTCTCCCGGTCCTGGGTAACCACCTAAGCTGATTTGTATTCATATCTAGCAGGAATCTGTAGTTGGACTGCTAAGATACCTACTTGTAGGTTGGTACCTACCAGGTACCTATATAGTGCCAGAATTTGTACCACGAGGTGCCTCTTGAGCTCTACTGCCATTCTAGACATTTCCTCTACCTGCTGTTTTCATCACTCCACGATATCGGCCTCAACATGGACGACCCAAATATGTCTTTCAAGGCTAGCATGATCATGAACTTTCGAAGATGGCAGCGCGAGTGTGGAATGCACTGTCAGCAGATGCCAAGCCGAATGGCGCATGGTGCCTGGCTCCTCGCTGCACACACCCCTGTCTGCAGGTCCGCGCGGGACAGGGAACGGCAAACCTTGATTAAACACGTTCCATGAGCAACGTCTCGGCTCGGTCCATTGTATCCCTTCAGCCCTTTAGGTGTCCACCTCCAACTCTCGACCGGGCCTCGAAACGGGAAAAAAGTCACCTGCGCCGGTAATGGGCGTTGCTTCCTTTCTGATGTATTGATTAAGAGCGGATAACTATCTATTTTTCCTTTCCTTTTCTCTTGCATTGTGCCGGAAAACCTTCAGGCCCCTGCTGCTGTTGCAGCCATTCATGACGCCCGGTTCGACCATCGACTCCCGCTCGGGGTCCTTTGCGCCCACGCCCTGTGCCGTCACTTGCCTCTCCCACGGACTCTAGGATGGATCGATTTACGCGGAAAGATAATGGGGATGCCCTGCCGATCTACCAAAACTCGCAAGAGCCAGGGTCAGCAGGCTCCGCTATCGAGCTGGAGCGGTTGCGGTCTACTTCACCGAGGATGAGCCCTCGACCGACGTCTGCGCAGTCAAGGGTACGCTTTATGGGTAGTTCATACGGATGCGCGCAGACATGCTAATTGGCCTCAATTAGACCGTGGCCGATGAATACTCGTCCCTGACTCCGATCGAAGCCGCCTCGCGGTTGAAGACCTCGCTCACCCATGGCCTTACGCCCGCCGAAGCCCTCTCGAGGTTACGCGACTACGGCCCGAACGAGATCCCGCACGAAGAACCCGAGCCGATATGGCTACGATTCATCAAACAGTTCCAAGAACCACTGATCGTCTTGCTCTTGGCGTCTGCCGGCGCGTCGATCGTGGTGGGGAATATGGACGATGCCGTGAGCATCACGGTTGCTGTGACCATCGTGGTGAGCGTGGGGTTTGTACAGGAATATCGCTCTGAAAAGTCGATCGAGGCACTGAACCATCTCGTTCCGAACCACGCCCATCTTGTGCGGAAACAGGCACCCAACGCCTCTCCCAGCGGGCGCTCGCCGAGTTGGCCAGTAGGCGACAAAACTCCTGACCTTCCAACATCCGGCTCGGTCACTCCCGAAGAAGAGGTGCTGGAGGCAACGTCGTCCAAGGTCATGGCCGCCCAACTGGTACCTGGGGATCTTGTCCTCTTTACCACCGGCGACCGTATCCCTGCCGACATCCGGGTGACGAAAGCCGCCGATCTGACCATCGACGCCTCGAACCTCACAGGCGAGAACGAGCCCGTCAGGGTCACCGCGAACACTCGGCCGCGTCGTGCCATCGGCGTTCCCAGCTATGGAAATGCTAGCTTGCAATTGCCCCAACCATCCTTCGGAGGATCCGCAGACGGACACTCGGGACATGCCAGGGTCGACCATGACGGGCCTCACAATATTGCTTCCATGGGAACGTTGGTGAAATCCGGGCATGGGCAGGGTATCGTGTTTGCAACTGGCGGCGATACACACTTTGGTACAATCGCAGCCAGCGTGTCCGGCACTGAAAGCCCTCGCTCCCCGCTGCAACTCTCAATGGATGACCTTGGGTCGCAGTTGAGCAAGGCATCTTTTGTCATCATTGGCCTGATCTCGCTCATCGGCTGGTTCCAGGGAAAGAAGCTGCTTGAAATCTTCACCATTTCTATTTCCCTGGCTGTAGCAGCGATTCCGGAGGGGCTTCCCATCATCGTTACCGTGACTCTTGCCTTGGGCGTCCACCGGATGGCTAAGCATAACGCAATCGTTCGGAGAATGCCCAAGGTCGAGACTCTGGGATCCGTCAACGTGGTTTGCACAGACAAAACAGGTAAGCCAGGCATTTTAACTGGGAAGAACCGTCTTGGTTAACACGCGTCTAGGTACCTTAACCACAAACCACATGACGACGGCCAAGATGTGGTATTTTGGCACGAACGATGCCGTTGATGTTGAGTCCGATGACGAGGCGACCGAGGCCAAGCTAGGCCCGGCCGCGCTGAGAATCATGCGGATCGGAAATATAGCTAACAATGCGCGTCTTGCCCGCAACTACACCGAAAACGGCGCGGCCGCGAGAGCCGTGCTCTCCTCAACCCATAATCGGGGCCAAGCGTCGACGTACACGCGCTGGGTTGGCCAGCCTACCGATGTTGCCATGCTTGACCTTTTAGACCGGTTCAAGGAGCACGATGTCCGTGATTCCATCGGGCCCCGGGTGACTGAAACCCCATTCAGCTCCGAGCGCAAGTGGATGGGTGTCACGATTGGCTCCGAAGGTGGCAAGAACGACAAGGAGTTTGCGTACATGAAAGGCGCCATCGACAAGGTCCTCGACGCTTGCGATACCTACGTCACAAAGGATGAGCAGAGAGATCGTGCTGGACTCGGCGCGGCGAAAGGAGGCTTTGGAGGCAGCCGAACAAATGGCGTCCACGGGTCTCCGAGTTTTGGCTTTTGCCAGCGGCCCTGTCTCGAGATTCAGAAGCAACAAGCCCCCTGCTAGAAGCAATACCCCCGGCTCAGACAGAGCTGATAGCCCCGTTCATCATGGCGTCGAGGAGCAGTACAAGGGCCTCAGCTTTGCCGGTTTAGTGGGCATGAGTGACCCGCCTCGACCTGGTGTCGGACGTTCCATCAGAAAGTTGATGCGCGGGCGTGTCAAGGTCATAATGATTACCGGCGACGCCGAGACCACGGCTGTCGCTATCGGCAAGCAACTGGGCATGGCTGTTGCGACACCCACTGCGCATACATCAAATCAAGTAACCGTCAGATCGGTCCTTCGCGGCGATGAAATCGACGCCATGTCGGACGAGGACCTGGCAAGGGCAATGGAACACACCACTATTTTTGCACGAACAAACCCCGACCACAAGTTGAAAATCATCAGAGCGCTCCAGTCCCGCGGCGATATTGTCGCCATGACGGGCGACGGCGTCAACGATGCGCCGGCTCTCAAAAAGGCCGACATTGGCATTGCCATGGGCATGCACGGCACTGACGTCGCCAAGGAAGCCGCCGACATGATCCTGACCGACGACGACTTCTCCACCATCCTCCACGCCATTGAAGAGGGCAAGGCCATCTTCAACAACATCCAAAACTTCCTCACCTTCCAACTCTCCACCAGCGCCGCCGGCCTCTCTCTCGTTCTACTCTGCACCGCCCTAGGGTTCAAGTCCCCGCTCAACGCGATGCAGATCCTTTGGATCAGTAAATCTCCCCTCCCCATGTCCCCCAACCCCCTCCCGCCCATCAACTAACCCCTTCCCCCCTTAGACATCATCATGGACGGCCCCCCGGCTCAATCCCTCGGCGTCGAAGCGGTGGACAAAGACGTCATGAACCGACCCCCCCGCCGGCGCGGCGACGCCGTCCTCACACGACGCTTACTCTCCCGCGTGTTCACGCAAGCGGGCATCATCATGGCGGGGACGATGCTGGTGTACAGGCGCGAGATGCTGGACGACGGCGAGGTGACGCGGCGCGACACCACCATGACCTTCACGTGCTTCGTGCTGTTCGACATGTTCAACGCGCTCACCTGCCGCTCCGAGAGCAAGAGCGTCCTGCGCGGCGAGGTCGGCCTCTTCAGCAACCTGCTCTTCAACTGGGCCGTCGCCGGCAGCCTGATGGGCCAGCTCGCCGTCGTCTACCTGCCCTGGCTGCAGGAGGTGTTTCAGACCGAGGCGCTGGCGTTCAGGGATCTGCTGGGCCTGTTGATGCTGTGCAGTAGTGTGTTTTGGGCGGATGAAGTGCGTAAGTGGTTAAGGTATGGGAAGGGGAGGAGGGGGACGTTTGTTGGGGGGTATAGCCAGGCGGTGTGATAACGGCTGTCGTGGGGGGGAGGGGAGGCCGCTGTTTGGTAAAATGGGTTTTAGTATTGGTTGAAACTGGAGTATGAGAATAGATGTGGTCTGGGTTAGAGTTGTTTTGGTTCTCATGGGTGGTGTGTATATGCACATGTATATATCGGTGCTGTAGACTTGGTATGCACACACATCAGGGTTGTCTCGACCCCCTCCTGAGACAACCGAGATTTGCAAATTAAGTTTGTTGAAGCAAATCTCCCTTAGTTTACTCCCAGAAAATTAGACCTAGAGTGTTGTCACTCCATTGTGTGATGTGTACGTCCCGCGATAAGACCTCACATCGCGAGGTGGGCCTCGGTGCGGCCGGGGGCGGGGCACCGGGGAAGGTGGAGAACCACTCCCCCTAGCAGGACGGCCCGGACTCCACACCCACGACGGTGTAAGTGCCCGGCAAGCACAAATCACAACTACGGCGCCTCCCCCTACCAGTCAAAGCCGTCCCAGGATCCTCTCCCAGCAGTTCCTCGAAACGAGGCTATTAAGCGCCGGCCGTTCAGCTGAAGCCCAATAAAGCCTGCCAAGCACCCGCCTGGAACCAACAACACCTTCAACTCAGCCTTGTTCATGCAGTCCGGGGGGGCGCCTACAGGGGTCTCTCCCGCACCAAACCCCTCCCCCGCCAACAGTCGCATCGCGCTATGCCACTCTCCCTCTTGCGTGCTCTCTCCCATATCTAGTGGAGTGTACTGCGTATGCCGGCAACAGTTCCGGATAGGCTGTGCACCACGATCCAACCACCGGCCGCCTAGGAGCTCCCGAGGTATGTATGCGTTCCCGGCCGCTAAGGCCCACCGTAGCGGCCGCCTTCTTCGCGCCTCCTACGTCGTGGCTAGGGGCCGGTCCTACATATGTGGTGGAGAAGGCAATTGCAGTGAATTGATGCGTTGAGGCCTACGGTGACCGGCCTGCCCTTCCCTGTCCCTCCGTCCGCCCCTGCCAGTTGGATTGCGGGCGGCTGGATGTCGCGGTTGGCGCTGCGGTGTTCTTGGTTCTTTCTGGCTTCTGTTGGACGGATATGTCTGCCTTGGGGTCCTGCTGCGTCTGGGTGCAGGACCCCTTGTGGTGGGAAGTAATATACTGTAGCACCTACACACGGGAGGTATGAGAGAAAGGGGGGGGGGGGGGGCACGAAAGGTATAAGAATGGGGTGAAAACCCAGATGGTTTGACGCCTATACACCCGTTCTCTCGTTATCGGTTCGTCGTACCCTTTGAACAAACCAACCTTTTCTAAATCCTTGAACTTGACGCGTCGGTGCCGACTTTGGTCCCAGCCATAAGAGCTATCATGGCACTCGATCCCCAAGATCAGCAGCAGAGCCCCCTTGTCAGTGCTTCCCTCCTGCGGAAGATCGATAAACTCCGTGAGAAAAACATCGGCAAGCATGTCCCGTTGCCTCAGGTACGTCTCTCGCCACCCAAGAGCTCCGTGTTGTGCTCACCAAGTACCAAGCTCGTCGTCGTGGGCGACCAAAGCTCGGGCAAATCGTCGCTCCTAGAAAGCTTGACGGGCATCCCCTTTCCACGAGACGTGGAGCTGTGCACGCGCTATGCGACCCAAATCACCCAGAAGCGCGATGATGTCTCCCGTGTCGAAGTCACTATCATCCCGGGCCCCAATGCCACCGATGCGCACAAGAAACACGTGGAGGGATATCGCACAGATGCGCTCTCTCCTGACGATTTCCGGAGTAGATTCCCAAGCATCTTGCGTGAGGTTGGTTCTACCCGACAGATGAATTATGGAGTGATGTCCACTGACGCCTTGAAAAGGTCAACACCAGGATGGGCATTCGAATGAAGCCAAATTCTGGTTCTGACTATACGTCCGACGAACACTCCTCGGACGGCTACACATCTGATGACGCCTTCGGCCAGCGAACGCCATCCACGACGCACGCAACTCCGCAAGTCAGCAGCGTGTTCAGCGAGGACATACTCAAGATCGAAATCTGCGGCCCGTCGGTCGACTATCTGACAGTGATTGATGTGCCGGGCATCTTCCGCACCCCGACAGCAGGCGTCACGACCAGAGAAGACATGGTCATGGTCAGGAATATGGTGCGGTGGTATATCCAGGACAGCCGCACCGTCATCCTGGCTGTGCTCCCCAGTAACATCGACATCGCTAACCAGGAGATCCTGACCATGGCGGAAGAGTACGACCCCAACGGCGAGCGCACGCTAGGCATCCTGACGAAGCCCGACCTGGTCCCGGAGCAGAGCGCGCAGGCCGCGGTTTGCAACATTGTCCGCGGCAAGAAGAAGCAGCTGACGCTGGGGTACTACGTCGTACGAAGCCGCGGCGCAGACCAGGACGATAGCGAGTTTGGGCGTCGGGAAGACATGTTCAAGCAGGCGCCTTGGAACACCCTTCCACCCGAGAGGGTTGGTGTCCAGGCGCTCAAGGCGCGCCTCGCCGAACTCCTCGGACACATGGCTCGGCGAGAGTTTCCGAAGCTGCGTAAGGAAATCAACGATATGCTCCAGAGTGCCGAACGGGAGCGGGATGCGCTTGGTCCTTCCCGGAAGGATGAGCACGAGCAGCGCCGGTTCTTGAGCGGCATCGCTGGGAGATTCCAGGACCGCGTCAGACAAGCGCTCGAGGCACAGTACGCTGGTGATAGCGCGTTTGAGAATTCGATCCAGCTCCGTCTTGTGACGCAGGTGGTCAACCTTGCCGACGATTTCAGTGAGGAATTTGAGGACATGGCAGTTCTCCGTGAATTCGAGACCATTGGCGAAGAGGAGACCGAGGATTTTGGCCCACAGAGCTGCTCGACCACGAACGCCATTCTGGAGTTCGCTCAGGCCATCGACCCAGACGATTACCCCGAGCTTGAGAGCATCATTAGCCACGATTTTGATGTCAGCGAGCCGGAAGATGGCATCATGGACTGGATCAGAGACCTCTACACGCGGTCTCGCGGTATGGACCTCAGCACAGTCAACAGCTCTGTCTGGGCGGGTGCGTGGAGAGAGCAGTCGAACAAGTGGCCGATCATGAGCAAGGCGTTTATGAGCAGAGTCATCGTGGCCATCCACCGGTTCATCATGGCTGCGCTTGACGACGCTTGCTCGGATCGCACCGTACGTGAGGAGCTGTGGACAACAATTCTCGACGAACTGCTGCGGCGATACGAGGTGGGCATGGCGGCGGCCGAGGTCCTTGTGTCTGCGGAGCGAGACGCCAGGCCATACACGCTGGACTGCCACTTCAACGAGAGTCGCCAACGGTCGCGCGGCGAGCGGGTCGTGGCAAGCCTACAAAAATTAGCCATCCACGAAGACGGCGAAGGCAATCACCTTGTTACTGTGGACCGGGTCCGGAATGCCACCGAGAAGCAGTCAAACATCGAAGATGTGGTCGAGAAGCTCCACGACGACCTCAGTGCGTACTACGGCATCGCCAAAAAACGGTTTGTTGATAATCTACTAAACCAGGCGGTCAACTACCGCCTACTCTTTGGGCCGTCCACACCACTGGGCGTGCTGAGCCAAGAGTGGGTGATTGGTCTGGGGTCGGATCAGCTTGAGGCCATTGCGGGTGAGTCCCCGAGTACTAAGGAGAAACGCGAAAGGTTGGCTCGGACGATCGTCGACTTGAAGGAGGCAAAGGAGATTTTGCGGCAGTGATCTGGGCCGGGTTTGTGGATAGTTATTTCTTTTACTTTTTCTTCTTTTTTTTGTTTTGCGTTTGTTTGTCTGATAGTTACGAGCTACTGCCTGGTTAATGAATTATGTCATTGGGAGGGGGATTTTATGGATGGATTGACCGGGAGAGGAGGAAAGTTTTCGATTAGTTGTGTAGGATGTTTTGAAATGAATGGGACAAATGAAGAGGTTTATTTGCATGTAAATGAAATCCGGGAAGGAGAGGCCCTTTACTTTGGTGTTGACTGCCTCTGTTGCGCATGTCGTATTACAATACACGATATTCCAAACTTACGACTGGTGATTGGCCATAATTGACTCGAAATGTCATCGAAAGTACTACAGGGGTTTCGAAGGTCCCCCCTGTAATTGACACCACAAGCATCATCAACCACCTTCCACCCTCTGGCGCACAGCAGCAATGCGCCGCCATTGTCGCGACGGCAGCACCAATGTCAGCCCTCCCCAATGGCGCCGCCAACACCACAACTACCAAGATGCCTGCCGTCAATAGCAGTAGCAGCAGCAGCATCGCATCCCATGCCCACCTTTCCACCATGACCACATCCGCAACCATGGCCACAACCACCCCCTCCACGAAACAACAACCCTCCAAAAAAGACACCGACCCCTCCGCCGCCCTCCGCACCGCAACAACCTCCTCCGAGATCCGCACCGCCCTCGCCGCCCTCCACGCGCGCGAAACCAACCTCACCAGCCAACTCACAAGCCTCCTCTCGACCCACTCAGACCTCACCCGGTCACTCTCACGACTCGACAACCTGCGGGCGGGGCTGGGCGCGCAGGTGCTGTCAGCGCGGGGCATTTCCAACACGATGCTGGCGGGGGCGTCGGACACGGCGGCGCGGCTGTCGGGCCGGGTGCGCGCGCTGGACCTCGAGAAGCAGCGCGTCGAGGACACCCTGCGCGTCGTCTCGCTGGTCGCCGAGCTCAAGGCCTGCGTCGCCGGCGTCGTCGGCAGCATGGGCGCGCCCCAGGACTGGGAGGCCGCCGCGGGCTATATTAGTCGCGCCGCCCGCGTGCCTGAGGATATTGTGCGGGGGGGCTTTGCGGCCGCGGTGGTGCCGACTGTGGAGGTGCCCGACCCGCCGTGGGTCACGCTGGAGCAGGCGAGGGAGAGCCTGTGCAGTTTGTTCTTGAGGGAGTTCAAGAAGGCCGCTGCGGAGGGGGATGCCGCTAAGGTGACGCGGTTCTTCAAGCTGTTTCCCTTGATTGGGAGGGGGGATGTCGGGTTGGATGTCTATGGGCAGTATGTCTGCCAGGGCGTGGCGGGCGAGGCGAGGGCTTCCTTGAAGGAAGGTACCGTCCCTGGGGGTGGACAGGGTAGGAAGGATGGCGTATTCTTTGCCAACGCCCTAACGAGGCTCTTTGATCACATTGCCCGTATCGTGGAAGCTCATGGCGGGCTCGTGGAGAGACATTATGGGGCGGGGAAAATGGTCAGGGTCATTGAGAGGCTTCAGATGGAAGCTGATGTCCAGGGCGGTATTATCCTGGACTCGTGGAGCGACGACCGGACGGTGGACCGGCGACTGACGGACGTTAAAAGCTATCCCTTTTCCTTTTTAGTGCAAAGCTTCCTACCGCAACAGCGAGGCTTTGGAGGGACGCCGCGGGTGAACTCGCCGGCGCTTGGCGCTCAAATCAACGATGTGCGCAACAGCGAGGATGAAGGCGTCAATATGAGAGAGGTGGACGGGCTGTTGGTGGAGATTGCCGCCATGCTCGAGAAGTGGTCGGTTTACTCACGGTTCCTGGCTGGGAAGTGCACGGTATGCTCGAACATAAATGCCCGACTTGAATGTTTTGAAACTAACCGTTTCCAGGAGCCTGGTTCGGCTGACGACACGCCACTCACCGTGCCCGACGTCCTCGTCAAGTCCAACCTGAGCCGCAAGGTATCGGGGAAGCTTGCGGAACCATACAACGCACTAACAACGTTTTTCTTCCGGCGGTCTGTCGAAAAGGCCTTCCAGCTAGACGAGTCTCCAAGCGGGCTATCCTTGAGCATGAACAAGCCAATAGATAGTAACCCCCCGTTCATCATCTCGGCCGTCGACGTCGTCATGTACATCGTCAACACCGTCATCCGCAGGTCCATTTCAACGTCTCAGCGAGGTGTCATCGACTCCGTCATCCCAACAATATCAAGCCTTCTCGGCTCCGACTTCGTTGGTATGATCCAGCGCAAGATGCGCGACGAATCTTATCCAAAAGCCTCTGTGCCCGGCAACCTCCCACCCGAGAACATCATCATCTCCTTCATTGTCCTCATCAACAGCCTAGACATGGCCAACGACTACCTCGACCGCATCGTTTCCAACTTCCTCAAACCCACAGACCAACAACACCCTAACGGAGCAGCGCACACAAAGCCACTCCAGGACGCGTTCCCCTTCCACAACGACGCCGCCAACGTCGCCACGCGCCTCACCAACCTCAACATCTCCTTCACCGTCAAAACCACAGAGCTCCTAACCGAGGGCGTCAGGGCGCTCTTTCAGCAAGTAATCAAGCCGCGGCTGCGACCAGTGCTGGCTGACACGTTCCGCGACGCCGACTACACGCTGGGGGAGGAGGAGCTGGCGGAGCTGGCGGCGCAGAGCGACCAGACCGAGGACGAGCTGCTGGAGCAGGTGCCGCGCGCGTTCGAGCACGGCTGGGACGCCCTCATGCGGCCCGTCGCCCGCCTCATGACCCCGCGCACCCACGCCGCCCTGCTGGACCTGACTGCCGACTACCTCGCCCGCGTGCTGGAGAAGCGCGTCTGGAGCTATGCCGGCGGTCGGACGAGTCCCTACGGGGGCGATCCGCATGGAGCGCGATTTTAGTGGCGTGATTGGTGTGATTAGTAAGGGGAATTATGCGGTGCGGGAGGTGTTTGGGCGGACGGCGCAGGTGTTGATGGTGGCGAATATGGAGGATGAGGAGTGGGAGGAGTTGGTGGGGGAGGAGGGCCAGGATGGGGAGATGGAGTGGGTGCTGAGTGAGGAGGAGCGGAGGAGGGCGAGGAGTATCGTGAAGACTTGACTTAGCGCCGGAGGGGTGGGCTGGGGAAGGGGGTGGTATATGATGATCATGATACTGTAACTTGTGTTGGGCCAATTCATGTTTCCCGTGGTTTCTAGGGTGGCATAGCCTGGTAGAACGGCTGGTCTCCAAAAGTCTAGAGGGTGATCTGCTTCAGGTTCCTATTCTAGAGCTATTCTCTGTTTGAACGAGGCTTCCAAACTAAGTCAAACTTTTGTACCGCCACATAAACAAACACCCGTAATTGCCATATATCTCCCCAATACGCACCTTCGCCCACTAACATCCCCCACACCCCCAAGACACAAACCTGCGTCCTCAAACCCTGCACCATCCGCCTCCTCGCGCCAGCTTTACAGTTCACAAATCCGCCTGCACCGGTCAGAACGGTGGGAGGTACGCACACAGCCGTTAGGGTGTTGGGTGTCGAGCATCACCGGTCTGGGCGTGCTTGTGGCGGTGGTGTCACCGTTGCTCATTGTGGGGAATGGTGGAGGATTATTACCACGGACTTGAACGATAAGCTTGTTGCATTGTATTTATTGTGCTATGCTGTGTACGGTGTGTCACCCCGAGCTAACAGGGGGGATAATCGCAACCTCGTCACCTTCCACTATCACGACTTCTTCTGCGTTGCCGGAAGCCTCATAATCTACGTCGACATACACCAAGTTTATCGTAATTAGACTGTGATCTAGCACGCTGGCTTGTATGCCCTTGTACCGCTCCTCAAGCGTGCTAAAGAGCTTCTTCAGTGGCAGCGGCGCCGGCAGGGCCTCGACATTCTTCGACGTGTACGAGCCGGCGGCGGCAAAGTACAAGATGTTGAAGTGGCCCGGGGGCGGTTTTGGGGACATGGTAACTAGGTAGCTTTGATACGATTGTTAGCTCTGGGGCTGCAACCATGCTTGTGGAAGAAAATAAGTTGATGGTGTGGTTGTCAGAGATCTTGGTGATTAGAGAATACATCAAAGTGAATTCAGGAAACGTATGCTATTTGCTTCATCATGCAACCAGATAGAGGGTGAAACACATCAGTGGTGGTTGTTCAACTTACATTATGTGCATAACCGGGTGTTGCGGCGTTGAGGGGAAGAAGTTGCCCCTCCGAGGATTTCTGAGCTTCAGCAAGCTTCTGGCTGGGGCGCAATCACGTGCATCGCCTAAACCACAATGTAGGCATTTTTCAGCCAGCGTTCAAAGCAGCCCAATGGCTATTGCTAGCCATCACAAAAAGGGCGCAGGATGAGCACTTGCATCCTTTGACTTTTGGTTGTGAGGAAGAGGAAAAATCGAAAAAGCTTGAGCCCCGAGCTTTCTTGGAGAATTTATCTTGCAGCAGGGAACGCGACCGACTGATTTTATTGGTCAATGGCTGACCCACTCTCCCATTGGTTTTGGTTTGGCGGCCAAGGGCTGGGGATCATCAATGTCACATGCGATGCCCCTCGTCCCTCCAAACAATTCTGCCAGCCTGCTAACAGTTTGGTAAAACGAGTATCTCGCGTTGGGTATCATTATTGGGGTCTGCTCGCTAAGACAGTTTCGCCATCTTCTCCTCAAGATCCTTCACCCAAGCTGATATGACATCCACATTCTTCGTCATAGTCGCATCACCTGCCCTGACTGCGTTTTCCACCTTCTCCAGTCCCTCGCGCCATTGTTGGATCTCTCCGGCCATCTCCATCTGCTTTTTCTCCAGGCGGTCCAATGTATCCGAGGCCGCGGCGGCGTCTGCGTGGATCATCCGCAAGGATCGGAGTCGGTCGAGTAGCGGCGGTAGCAGAGGGCTGAGATTCTCAATCGTTGGTAGGGTTCCGTAGAGTGCATTGATCTTGGCCGTCTGCTCCGAGTCCTCAGCGGGGATAGCCTCGGATGTGGTTGCAGCACCCGTCGAAGCAAGGGCGTCATGGGCTGTCTTGGCGTTCCGTCTAGCTTTCTCCAAGTTCTCGGCCTCTTGGGTTAGAGCCCGCACCCTCCGGCTGATGGTATCGAGCGAGGGGACCGACGCCTCGGAGAGGGTCGAGATTTGTCTGCGAAGGTGTTCCACAAGCGGCACAATGGCGCGTGGCAGGCCGTTCGCATCAAATTCGGGCATCGCTACCGATCCGATTCCTAGTGCCTTTTCCAGAATGAGGAGGCGGCTGTCGAAATCGGCCGCTTTTGCGAGAGCCCGTGTTTGCTCATAGCTCGCCGCGTGATTGATCGTGTAGCTGACGCCTTCGGTGTGCTCCTTGGGTCCCTTCTCCTCGGGATTCGTGGGCGGGAGGTTGGTGGGTGCGGGAGCGGGAATGGTGCGGGAAGCTAGGGAGAGGTCAAGCCCCGACATCTCATCCAACACCTTGCTCAGCGATTCGAATTCGTCTTCCGCGCTTGCCTCGTCCTTTGGCTGGCTCAAAGTGGCCTTCTGTTTTCCATACTCCGCCTTGGCCTCCTCAATTTCTCGCTTCAGCCGAGCGATCCTCCGCGCCAGGTTTAGCTCATCGTCCTCCTCGATCATCTCCTCTATTTCTTCGGTCCCGTCCGGGAGAATCCGTCGCCGCCGGGTCCATGTCCTGTAGGACTTCCGCTTTCGGGTGATGCGGTCTGAGAAATCCGCACCTGTCGCGTCGACGCCTGCTGGTCTGAATATCGAACGAGCCCCGTTTATGTCGAGGCGCGCTCGCGAGATTTCAGCGTCATCATCTTCCTCCGAATAGTACTCGTTGTCAGATGGCGACCGCAAGGTAGTGGGCTATGGAGAGTTAGTTGGGGCGCGCTCGCGGTTATAGTCTCTACAAAAACGCACTGGAACTGTTGACTGGTCGTCAACGAGTTCTGGGGTTTCGTAGACGTCTGGTCCAGTGTCCTAGATGTGAAAGTTAACACAACTGCGCTGTGTCGTTGTGGCTGGGTCGACCTACAAGGTCTGGAAGCCCAGCATACTTCATGTCGGACGCCATTTTGTTGTTGTACCACTGTATCTATCCACCAGCGTATGTTGGGTTCGCGATCAGGTCAACCAAGTTTGGCTTGTTGTCGGGAGGAGGTTGTCACTTTGTCCAATCGCACAGAGCGCCCTCAGGCTGCATGTGGTCCAGGCACGACAAAGAAGTGGATCCCTGGACAGGGGTCAAGACCTGCGAACGCGTTCAATGCCGCCATGTCGCGCCTGCCCATTCGAGGTGGAGGGGACATAGAATTGGAATCGTTTTTGGGTGTATTCACCCACGATTTTTTTTTACGCAATCTTCTCTGCCCACTTTGAGGCTGTACAGGTTGTATTTCAACACCGTCAGTGCAAACCACCTCATATGACCCTGAGCTACCATAGCTAGGTCCCTATACGGCTTTTGTCGACGCTCAACCTTCCTTCTTCCTTACACCACAGACATAAGTTGCTCGAAAATGCAAATGAGTGTTACTCATTGAAGCCTAGCAGAGCTGGTCGCCGCCTTACGCCACCGTAGGTGGTCATATCAGAGCGGACATATGGTGCCCTGATTACCTCTCGGGATCGTATCTTGCGCATCTTTGTCTTGCAACCGCTGATATGTCTGGCAGACGCTTTGTCGGCCTCAGCGACGAACAGCCCGTCCCCCGCCTCTTGACCGTTATAGGCAAGAAACCCACCGCCAAAGTCATGAAGGATACCGATGTGGATGCTCCGCCTCTGAGCAGCTCTGATTTGAGCGACAACGGCGGATTATCAAGTCGAGGGAACATTACATCAAGTCACTTCGCCAGCTCTGGCCGTAATAAAAAGTCACACCCAAGGCAAGATATCAAAAACGCAGGGTCCGGCAAGAAAACTGTTGCACCAGAAAAGCGTTTCGCGCAGACCCGGGCATCTACACGGCCGGCCGCTAGGGGGGAACGTAATGCAAGCTTGAAAGGCGCGAATGGCCAGGAGGCGATTGATGACAGCGACAACACCATCACAGGCTCCCCTCCCTCCAAGAAACCTAAGCGGACTTCACCGAGAGATGGCGAGCGAGGTAGCCAGTTTGAACTTGACATATTTGCCAAGAAGTCGACGGCGACTCGGCGTTATGGTAAAGGGTTTGGTGCTAAGCCCAGGCCGAAGGCGTCACCGGCGAGGACGTTCAAGCGCCCACCCAAGGAGCCTACATCAGAAGCGGAGGAGCCGGACAGGTACAGGCTCAAGCTCCCTCCCTCACCGTCGGAGTTAAGAGACGAGTCGCTGTCGCCAACCCGCAAATTCAAGGCCGTCCCAGATCTTGGTTCACCCGCCAAATCATCTCCAGTACGGAAGAAGCGTCTGATAATGCCAGATGACGATAACCTATTGTTTCCAAGGGAATTACAAGACAATGAGGAGTCGCAACGGCCGGTATTCACAATGCCGGACGAGCTCCCGGAATCCTTCGTCGGAGGTGACAACGACAAATTCGATGTTGCCCTTTCCCAAACCACCGGCAACTCATTCAAAGAACCCAATATCATCTGGGACTCAAGCTCCCCCCTCACCGACCTCGAAACCACCAACCTAACCCCGCTCTGCCCGCTCTGCAACAAACCCGTCGACCAGGCGCAGCTCGACGAGTTCAAGGCGAGCCAGCCGCGCATGACGGTAGCCGGGATGCGGCGGTTCTGCGAGCAGCACCGGCGGCGGACGGCGCGCGAGACGTGGGTACAGAAGGGGTACCCGGACATCGAGTGGCCGCGGCTGGACGGGCGCATCGCGCGGCACTACGGCTTCCTGCGGCGGATCCTCGAGGGCGGCGAGCCGTGCCACCACGGCGACCTGTTCCGCGACGCCGTCCTCGCCGGCCGCAACCGCACCCTGCTGCATTCCGACGCCAACCTCACCCCGGGTTACTACGGCATCCGCGGCCTGCGCGCCATGACCGAGAACCTCATCTCCGAGTTTGCCGCCCTGCTGCGCAGGCGGTCGGTCGAGGACCGCCTGATCGCGGCGAGGGGCCATACCATGTACCTACAGGCCGTGCTGGTGCCGGAGTTGGCGGTGCGGTTGATTATGGAGGATATGGGCGTGGGTGTGGAGGAGGCCCGGACGATCTTGACGGAGAGCAGCGACGTTGGGGAGCTGTTGAATGATGAGATTCCTGACGTCATATTAGACGACGGTGATGGTGACGACGAGAGTGATGAGGCGGGGTTGAGCTAGGGGGTGGTTGTTGGAACTTTGCGCGGGGTGGGTGTACATATATAGAGCTACAGGGCTTTTGGGCTTTGTTCACTCCACCAACCGTGGAGTCTCGTTCTCGGGCTGAGGAGAAGCAGGGAAAGCCGGAGATCGGCCGCTGGTCGGCACCGGATAGGATGGCTATCGGGTAACTGCCAGCGATCTCGCACATCGACAGACGCAGTTGGCTCAGCTCTGTCACGGAGGAGAAATGTCGTGCAGAGATCGGCGTTTCGGGCTGACCGCCCTCTGCCTGTGGGAACAAAGGCAATTCCAGACAGAGAGATGATCTTCTTCCAATTCTGAGCTATCGATTTTCCAACCTTTGACTTAACGGACTGCGTCCGTTTCCCGGGTGGGGTTGTGGAGGTTTGTTGGTTGTTTCTGAGACTCTTGCTAGGTTTTCAGGTGAGTGCTCAGAAAACGATCCCTGCATCAACCTCAGTAAAAGCCTTGTTTCTTGCAGGAGCTGGCATGCTTTGCATATTCCATGCCTGGGGGGTGGTTCCTTGGAAAGCAAATGTATTGATGACATGTCGATTTGAGTTCGTCTGGCAACAAATGAATGTCTTATTCAACCCATTCCAGGTTTACTTCGTCCACAAGGAGACAAGTCGAATCTGCTCATTGAAAGAAAGGCCAATAAGGATAATCCCCCCACAAGTTACTATGACACGAGTCAACTCTGGCCCCTTGGGGTGTCTGGCCGAAACACGACGAAACATTTAGGCTCGGCACGCCTGTACCGGGGACAAAGAAACAATTCACGATGGTTTCGGGTCCCGCCATGTTTTTTGTCCTGGAGCGATGGCCGTGAATTGGTGGCCGAACCTTGCTCGAAACGGGCAGTTACCGAAATGAAAGAATAGTTAGTCGGCAGTGGGCCAATCTCAATTGTGGGATGTGGGCACGTTGGAGCCTGGGTCCAACATGGCATATCTTTAACGATAGGACTCCCTTTCAAATTCATTCGGCTTTGCTTTCCCTAATGGTTTGATGATCTCGATGAAGTGATCCATGGCGGGGAGTAGGTTGCCTGAGCAGAGGTTGAAGTGGATCTTCGATACGCGAGCTCCAGACCCGTCTGGGCACCGCACAGCTCACCCGCCTGGGCAGTGGGCACCGGGGCCTGGACTGGCATTTCCTTATTTCGTACTTTGTACGGGCACAGATCCCCTCAGTCACCAGAAAACGAGCTTGCACCCTTGCCGCCTGTTGCTATGTCCAGTAGGCTTATCAAAGTGCAGCGCTCGGTTTCGGGCGTAATATGTATGTATATACAACGCCTTCCGCTTCCGTCTGTGACGACAGAGGGCCCTTGTTGTCGGCTGGGGTCCGAGCTTCCGTGCAAAGCGGGCGGGGCCGTGCAGGGTCCCCGGAGGCTTGCCTGAGCAATTGCAGGTGGGGGGACGTTCGGTCCCTGTGGAGGCCGAACCAGGAATTCAAACAGCATTCCATGTTGTGACGGCAATTTGCAAATCGCTTTTAAGTCAGTAAGATCTGATACGGTCATACTGTGTAGTGTATAATGGAAGTTACTGATGCACAAAAAGCCGTGGGACTTTACGACGCTGCCTGCTGTGCGACGTCAATGGGCGAGGTCGACACCCGAGGCTTGAGGAACCTTCCGGGATGCAAAAGCCTCAGAGGTTTGTCGACTAGGCATTTTGGGTCCATGATCCTTCGGGGAATTCGTTGAGTCTGTTAGAGGAGATTACCCGACGCACAGGACAGAGAAACCGTCAGTAGACAAGCACCTCTACTATTTTGGTAGGAACGGGCATCCCATCAGGCCATACTCCACTGGTTCGCGTCGATGTTAGTATCCGTGCCGCTAAGATTCTTATCCGTAGTTACCTTACCGTCTGCAAGCTGTCCGCTCCGAGTTCGATGATTGTGAGAAGAGGAAGAGGAAGAGAAAAATAAGGCATTTGGATTATCTTTGGGGTATCGCCGTTAATTTCCGTTTTCCTCGCACCGATTCCCCAACTTCTCGACTGGCGTTTAAGGTGTGTCCTGGACACAGTAGTCAAGGGACCAGTTTACAGGGGCTCTCATCTCGAAATACCCCGATCCTTGCCGTGGGGCAACCCCCTCCTCAAACCCTGTACCCTGGCTTGCACCCTGGCACCCAACTCGCAGCGGCAACCTTGGACGGGAAGGCCCACCAGCTTGCTGTGAGTGGAGGTTTTGGCTGCGTGCTTTGAGCGCTTGTCTCTCACTTTTCGCCTGATCCCACCACAGCACCATCAACATCATATCAAATTGTTCGCGACCAACGTGCACAGCGCTCTTTACTTTAGTTGTTACGGTCACCGGCGAAGTGATGCCGGCGGTGACTACTACAACTAACCTAAAAGGACCGCAATTATAGGCAATGACCTGATCCATCTATCCCACTCAAGAGACGTGCGTGGAATGGCAGCCGACCACGACCTAAACCGCCGACCCTCTGTTACCGCGCGGGTTGCTGCTTTGCAGGGCGGTGACAATGCCCCAAACCGACGATACTTCCCGCTTCAGCTCCATGACGGGCTCTAGCACCGACAGCGGGAAGTCCAATATCACGGTGAAACCGCTGCCCTTGACGCCCACCACGCCATCGCTCCCGAACTTTGGTGCTGCAGGGAACAATGCCTACCGGTTCGCCCCGCCCCCATCGCGACGAGCGGCTCCGTCGCGCCTCAAGACGGAGGAGGGCGGCAACCCCATACGGTGAGTTATCCACACCCTTGCCTTCTACATACCTTTCTCTTCCTTCCTCTTGCATATACCCTGCGTGGGCCCGCCATTTGTTTGCCCTTCTTTGTTACGCCATCCTTGCTTTGAGACGTTGGAGCTGACGGGTTGCCCGTATCGCCGGCGCCACCACCCAGCCCCGTCAAGGAATCAGATGGCCAGGTCTCGCCCACATCTAACGGCGCGCGACTCGCCGTGTCGCCCTCCTCGGTGAACTCCAATAACTCGATGCGCGATCATTCCATAAGCGATCTCCTCGATTACCGCCGCGACCTTGCGATCCTCGACCCCGCCGGCGGCCGGTCGTCTCGCAATCAGCACAACAACCCGTCCACCGGCTCTCTCGGCCAAATCGCGCCTTGGATGACGGGCAACGGCAGCGCCGCCTCGCCGGCGGCCCCTCCCGATCCCGCACCCGCCACCTTCTACAACGACTCGACCGATAATCTGTCATTAGACTCGCGCCTGTCTCCCGGTGTCCGGACCTCAATCAGCCAGCGCGACCCCTGCCGGCACCGACTCCCCCGACGCAGCATACTTTACCGACGAGAGGCGCCCGTCCGTCGCTAGTATCACCACAACAGCAAGCAGCCAAGGCTCGCGGACTAGCGGCGCGAGAGGAGGGATACGGAAGCTGCAGGGCTTTTTCGGGGAGGAGTTTCCGGGGAGGGACTCGTCCGAGACCAGCCTTGGGCAGGGTAAGGAGCATCGATCGCATTCGTACAGCTACAGCCGACCGCATAGGGATCGCAACTACTCCAACGCTACCGACCATGGCAGAGACGGTTCCCCAGCGTCGAGGCCCCGAACCCCGGTGCCGGCGCCGGAGGTGGTCCCGTTTTTGTACCAGGAAGCCGATGTAGGTGATGCGACCCCACAATCATCTCTTAGCCTCGACACTATCCTCTCCTTTTCTTGTTTAGGCATTTTGCCCTGCCAATCACGCAAATGCGACGCTCCATGCAACCCTCCACCTAGCTTCTTTTGTCTCAGGTAAACATTATGCACCTTTCTAACACTGAACGCCTTTGCCTAGGACATTGCCCGATACGGGGAAGCCCCAGTTCGAGACATCCTCAGCGGCCCGGATCGCGGCCGCTACATGACCGACGGTTCTGCGCAGATCCCACCCAAGACTTCCGGCTCCGGCCGGTCCGGTCATTCAATCGTGCACCTGCCTGGCCACCACAGACACAACAAGAGCAACGAAGACCCGAGGTCGCTGCGCCCGTCGATCAGCAGGGAGGATTCTTCCGCCCCCGCGCCCAAGGAACGCAACGGTTCGAACGGCATGTACGGCACGAGGTCGCGCGCTCAGAGCCCGGCTCCAAGCGCAAACAGTGGCTCCTGGGGCTCCAAGACGGTTGTTAACGACGGCCAAACATCCCCGGGCCACCACCACCACAAGCGCCGGTTCATCGATCGCTTGGTGGGGAGAAGGGACAAGGACGACCGGCAGGCCGATCTGAGGAAGCTGCCCGTGTCTTCCCAATCCCTCCAGCCACGGCCAAGCAAGTACGAGTTTCCCTTCAGTGAAGGGCAATCGACCCATGGATCCGAATGGCCAGCCACCCCCGATCTCCGTGATGTCCACGGATCGCGTCCCGGGTACGTACGTACCGCGACATTCCAAAACAAGTTTCCGTTTTCTTCTTCCAAGAAGAGCCGCACCATCAGGCAACACGATGACATCGACGAGAACATTGGGCCTACCGACAAGCAGGTTAGCGGAGGAACTGTGTTCCACCTCGACACGAATCTTAGCGATATGGAGGGGATCCTGAGCAGGCCGTTGCCCTTGACACCCATGGACCCTGACTTTCTGAACGATATCGACTTCGACAAGTTACCCATCCAGCCCACCGACCCGAGCGGCGCTTGGAATGCTCCCGACAGCTGGGCGGTCCGCCGTGGGGACGATACCTCAGCCCAAGTTCCAGAGGCTGACGACATCGGGAGTCCGCCGAGGCCAGAGGAAAAGCTCACCAACTATTGTATCCGTGTGTTCAGGCCAGACGGCACATTTGCGACGCTGCAGATGGCGCTTGACGCGACCGTGTCCGAAGTTGTTTCACAGCTCGTGAAGAAATCATACGTCATGGACGGCGTGAAAGATTACAGCATCGTTCTGAAGAAGCATAACTTGACCCGCGTGCTCGGCTCCGCCGAGCGTCCGCTCCTGATGCAAAAGCGCCTCCTGCAGCAGGTCGGATATGAGGAACGTGACAGGATAGAGGACATTGGCCGCGAGGATAACAGTTACCTGTGTCGCTTCATGTTCCTGCCGGCACAAGCGAACGACTTCCATGCCGCCGCGAACAACTCGGGACTCTCTCGTCCTGTGAAGTACAGCCACGTCGACATATCCGGCCGTAACTTGATCGCAATTCCCCTCGTGCTCTACTCCAAAGCTTCCGAGATCATTTCTCTCAACCTCTCCAAGAATCTGTCGCTCGACGTGCCGCGGGACTTCATCCAGGCTTGCACCAGTCTGCGTGACATAAAGTATCTTAGCAACGAGGCCCGGAAACTACCGCCAAGCCTGGCCTCGGCCAACAAACTCACGTTCCTAGACGTTTCGCACAACCGCCTGGAGGAGCTCGAGCACGCCGATCTTGGCGGAATCACCGGGCTTCTCAAACTCAAGCTAGCCAACAATCGCCTCAACCACCTACCCACCTACTTTGGGGCTTATTCGGTGCTGCGGGCCCTGGACCTTTCTTCCAACTACCTGGAGAAGTTCCCAGCATTTCTATGTGGCCTGGAAAGCCTTGTTGATCTGGACCTCAGCTTCAACCTCATCAGTGATCTCCCGGACGCCATCGGGAAGCTGAGAAGCCTGGAAAAGTTCGTCGTGACGAATAACCGGCTGACGGGCACGTTTCCCCGGTCCTTCAAAGATCTGAGCAGCCTTCGCGAACTCGACATCAAGTACAACACGATCGTGAACATTGACGTGATTGCGGAGCTTCCGAAACTGGAGATCCTGACCGCCGACCACAATTCCGTCTCCCAGTTCGTCGGTACGTTCGAGAGGTTACGCAGCCTGAAGCTCAACTCGAATCCTGTCACCAAGTTCGAAATCAGGTCCCCGGTCCCCACCCTCAAGCTTCTTAATCTGTCCAGCGCCCAGCTAGCGAGCATTGACGAGTCGTTCAACAACATGCCAAGCCTTGAGCGTCTAGTCCTCGACAGAAACTACTTTGTCTCGTTACCCAGCCAGATCGGCAACCTGAGAAAGCTTGAATACTTCAGCATAGCGCACAACTCGGTGGGCAAGCTGCCTCAAGAGATCGGCTGTCTCACAGAACTGCGTGTTTTAGACGTCCGTGGAAACAACATCCGCCGACTCCCGACGGAATTATGGTGGGCAAGCAAATTGGAGACGCTCAACGCGTCATCCAATATCTTGGACAGCTTTCCGACCCACGCGTCTCGCGCGCCTCAGCCTCCCGAAGACCCAAACAGCACAACCAGCTCCCTCAGCAGCAAGGTATCCGGGACGGCACGTGGCCTTTCTCCAATGCCGAGCGTCGAGGAGCTCAAGGGCGATGCGTCTCGGCGCCCAAGCCAGGCTTCGAGTGCCACGCTTCTCAGCGTGGGCCCGTCGCCCGTACCGGGAGCTGATAACAGAAAGGGCTCCATGGTATCACTGTATGGAAAGGGCGGCCGTAATACGTCTGTGGTGTCGCGGAGCACGCCTAGTGGCTCTATTGCGACCATAAGCCCTGCCCTTAGAAAAGATTCCGGCTTCGGTGCGATCCTGACCAATACTTTCGCTGGTTCCCTCAGGGAATTATATCTTGCCGATAACCAACTGGACGACGACATTTTCGACCAAACCACACTTCTTTCCGAGCTCCGCATCCTCAACCTGTCCTACAATGAGCTCGGCGACATGCCTCAGCGTATAATGAAAAACTGGCCACAATTGACCGAGTTGTACCTTTCAGGCAATGAACTTGCAAGCCTTCCTGCCGATGACCTGGAAGACTATTCCTTGTTGCAGACATTGCACATCAACGGCAACAAGTTCACGAACCTCCCCGCTGACATATCTCGAGCAAAGAGGCTGGCCGTCCTGGACTGCGGCAGCAACTCGCTCAAATACAACATTGCAAACGTTCCCTACGATTGGAACTGGAACCTCAATCCCAAGCTCAGGTATCTCAACCTGTCCGGGAATAGGCGCCTGGAGATCAAGCAGGCCTATCCCGGTGCTAGCGCGCAGAACCGCGAGCAGCTCACCGACTTCGGCCGTCTTGCCAATCTCCGCGTCCTGGGCCTGATCGACGTGACGCTGACCCAGCCGAGCATTCCCGACCAAAGCGAAGACCGTCGTGTCAGAACGTCGAGCTCTCTAGCAGGGTACCTGCCCTACGGCATGGCCGATACTCTTGGGAGAAACGAGCACCTTTCCACTATTGACCTCGTAGTTCCGCGCTTCAACTCATCCGACTCGCAGACTCTCCTAGGGTTATTCGATGGCCAGGCACTTAGCAGCGGCGGCTCCAAGATTGCCAAGTACCTCCACGAGAATTTCAACGATATCTTCACCCATGAATTGAGGAACTTGAAACCTAGCCAGGGCGAGACCGCCGAGGACGCGCTACGGCGCGCCTTCCTGTCGCTCAACAAAGAACTAGTCACGGCCGCAATTCAACACACGGAGGACAGGCCGATCACGACGCACCGCGGGTCCCAGACTCCACTGGTGCTGAGCCAAGAGGACCTCAACTCGGGCGGCGTTGCTACCGTTGTCTACCTAGACGAGCAAGAGCTGTATGTTGCAAACGTTGGCGATGCCCAGGCGATGCTCATCCAGACCGACGGCAAAGCCAAAATTCTGACCAAGAAGCACGACCCGGCAGACCCCGTGGAGCGATCGCGCATCCGGGACGCCGGGGGCTGGGTCTCACGTCGGGGGCGCCTGAACGACTTGCTTGCCGTCTCGCGGGCCTTTGGCTACGCAAAGCTGCTGCCGACTGTGCAAGCCGCGCCGCACATCAAACATCACACGATCGGGGACCAAGACGACATGATTCTCGTGGCTACTGGGGAGCTGTGGGAGTACTTGACTCCAGAGCTCGTTGTTGATGTTGCGCGCTCTGTGCGCGGTGACCTGATGCGAGCGGCGCAGAAGATACGCGATCTCGCAATAGCCTACGGCTGCCGAGAGAAGATCATGGTCATGATGCTAAGCGTGTCGAACCTCAAGCAGCGCCGCGAGCGTTCGCGGATGCACAGGGGGCAGAGCATGTCGTGGTTCAACTTCCCACAGGACGACACCAATGCCGCCGCGGCTGCGGCGCGCAGGGCGAGAAAGGCCAAGGCAACCGGTCCGCTCGATTCGGTTTTGTCCCGTCTCGACGCCGAAGTGCCTGCCCCGACTGGCATGATTGCCATCGTGTTCACCGACATCAAGAACTCAACGCAACTGTGGGAGACTTACCCAGGGGCCATGAGATCGGCCATCCGGCTGCACAACGAGGCGCTGCGTAGGCAACTCAGGATTATCGGCGGGTTCGAGGTCAAGACCGAAGGTGATGCCTTCATGGTATCGTTCCCGACCGCCACCTCGGCGCTCCTGTGGTGTTTCGCCGTCCAGACACAGCTTCTAACCATTAATTGGCCCATCGAGATGCTCAGCTCCATCAACTGCCAGCCTGCCTTTGACCGCGACAATAAGCTCATCTTCCGGGGCCTGTCGGTACGCATGGGCATCCACTGGGGCGAGCCGCTGGCTGAGCCAGACGCGGTCACTCGTCGCATGGACTACTATGGCCCGATGGTGAACAAGGCAAGCCGCGTCACGGCGTGCGCCGATGGCGGACAAATCACCGCGTCTGCGGACTTCCTTTCGGAAATCCAGCGCTGCCTCGAAACATACAAGGAACCGGCAACCCCGAACGAGGACAGCTTCGATGAGGACATGTTTGCCCAAGCCATTCGCAATGAGCTCCGCACCCTCACCAGTCAAGGTTTCGAGGTCAAGGAGATGGGCGAGAAGAAGCTCAAGGGCCTCGAAAACCCAGAGTACATCTACTCTCTGTACCCGCACTCGCTCGTCGGGCGGGTCGAGCAGCACTCCCTCCACGATCGGGCGCAGTCCACGACGGACAAGCCCGCCGTCCTGAGCCCCGACAGCGACCTAGCCGTGAATCCGGATGAGGTCTGGGCCATGTGGCATGTGGCGCTGAGACTCGAAATGTTGTGCAGCACGCTCGAGGACGTGAACAGGCGCGTGCTGCAGCCGCCCGAGACGGAGCTCATGGAGCGGATGAAGCAGCGCGGCGGAGAGGTGACGGAACGGTTCCTGATGAACTTCATGGAGCATCAGGTTAGCCGGATCGAGGTATGTTTTCTTTTCTCCTTTTGGGAGGAGGGGTTTGCGGGAAGACGAAAGCAAAGACTAACAACAAAACACAGACTTGCGTCTCGACCCTCGCCGTCCGCAAGCTCGTCCTAACCCACGAGGACCCGACCAACCCGAACCCCACCAACCAGATCAGCGACCTACGTGCGCCCATGTCCGAGGTGCTCGAGACGCTAACCCAGCGGCTTGCTCTGCTACAAAGATACGAGGCCCGCTATGGCCCGTTGGGCGACGCAGGCGGAATACCCGCCTCCGCCTCCGCCTTAACACTGCGTGCGCTGCCATCTACAGCACCACAGCCCACGCAGTTGCATCCGTCATATCCTGATGGATTCCAGATGATGATCTCCCAAGCGACATCCCGGTCGGCCTCGGCCGCCGGGTCCGGGCTTAACACGCCCGAATCGTCACCCGATTAAATCACGGTCATGTATCTGCTGTTTAGTCTTGGGTCTCAAACGTGTGTAGTGTCCGCCTAGGCCTCCGCCTTGACACTATATACACCACCATATACGGCACCGCCGCCCACGCGGCTACATCCATCATATCCTGATGGATTTCAACCACATCCTCCTGTACCTCGGGCGCTTCAAATGGATTCCAGATGATGGCCTCACAAGCGACATCCCAGGCCGGCCTCGGCCGCCTGGTTCCGAGGCCCGCCTGGTTCGGGTTAAAACCCCCCCGAATCGTCGCCCAACCAAACCACGGTCCTTCATCTGCCTTCCACTTTTCGCCCCAAACGTGCGCAGTGTCCCCTCCGCCTTCACACTACGTGCGCCGCCATCTACGGCACCGCCGCCCACGCGGCTACATCCATCATATCCTGATGGATTCCAACCACATCCTCCTGTACCTCAGGCGCTTCAACCCGCCGCACCCCGCCGCACCCCGCCCGCCAAGCCATCCTCCAGATGATGATCTCACAAGTGATATCTCAGGCCGGAATCGTCGCCCGACCAAACCATGCTCCCTCATCTTCCTTTCACTTCTCGTCTCAAACGTGTGTGGTGTGTCTATTGTTTGTCCGTGCTGGTGATAGCCCCACACCACTAGTGTCAAACTGCATGTCCCCCTCTAGTATATTCTCACATTCTCATGAGTCGCATAGCTTGCTTTCATCTTTACTCGGCTCATGAGAATGGGAGAATATACTAGAGGAGGACAGGAAGATGATTGACGTGGCTGACTCGAGCTTGAACAGGAGAAAAGCGGGGATAGTTCCATCATATATTCCTATTTCAGTCCACATGAGACTTTTGTTTTTATTTTTCTGGGTTCGGTTCCGTTCTCAGGGGGAAGCGGGCTCAGGTTATATACATGAAAGCATGTGCACTTCAGTCAGTGCGGCCGGGGTGCCGCGTTATATGTTATATTTGTATGGTGTTGGGCGTTTTCATTTTGGGGATGTGTGTTCTTCTTTTTTTTTCTCTCTCTTTTTTCTTGGCTGCGGATTGAACCGGGCTTTGGATAGCGGGTGTCATGGGCTGGCTTGGATGGTGGGAGCGACCTGGCTTTTTCTTGGACATATTTTGGTGATTCCCTTTTTCATGTGTGTGGTGAGGCCTTGTCGTCCCTACAGTAGACACTGGAGTATGGAATAGCAGCATTGCTGTCGGTATCTAGCTGTGTCTAGCAGATGTGATCAATTCAAGTGTTGCCCATGATTTGGCCGTTCCCTATTTATCCCCAGCTTAGTCCTGCGTGAACCGTGATAGCCTTCTGAAGGCTGGTCACGGCCTGCCGCCACAAGCTTGCGTGTGCCATGGTTAGCAGTAATAACTACGTACGTACGTCTTCTCCCATCAAGCGGTGCTTGTCAGCCACGTTCGGCCGGACCCGGTCTTCTCAACTGCCCCCCTTCAACTCGATAATAGACGGGGCATCCCTGACGAGGCACGTTGTGATGTTGTCGGGAATCTACGGGCCGGTGCTGTGCGTTGCCCCTGGGAAGTCATGAACCCGTCGCTTACATACAGACTTGACGTACATAGCCTTATTCCGCGAGCACCGTGTAATTGCCATGATATGGTATAACATTGAGGCCGACAGGCCATAGAGTGGACAGACCGTAAAAAATGACTACTCCTAGTATCCTCGTTTTCAAATCGTCTGAACCGAAGAATAATAAAGCGGTACCTCACTTTGAGATCACGACTGTACGACCGAGGTTTACAACCTAGTGTACCGGCAGAGCTTTCTCTCCTAAGCTGTTCTCCTTCATTCTCCCTCTTCTACGAGGAAAACAGGACGAGAATTCGCTGCGCAAGATGCCGGGTTGTTCTTCCGGCTTGCGACCGTGAATCCCCTTGGCGGCACTTCCACGTCTTGGTCTTCGCCCACGGTCTTGAACTTTTGGGTGAGCTGGCAGAGGTGACAGGGGCAAATGGCCGCCCGGCCCTCGCTGCGTTCGGAGAAAGCTCGACCTAAGTCGGGTGTTGGCGACAGTCCCTGATCAGGCCCAGCCTTTGTTGGATTTGCTCTTGGTGTGGAGCGGGCATCTCTTCGTGGACGGAGACGGAGACGGAGACGGAGAGGCCAGACAGGATTAAAAGCAGGCGACACCCCACGGCGGAAGTAGCCGGTTGAGGGGTGTGGCGTGGGGCCACGAGAGGGTTCTTCGTGGTGAGCTGGCAGGAGGCGCCGAAGCACTACGAGTGGTGTGGCGTGGGGGGCGAGGGGGTTTTTGTGATGCCAGAGATAGGAGAGCCGCGGCTCACGTTTATGCCGGAGATACACAGGGTGCCAACAGTATCCTGGCTGCCGGCCTCGACTTCACGAGGGAGGGGCTCCTTAAAATCACAATTTCAACCGGCGTCCATGAGCAACTCCATCATCAATTATAAGACGAATGCCTCGGATAGGTTCACAATATAGACTGATCGTTGATTGAAACAGATACCAAGTAGCGAAGGGCATCTCGGGAGTGGCAATTGTTGGGTCATTGCCATTTCACCGTCGGACTGTGGTTTGACGAGGAGGGAGGTGTGGGTGTTGATGGGCTTCGTGGTGGATTGTTGGGGTATCATGAGGCGGTTGAGTAGCTGGTGGGACTGGGCGAGATTGTGATTGCGCTGGAGATGTAGCTTTGAGTTGCTGGCTTTTGGCTTTGGCTTTGGTTTGTTCTCGCGGGCATTTGGTTTGGTTGGTAATTATTCACCGACTAGGTAGAATGGAGGGAGGCTTGGGTATACCCTCGACGCTCTAAACACATATTTTGAAATGCTTCCAGAATATCACTCGAGTGACTATTAAGCTAATGGCTAACTGTACCCAAAGCCGCAACCAAATGGCATTTGTCACGACCATTATCAGGCCCCTCGGCCTGCCCTTGATTGGTGATATTATATCAACTGGCATCAGAACACACAAAGCTCCAACCAGTCTATCACTGACAGTGAGCGGTGACCGTAGCGTCGTGTGCAAGTCCACGAGCCCTCTACCGTCACCGCGGCGATGCACATCGGAAGTATCAGCCAACCCAGACACCCTCACTGGCAACGTAGGTATGTCATGTAAACCACGGCGCAATATCAAGCCGCTTCGTGTCAACTAGACGTAACACAGTCCATTCTTGCCATATCCAGACACTCTCGCCTCCTTCGAGCAGCCCTGTATAAGCCCCGGGGGTAGGTAATATGAGTTGTAGTAGGTAACGGCGGTCATTTGGCGAGGAAACAATGGAAATATAATCTGGCGAGACCACGAAATGAGGAGTAAAGGCAACACGATGCTGGCTACCACCAGCACGGTAGGCACATTGAGCACACCAACACGCGTTAAAATGATACACTTTATATTCATGCTTGCTTTACAGAGCCCCCTCCCCTCGGCCCCCAACACAAAACAATGCCCAAAACGCTGTATACAACCGCACACAACAGTCCCCCATCCATGCATGCACCCTCGTAAGCCATCACCCAAGCATAAACCAAACTAGACCTAACTAGCCTCATACAACAACAGCCGACCCCTCCCCAGCCGCACTCCCTTCCTTTCCCTCACCACGCGACCCCGCCTCCACTTCCGTCTCCGTCTCGCTCTCCTGTCCCATCTCCTCCTGAGCCTCCTCATAATCAGCCTCAGTTTCTGTCTCGGTATGATCCACCGCAGCCTCCTGCTCACCGCCCTCCGACGGCCCACTGACTTGCCCCACCGCGCCAGCCCCAAGCCCGGCAACACTGCTCGCACTGACATCGATATCGGCACCCTTCACCTCGACAAGCGACTCGGTGCTCTCCACAACGGACGGCTCACCGCGCGCTACTGCAGCCGACTCGGCCTTCTCAACCACAGCAGGCGACGACCCACCGTCTTTGACGAGCGTCTCCTCGACCTCGCTCTCAGGGAGCGGCTCGCCGCCCTCGACCCACACCTTGGCGAGCTCGCTCTCGATTTGAGCGTGGCGCGCCTTCCATTTGTCGACCTGGGCCAGCTTCTCCTGCAGCTCCTCGAGCTCGCGCCGAGCGTGCATCTTCTCCATCTCGGTTCCGATGCGCTGCAGCTCCCAGCTGTCGCTGCGGTCGCCCTGGCCGAGGACCAGGTTGTAGGTGTGGTACTTCTTGAGGGAGGCGCGGGTGGAGATGGTGATGAGGGCTGGGGAGAGGGAGAGAGGGTTAGTATGGGGTCAGCTCAATGGGGTGGTGCCGGCGGTGGACTTACTGATTCCCTTATCCTTGCACGTCTGGTACAGCAGTCCTTCGACATCGCTCGAGACGGCGCTCGTGCCCTCGTCGATGAACGCGTACTTGGGCTCGTGGTAGAGGAGCCTGGCGATCGCCAATCGCTGCTTCTCGCCGCCGCTCAACACGTCCTTCCACTCCTTGCGGGTATTCCACCCGCCCTCGCGCTCGGGCAGGTACCCTAGGCGGGCTAGGTCAAGCACGTACTTGAGATGCGTGTCGTTCTTTCGCTTGTCGCGCATGTCGGCCTCGCCGTCGGGGTAGATGACCTGGTCACGGAGGGTGCCGATGCTGAGGTAGGGTCGCTGGGGCAGGAACATAATGCCATCCTCCCCCTGATCCTTGGGTCGGCTGACCAGGCCGCGGTAGACGGGCCATAGCCCTGCAATGACTCGGGCAATGGCACTCTTGCCGACGCCGTTTGGGCCCGAGATGAGCAGGTGGTCACCGCGACGGATGATCATAGAGAGGGATTCTACTAGCTCATCGCCGCCATGGGGCCAAAGCGCGGGCGCGACGATGGGGACATTTTCCAACCGTACGCCGTCGAATCCTAGCTGTGTGGTGCCCTGGATGTCGGATAGGGAAAATAACTCGTTCTCCCTGCCCTTAGCATGATACGACGCGGCGTGAACCCTGTGCAGCGTCGAGATAAGCGTGTAGACGCGGCTGGTGTGTCCGGCTAGCTCTGAAAGATCCTTCATCGAGTACATCATCCGACCGCCGGCATCGGCGAGCGATAGCATCAGCCGCTTGTTGGTGATGAAGTCCTTCATGCGTGACCGCTCACGGCCGTCCTTAACAGCGTGAGCAGCTTGCTCCAACTTGCCGCCAAGGCCGCCCCATGCGGGCAGGAAGACGGGCAACGATGACAGGAGGTAGCCGTAGGCGCTCCAACTGTACTTGAGGATAAAATCCTCCAGCATGTTGTATTGGATCCTTATCCGATACACGCCGTTCATCCACTTAGAAAGTGATGCGTACTCTTTGTTGAGAAAGGCCTTCTCTGTCTCGGAGCCGCCATAGAAGGCGATTTCTTCGGCGTTAGCTATTAAGCGCGAGTGTAGGCTGCGAAATTCGCCTTCCTTCCTGCCTTCGACGGCTTTCAACCTCGCGAAGGGCGGGGACAGCTTTCGGAGAATGCTCGCAGTGATGAAGTAGTTGCTGGCGAGACCAAACGAGGCCAACGGACCGAGGGAGCGGAATAGCTGGTAGTTGAAGACGCATATGTCAACAAACGGCTTCCCCAGTGACGAGTAAAGATTCGCTGCCGAGGCACAAAAGTGCGTCAGGTCCTGCGTAATGAACTGGTCCGCCCCTGACCCCAGGCCGCCATCTAGGTTTTGAATCTTGTAAAAGTTGAGGTTATCGTTCAGATACAGATCGTGGATGTACCGAGTCAATCGGGTGCGGAAGGCAATAGACACCTTGCATTCGAGAAACTTGATCATGGCATTGGTGTACGAGGCGAAGCCGCCGAGTCCGCACCATTTGACCAATCCCCACACGAAGGATTTGCCATTTCCAGCCACTAGGTCGCGCACAATCTCACCATCGAGGCGGGCGACGACCAGCGACATGTAGGTACGCAGCATCAGGAAGACGCCGTGGCTCACAAGCAGACCGGCCTCCTTGCTGTTCCACCGCGGGATCATGATGCTCAGCAGGCTGAGGAACTGGTGGAGGAAGGCCAAGTTAAGGCCGGGTTTGGTCTGGGCTGAAGGGACGGCCCCATCGCCTAAGCCCGACACCCTCGGGGGATTCAGGAACAGGCGACGGTGGGCCTGGAAGGTGAGTGGTTTTGTGTTGTGGATGACCACTTTGGCTGGGCGGTCGCGGTTCTTGTAGGGGACGAAGATGGTACGAGAGCCATCCTTATTGTGAAGCCACGAGTTGGTACGCACAAGCTTCCTACCTTGTTCTCTCTCGTCGCGCTTGTGTTTCCACCGTCGTCGTACACCTGCGCCGGCGAGAATGATGGAGGTGGCGAGGGCGAGCGTGGAAAGGAGGCGGGTTGTCCGTGAGGTGTTGCGCAACTTGGAGCGGATGAGCTCGGCATATTTGTCGATAAAAGCAGCGATGGCCTCCTCGGCAACCGAATGTCGGAGAGTTGACTGAGCAGCCATAATCGCGAATGGCCCACCGCAATCGGATCACGGAAACGTCACGCGCGTCTCCAGATTCCCAGGCATCAGACGAACTTTTCCATCAACGCCCGCGTTGAAGTCTAACGTGCAATACTGTAACACCGATTTATGGACTTGGCGTGTGCTCTCTTCTTCGAACCTCGGACACAAATATTCGTAATGTGTATTTGCGTATTTGTCGTCTCGATGTCGTCTCGATGCTTCGCTTCTCTGTGACGTCGCAGGAGTGGGTCGCAGGTGTCGCGATTGAGTCTGAATCGAAACGGCGTCTGGGTGGTTCTGTTGTAAAAGGTGTTGCCCGCCCACTAAATTTGTTGTCGAGGTTTGATCTAATTCTCAGGGCCCAGGCCGTATTCTGAGAGAAGGTAGAAGACAGATTGTTTGGGGTTGTCCAGTTCTCGGCAGCCGTGACCCGAAAGTTGGTCGCTGGTGGCATGTGAAAGGTCCCGCAGCCACAGCGAGTTCGTCCGCTCACGTCATGACCACAGCCACTTTCCCCAGAGAACGCCACAGGCCCTGCTCGCCGGCTCCGAGCCAATCTCATGAGATGCTCATCAACAACGATTCCCCGCACATGCTGCTGAAGAAATCTTGGCACATTGGGGTCGGGCAGCTTCGGCTCCACAACACGTGCATAACAGGTATGAACAACTCCTGGATGCACACAAAGGGAACCGGGAGAGGGGAGGAATTGCCCATTGCATGTGCCATGGAGCTGGGGAGTTCTAGAAATGGGACATCGAGAAATACAATACTGCCATGCGTTATTGGAAAATAGAAGAATATAGAACTTTTGGGGAGAGCAGAATCTGAACTGTATGATGAGGGACACTCGCAACCTCGAAGACTCCACAGTAACTCGAACAGATCAAAAGCCCCTGTCCATCCTGTCCCTGACCGGGCCCCCGGAGAAGATAGCCGGCTCAAGTTCGGGTTCACAATTGTCGGGCCCCGGCAGCGACCTGCTGGTTTGCCCTTGGGACTAGTCAACTACACAGTAACTACTTTATGTATATGCGAGAGCGTTTCTGAACTCGCATTCCGAAGATGCCAGTGCATCACTGGCGACAAGGCGACCATTCTGAGTGGTCGGTGTTCGGTGTTCTGGGGCGGCTTGTCACTCCCCCGGGCGGTAACATGGCCAATTAGACAGCCCGTCTGCAGCCCACCAGCATCCCCTGCCGAGAACCCCAATGCTGCGACAGGATGCCATGCTCTGGACTCTGCAAATACCATCCACTGCAGCCCGGGCAATTTCTTGGCCCTGTGGGTTGGTGGATGCTGTCGACGACCGATGGGGAGCAACCTTGTGAAGCTTGTCTGCTGCGGTCGAGTAATTGGGCGACTCGTGAAGATTCGATTTCTGTGACGGCCCCAACCAAGCCCAGCATTGGAGGACGTCCTTTGCCAGGTGGCCGTCGGATGCTCGCCGTTGGCAATGGATAGTTGCTTTGGCGATGCGGCGTTGAATCAAAAGCGGGACCAATGCCGAGTGCTGCTGTTGGTTTGGTTTGGTTTGGGCCGTGGGCCACCGGAGACCTTATTCGTCCCACGACGGGCGGCTCTCGAGTGGCCCTCGAGTGGCCCAGGTCTCCCGCTTTCATCAATTTCCAGTCGAAGGTGACGAGGCGCTGGCGGTTTGTCAGCCTGACTTGTGTCGGGCGGGTTTAGCCATGCGGGTACCGGATGAAGGCATAGTAAGGGAGAGTGAGGGGCTTGCATTGGTAGAATGTTCGCCCAGGAAGAGCTATTTGTTCAGCCATTGATTTCAATCGCAGAAACACTGCGCTCTTCGTTCTGAGAGGGGAGCAGCGGCCACCAAACAGCGCCCCCATGAGAGCAGGCCGAGCTGGGGCGTTTCTGGGCGGCGGGCTGGATGGATGGAAAGCTGAAATCAGGTACATGACCGAAGCTGGGCCGCGATGGACCTTGTTAGGACGAGATTGCGAGCACGGCCATTGGCGCCCAAAGTTCAAGCGCCCCGGGAGGCGCCGAGCTCGAACCTTAACCTCTGTCATCGTCACTGCAGGCCCACAGTGTGCCCCAAGAGTACCCAGGTGGCTAATCTCTGCAAGGCAATCCGCCATTCCACTCCTGGCTCCTTGCTCCCCAGTCATCCACTGTGCCTTGAGCGATCCCAGTACCTTCCCGACCCCATCACCTTTTAAGTTCAATCATCTCGCTTGCGCTCTCACGACCTCCTCAGCCGTCGATAACGTCCGTCTTCTCCTTCTCCATCCGCTCGGCCATCGGTTGGTCATCGGCTTGCGATCCTTTAATCGCCGGCCTGCTTTTTTTTTTGGTCCCGGTTTCCCGACCTTCCCATTCTCTCGCCGCTCTCAAGTAGGCAAAAGCCGTGTGTGCTCGGTCCCTTTTCCGATCGACCTCGCGCCAATTTCCCACTCTGCACCGCCACCAGTCACGGTCAGGTCGAGCTTTTTTTTTTCTCTTCGCGACAGCAGCTTGTTTTCCCACGAGGACGCACATGCGAGGTTCCAAAAACGGGCAATTCAACTCGCGTCGTAACTAGGCGAGCCGGAACGAGAGATTGGGTAGGCACACCGCTGAGATAGGGGCTGGGTCGCGTTGGGAAGCTCTGGATCCATTGAGGTGGGTTACCCCCGTCTATACAAATCCTGCGGCCACATCTATCGAGCGCGCGCTGGGCGACGATGACGACCGCCACGACTGCACTTTGCTTTCGTGTCGTGTAATTGGAATTGGTCAATCAACCTCGTTACCCAGAGGTGCCCATCTAAAATCCTACGCGGTGACCGCGCGCTAGATTCGACGAGCGGCGAATGCTCGTATTCGCACCACTTGACAAGTTGTGAGCTAACCTGGTTGTGATAGGGTCTGAATTTGCTCACTGAATCACGGACGCACCCCCTCGACAACCGATATGGCACGAGGCATGGAGGAGAGGCCGCAGGCCGCCGGGGAGAGCTCCAAGGAAAAGGAGATGCTGACGCCCGAGGATGGAGCCTCTACGAAAAAAGGTCGGGGTCTTCTACCGGTCCCGTCAAGGTCATCTTCCCAAAAAGTCCAGCCTTCCCCAACCGCCACAGGACTAAGCGGCGCGACGGCCGGCGATCCGAGAGACAGCATCGGCGGGCGCTCCAAGGAATCCAGAGCCAGTATGTTACGGCCAAACCACAATGGAGGGGCGTCTAGTAACCATTTAGGTGCCGGGACAGGACCAACAGCAACACCGGGCAATTCCGAGCCAAACTCGCCCGCGGTTACGTCTCATAAGAAGAAGAAGGGTGGCCTCCTGGCCCTTTTTGGCTGCTGTGGCGTGCCCGATAGCGCCAACGGCATCGACACCGAAGCACCAGTTCCGAGCCATAAACTCGACAAGATCCCTGCGCGGCCAGCTACCGCCAGCCGCAGGACAGCGACGCCTTCGGAGCAACCCTCGGGCAGCAGAACCCACCTTTCCGAAAAGGATGTTAGCCAGCAGGCCCCCCTGTCGATAGGGTCGACGAGAAACGGAAAACGGCTCTCAGGCGTCAGCACCCAGGACCAGTCCACTGTCGGAGGCGAACGGGACAATGAATCAAAGCAGACGACGATTGTTGGCCCCGGCGCTAGCAACCTAGTGATCTCAGTGGAACCGCCACACACCGCGGGTCCCGATACCGACAAGGTGGAAGAGGTTCCAGGAGAAAGGGATGCTGAGGGTGATGTGCAAATGCCGGATGCCGAGGGTTCGCGGCAACTAGGAGACCAAGGATCAGTGGGAACCACAGAGGAACCACTCCCAAGAGTCCCACCGCCGCCCCCAGGACCGGCGCTAGGAGCCACCAACAGCCTAGTCGAAAACCCCCCGGTCTTCGCGCCTGATCAACCGCAGCGATTCCTCTTGCCTCCTCAGGCACCCGAGCACAAGGGCCGAAAATGCCTCGTCCTTGATCTAGACGAGACATTAGTCCACAGCTCGTTTAAGGTAAGCCAGTATCTCAAATCTTGCGAGCGTTGAAATGCTGACTGTCCCAGATCCTTCACCAGGCCGACTTCACGATACCGGTAGAAATTGAGGGCAACTATCATAATGTCTATGTCATCAAGCGGCCAGGCGTTGACCAGTTCATGAAGAGAGTTGGCGAGCTCTACGAGGTTGTGGTCTTCACAGCATCGGTGTCCAAGGTAAGCTGATCTTTATGACACCAGAAATATGTGTAGCGCTAACCTAGGTAACAGTATGGTGACCCGCTCCTTGATCAGCTGGACATCCACAAGGTCGTCCACCACCGGCTGTTCCGGGAGAGTTGCTACAACCACCAAGGCAACTATGTCAAGGACCTGTCCCAGGTTGGACGCGACCTCAAGGACACGATCATCATTGACAACTCTCCCACATCCTACATTTTCCATCCGCAGCATGCGGTCCCGATCAGCAGTTGGTTTTCGGACGCTCACGATAACGAACTGCTCGATCTCATCCCGGTTCTCGAGGACCTAGCTGGCCCCACCGTCCGGGACGTCAGCCTGGTCCTTGACGTCACTCTTTAGAGTATTTTTTCTTGACTTTTGCGACCCAGCTTCTTCCGATCGAACCGTCGTTTGAACTGGTTATTGCACCATTTCGAACAGCTGCAATCTTGGCTCATACCCGCAGCAAGGGGCGCGAATGCGCCAATTTTTTAATACCCCGAGATTCGTGTCGAGCTCATTTACACTTACGCACCGTCGTGGTCCCCTCTCCGGCTTCCAAAAACACGGGCAGCACAGGGTAGGGCCCGGAGAAGCGGTTCTAAGATGAAGACCATCGCCATCAGACCATCGCTGTCTCTGATCTCGCCGGAATTCAGGGGAGACAAACGGCAACAAGACTAAAGGCAACAGCGGGCTTGGTTCGAAATTAAAAAAACGTTCAACGGGAAGTGGTTTTCAGGAGTTCGGTATATGTCCGAGAGACGGATTTACTTCTTTTTGTTCTCTTTTTTATTTCTTTATTCTTCACATCATCGGAGCTTTGAGTAGCAGGCGGATAGTCAAGCAAGGGCGGAGATACGCCAGCGTTGTCAGATCTCGGATCTTTCTGGTCTTGTTTTCTTTTCTATGTAACATACTCGGAGAGATCTTGACCATGGCTCAACCGAGTTAACCCTACAGCAGATGGAGTCTGCACCGATCCCCGAGCACCATACCCAATCCCTTGATGGGCACACGTCTATATTCCCGTTTCCCAATTTCTTATGTCCGCCCATACCCCCTAACGCACTCTGCTTGATCCTTACTTATCCTCTCTTCTTCTTCATGGCTGCTTTTGGTCGCACACGGCGGTATAACCTTCACAATGTCTGTTGTCTGATTAACACTTTACCTCATCATATCCCATCCCAATGTACATTGAATTCCCTTTTTCCTTTTTGTGAGTAGCATGTTTCGAAAAACACCATCGACATGGCGGTGCGAGGGGAGGAAGTTTTCGGAAGGTCAGACAGTGTTGGAAACAAGAGGGAGGGAGTTGGATGGCTTGGGTTGAGTGTAAAGAATTGCTTGGGAGCCATGTTCCCAAGGCCTGGTTGCATATAAGAGGGTTAACCGAGCCATCATGCGAGCCGTCAGGGCGGTGAATGTTTGATCATGGTGAAATGTGACAGGTTCTTCCTCTGTGGCTGGCCAGACTTGGCAAGGAGAGGTTCGAAACTCAAGACACTTGAAAGTTGGATCATAGCGCAACAAAGCAAGAAATAACCCAAGTCTGGCCTTCCATCAGTCAACATATTCGGCTTTGCAAAAGACAGATCCAAACCATAGTCATTTTGTTTTCTTTTTTTTTCTTGCTTTCCCCATGAGCAAGCAGCTGCGTTCCCTGCTGGTATCGGTCACAGTTGTGTTGCTCGACGACCTCTCCTTGGCAGCACGTGTCCACCGTGGAGCCGGTCCGTCTTTTGGCCCAATCCCGGTCAAACAAAATTGCGGCGCCAAACCTCAATGAAGGAGCTGGACACGCTGGAGCAGGGAGCTGTGACTTCGTGGCCTCAATTGGGAGCACGGATCACCTGCCGATAATTAGGGGCGTGGACTGCATCTCCAGCGAACCCATCGCCCAAAATCCACCACGCGACCTCGACCGATTGACTTCTCCCAATTCACCACCACGCCATTCATTCTCTCATTTCTTCGTCAATACCAGCCGTTTTTCGTTCTACTACTTTTCTAATTCCACAAGATGGTAAGCTCGCCCCCCAATTCCCAGGTTCTCACCACCAGCAAGCCAGCCAGCCAGCCAGCCAGCCAGCCAGCAAGCACCTCCCCCAATTCAACACCCCAAGCCCCTTTTCCACCATCACGAAAAGAACCTCCACCCCCCCCAAAAACCCAGCCAACCCAGCTAACCCACCCTTCTCTCCCGCAGTCCTCCCCACGCGCCGCATCCCCGCCCGCAGGTGCCGCCAGCGGCGGTTCGGCCACGGGCGCGTCGGCGCGGCCCTCGTCGCCGCCTCCGCCCGGGGGCGCGCGCACGGCGATCCGCCGCCGCGCCGCCGCCGACCAGAAGGAGAAGATCGCCAACGTGCGGCCCAACAGCACGCGCTCCGCCGGCGCCGGCGGCTCCAGCAGCACCATGCTGCGCCTGTATACCGACGAGAGCCCCGGGCTGAAGGTGGATCCCGTGGTGGTGTTGGTGTTGAGTCTGGTGTTTATTTTTAGTGTGGTTGCATTGCATAGTGAGTTGCTTTTTGGTTTTTGTTGGTTGTTGAATTGATGATGGGAGCTAATGGTTGCGATTACAGTCATTGCCAAGATCACTCGCAAGTTCTCGAGCTAGGTTGTTTGAACCACGACAGCCCGCATGGGCGAGACACTATACAAAGCGCATACATCGGCCATCGGAGTGAACGGTGCTCCCTCGTCGACAGAACGGGCGACATGAGGACAGGACAGGGCGGTACGGGGGGGGGGGGGGCGACGATCATCTTTCGGAATGCGGCCAAAGGTGCTCTTTCGTTGGTTTGCGGTGTTGGCTGGGGATAGATGCATATACCTCGGGAAAACAAGCTGGGGGTACGGCAAAAGCTAAGCATGAGATTCGACCTTTGGTTTTGGCGTGCCTATTGCCATCTTGCAGTATGTGGCCGCGACGGATCCCGTTGATTGTTGTACAATATCATATAATGGGTTGCTATGGGAATATGAGTTTTCTTCGTTTTGGCAGACTGCGGACGTGACTTTTTGATGCAAAAGACAACTTAGGTAACTTATGGTTCAAAGGAAGGGTAAGGGCAAGAATGCTTCCTTATCGGCCTAATCCTAAACATCGCATGCATGGTTTAATACCCTATTTCGTGTACATCACCCACATCCGTGTTTTTCCCCTGATGAACTTGCCGGCGGCTACCGACAAGAACGGAAAGTCAGCCGCTCTTTGACGAAGCGCTATCTCCGAGGGACCACGAGATTATCTATCGGATGGCCCGGATGGAAGCCGGTGCAGCGTTACGATCCGAATCTTTCGTCATTGCACATTCCTCCTCCACCTGGTTAACGGGGCGGTATTTTGTCTTGTCTTGTTGTGTCTTGGATCACGGTTGCCCCACCAGAGGCGATAGCGATCTCCGTTCTTGATTTGTTGTGCCCCCTGACTCTAGCATTTGAGAGAAGGTTGGTTCTGGGAGCGAGATAGGCACATAGGCAGGTTGAAGGCGCCTTGGTGGCGCGCGGGGTCATGCGGTAACTGGGGGTCATACAAGGACGGGGAAACCGAGACTTGGTCGGCGTGTGTGGCTAGCAATGTTGATTTGCTTCGCGGCAATATCTCTGCTTGAGGATGGATAGGCGTCAGCCGAGACGATGTCTCGGCTTGCCACCCAGTTTCTAATATTGTCATATGGAAGCGTCGTCATAGGGCAGGAACTCTACCTCCACATCATTGGCCATCTTGATTACCATGTCCTCTTGTTCTCGGAGAGAAACGAGCGGCGTTCGGTCAAGAATCACCGAGCATCCCACCTCTATTTGTCATCGAAGACTCGCTAAAGCCTATAAACCGAATAAGCTCAGTGTTGCCGGTTTTCGTGGGTCATGACTGGCATGGACAAGTCGTCATGTGGCTGGGCCAAGGAGTTGTATTTTATGTACCTTGGACATGTCTCAAGCCAACTTGCAAGTCTCGCGTGATACTGTCCAATACCTTACCCTCAAAACCCTCCCAACCACTGGCTTCCGGCGATTCTCTCGGCCTTTGACACCACCCTCAAATGCATGTTGGCCGTAGACGTGCAGTCCGTAGTATAGATCATCATTTACCCGGACATCGAATAGTTATGTACTTAGTTAGGTTTCATTGTCTAGCGCAGCGTTTGCTATCCACGGTCCCGAGAATGGCGCCGGACCGCAAGTGTAAAATCAAGCCACATCACATACTGCCGGCACTATGATGTTTAACCATACCTATGGCTTTCCAACATCGACTTCAAAAATAGCATGCATATTTGCGCTATGAGGTACTCAAACCCAACTAGAAGCTTGGATTCAACGAAAGACAGCCATCCGGCAGAAGTTAGCTTTCCGTCAGGAGACCAGCTAACGCGCACTCCGTAGCATGTTGGGTACCTAATAGAGCGTTTCTTGAATCATGGTGGCCTCATGTGGTGCCGTTTCCACTCGAAGGATCGTGCCAGATGTAGGGTTAGTTGGGGGTTTCGTCATCAGGCAGCGGAGATGGTGGTTAGGACGGATGGGCGGCGCAAACAATGGACAGTTGAGGTCGTATGGAATAGCAACGCTATTTGTCGGCTCAGCTTGCCACTTTGAGGACTTTCAGCGTTGAATCTGGCCATTGAGCAGCAGAGTTGGCCGCCGCGGGGCGCATGGGGGCGCGGCGGGCAACGGGGCGCCCTGCATTTCCCACTGGTTCACTTTTCCAAGGGTGCCATGAGGAGCAGCAGACCATCCCTCAGGAGGCAGGCGGGTGGTTTCGGCGGCGTGGCTTCCATCCCTGGCGCTGTGTTGTGCGGCGCATTCCTTCCTCGGCAACCACGGCCCTGCATCGCGCGGTCACCGACTCGATGAAATGAATGATGGATGGCGCAGACAAGTATCTAAATTGCATTTGTGCGGTTTGTTAACTGTAGTAGAAAGTTATTCTGCTCGACAAGTCTTTGCATTTTGATGCATTTAAAATCGGAACGACTTGTGAGGCACTTCACGGAGGGATTACTCTGGAAGCCGGGTAATGCCAAGACATGCAGCAGCAAATCAGTCCGGACGACGGGACCCGCATCCCCGACTTGTGGGAGCGTTGCGGCCAGTGCGGGTAAACCGAAGCAACGAGCCAATGGACCTTGGAAGCTCCCTGCGCAAGCGAAGCCTTCGATTTTACCCCACACTTCCGCTCTCGTGGACTCTCCTCAGCGTGGCATCCATGGCCTTAAAGTCCCTAGCGATGGGCGAATGGCAGCCTCGGGCTCGAGCTGATGGGGAATCCGCCTGGCTGGTGCTGGCGCTTGCACGCGGGAACCCCTATATTGCAACCTCACAGCTGGGGCATGTAACCCTCGGCCAAGCTGCAACTCTACTGGAGTTGAGTGCGAGACAAGTCTTGCCATGCAGATCTCTCGCGAATGCTGAGAGCCGCCACAAAGCTTAGAGCCCACCACGTCTCTCAGACGAGCCGGAGAGAATGATGCGACTTTTTGGGCGTGCCGCCTCTTTGTGAGCTGAAGCAAACGACACCCCCGACGCAGTGCGACATCGCTACCCATGCGGTTGGGCCAACGACGGCGGTGTATGCAGCTCAATCTTGAACGGGGCGATGTAGTTGGAGGGATATATGACGGGTTATTTTGTTCCAGTCAAAACTTAAAGAAGGAAGCGCTCCGTTACCGGGATATGCTGAGTTTCCTAGTCCTGCCCGCCCTTGGAATCCGCAGGATGGAAAGGCCAACGGCCGAGGCGAGAGAAACCACGGCTTTTGGAAGGTGCTTTGTTGCGGCAAGACGCTCAACGTGGCCCTGAAAAGGATCTGCCGATTTCTGCCGATTAAGAGACACACCGAAGCACAAAGAGAAAAAGAGGGGTCTGCTAGAAAGTCGATCTGCCGTCACCCAGCGTTTGGGAGGTCCTTGAATGCAGCAGGAGAGCGTTGCGCCTAACCCAACAAATCGAACGGCGCACGCTCTAGTGGGAAGATTCTGTGGGGTTCCTTCCTCGGGGACCCACACCCCGCCAGGAACTAACTGTTCTGGAAACGAGCCGGTTTTCCAATGGAGAGTTATTGCTCGCAGGGGTACTTGGCAATTGTCACCATGTAAAGTACAGGAACCTACCCTGACCTCCCAGCCCTGCGTGCCTCTTCAGCATCGAGCTCGCTTGTGTGTCGTTTCCTCTTCGCCATAGTATCGAAGTTCTTGTCCATTCCTGGCCTGCACTCTGTTCAGCCCTACAAGCAGTCTTCTTTTTTTTTTTTTGGCGGTTGCAAAGCCCTCTTTATCTTTGAACTGTTTGGATTCCAGCCTTTTTGGATTGTCCCGCACGATACTGGCATGCCTCGACCGAATCCGACCCGCACATGTCGCGAAACACCGCGTTGATACTTGTCCGATGCTGAATTGCGCAACTCGAATTGTTCCGTCAACCCGTGCAGCCTGCGTTACCAATAACCATAGTTAATATTTGCTTGAGACTCCGAACATTGCGCGCCACTCCATGTACCTCTTTTAGCTTTCCAGGACAGCTTGCCGGATGATTGCTCCCGAGTCACTCGACCCATCATCGGTATCCCGGGGCTTCCTCACATCGTCCCAAGAGACCGGATCGACAACCACCGAACCCACCCGCCGATTAACGCCCCGGGCGCCTGGTCTCCTCGGCGCTCGCCATGGCGGGGTTCTTCCAGAAGCTCAAAGGGGCCGGATCTGTAAGTTGGACCAACCACTGTGCATCGAGGCACCATCGAACGAGAGCACCAACACACACAAAGCAACATTAATATCTGCTTCCTCCCGTCACTTTTTGAGCTACATGGGACAACGTTCAAGACTGACCGTGCCACTATTTAGGGTGGTTCAAAATCCGATAGCACCACAACCACAAAGAACAAGAAGGACGAACCTCAACCAGACTTAACACCGCTCGAGAAGTTGTTGCCCATTTCGGGCCCCATTCGGGAGGACGGCAGTGACAAGTTCTTTGGGTTGGAGAATGTGAGGACCACCTACCAATCTACCAACTCCATCCTCGCAGCTGCAATAGGGACTAACCATTGTTGCTCAATCTAGTTCGGAAACACCTGGTATGCCAAATCACCTGCCAATAACACCCAAATTCAAACGAGCAACATACTGATTACCGAATACACAGCTATTGCAACTCAATTGTCCAAGCATTATATCACTCAGAGCAGTTTCGAGAGCATGTCGTCAATTATCCCCTGCCCCAACCTGGGGACCACCCGAACGGAACTAGGCAGAAAGTCAACGTCACAATACGGTCCCCAGCTCAGGTGGACACAAATGGTGCTGCCCCTGGGCCGAACAAACCGCGACAATCTTTCAGTGGTGGCCAACTAGCGCCCCCCGTACCACCCTTGCGACCCGAGGACAAGCCAGATTCACCGGAGTACAAGAAAAAGCAGGCTATGGTCAAGGGGCCAGTATTAGAACTGGCAGAGGAGAATAAGGACTTGTCCGGCATAGAAGAATGCACCTTCACAGGCCTACGAGACATTTTCACGACCTTCATCGACAGCCAGTCCAGAACAGGGGTGCTGAGCCCACAACGATTCCTGGACATCTTTAAGCGCAATAATGAGATGTTCCGGAACTCGATGCACCAGGATGCCCATGAGTTTTACGGCATAGTCCTCAACGACGTCATTGCCAACGTGGAGGCCAACGCCAAGCGGATGCAAGAGCAAGCGGAAAGCCGAAACGAGAATGGCCCATCCCAGATAACAGACACGGCATTGTCAAAAGCCGGTTCTGGGGCAGTGACACGGGCTTCGGGGACTGGATGGGTACACGACATATTCGAGGGTGTGCTAACATCAGAAACCAGGTGTTTGACCTGCGAGACGGCATCACAGCGTGACGAGACGTTTTTGGATTTATCCATAGACCTGGAGGAGCACTCTTCTGTGACTGCTTGTCTGCAAAGTTTCTCGGCAGAGGAGATGCTGTGCGAGAGGAACAAGTTCCACTGCGACCACTGCGGTGGTTTGCAGGAAGCGGAAAAGCGAATGAAGGTCAAGAAACTACCCAAGGTCCTCGCTTTACATCTGAAGCGGTTTAAGTACACCGAGGATTACAGCCGGCTGCAGAAGCTTTTCCACCGCGTTGTCTACCCTTACCATCTCCGCATGTTCAACACCACCGACGACGCCGAAGACCCCGACAGGATGTACGAGTTGTACGCCGTCGTAGTACATATTGGAGGTAATGCCTACCATGGGCACTACGTCGCCGTCATCAAGACAAAGGATCGCGGGTGGCTGCTCTTCGACGATGAGATGGTTGAGCCTGTAGACAAGAATTTCGTCCGGAACTTCTTCGGGGACAAGCCCGGAATGGCTTGTGCTTATGTGCTGTTCTACCAGGAGACGACGTTCGAGAAGGTGCGGGAAGAGATGGACGCTGAGGGTGTGGACCAGGTGAAGCTGGCCGCCCAAGCAGCTGATCTCGCGACGGCGACCGAGGCGGCCAGCGGGTCGAGTCAGGTTATGCTCTCCAAACTCAACTCACAACCGCTGCCCGCAGTTGATGAGAACGAAACACTAGTCGCGCTCGACCAAACCAAGTCAGCCCCTACTGATATCGACTCTACCACCCCCAGCGGCCCGCTCCCACCACCGCTCTCCTCTTCCGAAATCCACCCCCTGGTCGCAGCGCCACCCACCGGCTCAGCCGTTACGACAGAGGCAGACAAAGCCGCCACTTCTCCGCCGAAATCTAAGGACCAAATTGCCAGGGAAAAGAAGGAACTTAAAGCTCAAGAGAAGGCCGAGGAGAAGGCTCGGAAAGCCGCCGAGAAGGAACAAATGCGCGCCGCAGCAAAGGAGCGCCTAGAGGCGCAACAGAAGATGCGAGAGACGGCCCGGCTCGAACGCGAACAATTCCACAAAGCCATCCAAGAAAGCAAGCAAATGGCAGCCGAGGAAGAGAGGCGCCAAAAGAAAGAGGGCGCCGCCACAGCAGACACAGCTACTTCCTCTGATGCGGGTGGCAGCGACGAGAATCACTGGAACGGTTTCCTTAACCGCACTACTCGGACAAGCAAATCCATGGCTCGCAAATCCATGACCCGCAAGAGCTTTGCTTTCCTGCATATCGGGCAAAACAAGGACGAGGGCAAGAGCAGCGACGCCAAAGCCGACAAAACGGACCGCGGGGAGACCAACGGCGAGAACCGGTTTGACAAGGGCGAGACCAGCGCCGGCGGCGGAGAGAATGCTGCACCCCACTATCAGAACGGGAGCAGCAATAGCATCGGGCCCGCCGGAAAACATACCCACCTTCTACCACGGTCCATGCCGCGGTCCGAGACGGCACCCGGGGCAATCGCCCAGTTGCCGAACCACGGCAATCACGACAAGGAGAAGGATAAAGAGAAGGAGACCCAGAAGCCGCCATTGAAGGAGAGGTTTACCTTCGGGTTGGGCAAGAAGAAGAGCAGCAAGTTTTTGTCTTCGTCCTAGAAGGGCATGAGACATCTGTTATGCTCTGCCGAGCCCGAGCCGGAACCTTTGCCGGCCCGCCATGCTGGTGGGCCAGGTCGTACCTAATTTCTGGTGGTAAGCTGCCCTCAACATTGGGTTTGGTTTTGGGATGTACCCGGCCTGTGTGGATGGGCCTCTTGTTCGTGTTGCATATTTTGGGCTTGTTTGGTTACATACCTTGTGGTTGTATAAAGCTGCTTTCTCTCCTCCGGGGGATTTGGATGTTGGATCGGACTTGACTAGACAAGCGAGTGCCTTGGGAGGAGATATAGCTCACTTGCTGGATGCCTTGTGTGCAAAAAAAACAGGAGGTTGGCGGGTGTTATTTGCCTTTAGCTTGTACGATCATGGTGAGGCGTGAGGCAAGATTCCTCGGTACACGGTATACCCGGTCCTCGGTCCGTTTGACTGCGCGGAGTTTCCGGTTCATGAATGAAGCGAGTATTACTAGCCGTGTATAATGTGATGTTGCAAGCAGCTTGAGTGCACACGCCGTGCCTCATAAGTTTCCCCTACATTTCGCTTGGCCTTTTTTTCCCAATATTCAATGCACCAAATCAGTCAAGTTTTGCGGCCGGCTGCAGCAATCAAACAAAACATACATATTCACGCCCGAAACGCCTGCCATTGAAACCGCCGCTTCCATAGCTACAACATGGCCTGACCTGGCATATCGGGCCGCCTCAGTCCACGCAAGGTAAAATCAAGGTAACCAAGGGGTCCCTTTCTGTCTTTGCCAGTCTCGTCTTGTCTCTCCCTGCCATCCAGCACCGCCCAGCGCATCCCACTAACCCAAAATGATCTCGTATACTATAATGAGTGTGTTGATTATAATCAGGGGTACTACAATGACGACATCAGCACGGCCATCCTACATATTTCAAGGGGAAAAGGGGGGGGGATGAGGTGCGAAGCGGAACTTACCCCTCATGACCGTCAGCACGCTCGCGATCAGCTGTATGATTTTGTACTAGACGCTGCTGTCGACTTCTTGCTCGAAACCGCGTCGGTATGTCGCTGCAGCGAGCCCGCCTGTGTTTAGGGGGTGGTTGTTAGTTTTTGGATAAGTTGCTTTGGGGGTTGTAAGATCCCATTGAAAAGGGGCGAGGGAGGTTTGATACCCCGGATGTAAGGGGGGGAGGATCGGGATCTGGGGTATAGAAAAAGGGCGGGGTGGAGGGAGGGCGCAAAACGTACCGCGCGCGAGGAAGCGGTCTTCGGAGGGGATGCAGATGGCGTTGAGGAGGAGCACGGTGACTGGGGTGGCGGTATGTTAGTTGGGGCGGTAAAGGGTATCTGATCGGGAGAGAGCGCCGTACCATAAAGAAACTGCCCGAGGATAGACATTCTGACGGAGTGGCGCGCCTAGCGGTATGGTATGGTGTCGTCGAGAGAAGGGATGTGTGGGTGTGTGTTGCTTTGGCCTGCTGGCCTCGCCGCGCCTGGTCGTCCTTTTCGTGTTCCAGCGGGGGTTCAGTAGTTTTCGATGTCGTCTATCGATTGGGCCTTCTGCGCCGTGCGATTGCGCCGGTCGCGTCTGTGACAATCGTCGGGAAGGTCGCCGGCGTCAATGTTGGTTACAGTGGGATGCACTCCGAATGCACGACCCGATGTTGAAAGCTGGCAGGCAAGGTACGTACATTACATCGAGAGCTGAGCTAGCTCGAAATGGAAAGGTGGCCAGAGCTGAGTTTCTTGGCTGTTAAGGCTGGTCAGCACAAAATATTGACCCTAACCCTTTTTCGCTTGTGTTGTCTGATTGCTCAATTTTGAAGTTTTTCTGTGTCTTTGAGTCTCAACAGCCATTTCATTTCTAAGACTGCGGCTGTAATAACTACCTACCTAGGTATATCTCTACATGTATGCGGTAATTATACCATATCTTACTGGTCCAACTCTCCCAACACAAAGTTACGAAGATACTACTTTATAACCAGCCAGGTAGCCTACCGGTTAGATATCTTAGAACGTGTGTGCTTGAGGAGACTCAGAGTGTGAAGTTGTGTCTGAGACGATATCTGCCCGTACAACCAACAGCCTCGTGCTTTGTACCAGAGACGGACTGACGAGGAATGCACCAACCAGGAAAGCGCTGCCCCTGGCCGTGGCCACCTAGTCATCAAGGTTCTCAGTTGGCGACGACAGTTGCCAAATTCGAAAGAGCACTCCATGTGATCGTGATCGGCATGTCGCCAACTTAGGTAACCACCACCCAGATACCTCTGCTGCTCTTGTAAAACTTCAAATTCTCGTTGTTGAGTGTTCTTGGATTCTGGGTCTTTCCACAAGCACCGAATTAAGCCCGAAACCGCCGATCAGGGGAAATGTAGAGCAAGCCGCAGTTGTTTGCAATCTACCTAGGTATCAACACAACCCGAACATCAAAAAGCCTCAAAGCTCCACGTCTCACCGACACCCGAAACAGCAGCCGTGTTGAATTGGCTAAAGTCTTTTTCTGTCGGACTTCATCCAAGCCTTGCTGCATTGCTACCGTCTTCGTTCGCCAGTTGGCGAGCAACTCCTGGTTCACCGTCGGTCAAGGTCAGGTGAACAAAAGACATGGCGATACTCCGGCGAAAAGGAAACCCACTGTGGACTGCTCTCCCATTGTCTTTCGCCCAGTTTGTAATTAACCGGCCCCCCTGGTTGGCGCGGGTCTTTAACAGGCTAAATAGCGGGCGTGGCCGGATACCGGGTCAAGTCGAAACTCCAGACTCCAGCACGGCGCCTCGCAGCGGGTGCCTCACCTTGTTCGGAGGAACTTCCCTACATCCCACCCGGCATCGGCCAGGTGATCAGACGAGATTTCGTCTGCTTGTGGCCAACAGCCGCCTCCAGACGAACCGCAGCCGTCTGTTTCCGGTCGCGAGCCGCCAGGACGTTGCGTCTCTGCGACCCTGTAAAAGGGCACCCTGCTAGATTTGGGGTTGCGGGCTACACGATTGGGGGGTTGAAACCAAAGACGATTTCTGCCGCCGTGTGCATGAGGCTAATGGGCAGCCCGACTCATGAGTGACGCTCCTTGGCTCCAGCCGGAGTCCACATTTTCGAGAGAACAAAAGGATTCCCGTTTAACCCGCACAAATGGAGAACGTCCGGACGGCTCCACAGCCTTGGCCGTCTGTTGGTGGACATCAGGTTCCTCCATTATCCAGGCGAATCAGTGAGAATCTCCGGAGGCACGCCCGGAGATCTGCCGCGCAGGCCATCGCAAGCCTCACCCTCGGCCAGTAGAAGTGGCCGTTTGCCACGGCAACCGAGATCCAACGTGCGGTTATGGACCCCTGACGTGCTGCCCGCGCCGAGAGAGACCCCGGTGTTCAGCCTTGAGTTCCTGCGCCGGTATGACGAGGGAGCGGGTCTGAATGGGGGTTCTGGAGGGGTCATGGTGTCTGGGTTGCGAGAGATACCGCCGCAGGCGGGACGGTATGACCCTGCTCGGCGGCACATCATCTAGTTGAAGCGCGCGACTCGGCGGAGCGCGGCATGGGCTCCAGCGTAGCCTGGTGGCACCCCTCTCCTCCGGCTCGGGAAAGCTTATGGAGAGTGGCAGACGGTATAAGTAGCGCAGCAACCCCTCGATGCTCTCGAAGGCCCCCGTTGGTTTTCCCCGAACTCTCATACCATTTCCCATCGGACAGCTCCTCCAGTGAGTTTCCCTACGGTCTGCCTCCGCTGGTTTTCTTCGACACTCGCTCCTCGAGTCGTTGTGCCGGTCGACCTTTCTAACTTAGGCTTCGCAGAGTTTCAAACCGTCACCCGGAAGAGAATCCATAAATCGACACAATGGCTCCCGTCATCAAGCTCAACAGCGGCTATGACATGCCCCAGGTGGGCTTCGGTCTCTGGAAGGTCGACAACGCCGTCGCCTCGGATGTCGTCTACAACGCCATCAAGGCCGGCTACCGTCTTTTCGACGGTGCTTGCGGTAAGTCACGCTTGCCCGCCCTTCACCTTCTGTACCACCACCCTGCAGGCAATGGCTATGCGGGCTTTTACCATGACTTTGGAGCACGCACGCGCCGCGCCAACGTGGAGGGGCAATGGAGGACGAGGAGAAACTACCCCACCCCCTCCCTCCTTCTCCACCCCACATGTGAATGGAGGGGTCGAATTCTGCCGGACCCTTGCCGGAAGCGCCAGCGGGACGGATGGTGGATCAGTGTGGGACTGTGCCAAGGGACACCCGCACTTACACAAACACACACAGAGAAGAGAGAGACAATAGCTGACCCAAGCATAAATAGACTACGGTAACGAGGTTGAGTGCGGCCAGGGCGTTGCCCGCGCCATCTCGGAAGGCATCGTGAAGCGTGAGGACCTCTTCATCGTGTCCAAGCTCTGGAACACCTTCCACGACGCCGAGCGCGTCGAGCCCATCGTCAAGAAGCAGCTCGCCGACTGGGGTATTGAATACTTCGACCTCTACCTCATTCACTTCCCCGTTGCCCTCGAGTGGGTTGACCCCGCGGTCCGCTACCCCCCCGGCTGGCACTACGATGGCAAGGAGGAGATCCGCCCCAGCAAGGCCACCATCCAGGAGACCTGGACGGCCCTGGAGTCCCTCGTTAGCAAGGGCCTCTCGAAGAGCATCGGTATCTCCAACTTCCAGGCCCAGCTGATCTACGACCTCCTCCGCTACGCCAAGATCCGCCCGGCCACCCTCCAGGTCGAGCACCACCCCTACCTCGTCCAGCAGGAGCTGATCAACCTCGCCAAGCGCGAGGGCATCGCCGTTACTGCCTACAGCTCGTTCGGCCCCGCCAGCTTCAAGGAGTTCAACATGAAGCACGCTGACGCGCTCGCTCCCCTCATCGAGGATGAGACCATCAAGAAGATTGCGGCCAAGCACAACCGCCCCGCCTCGCAGGTCCTGCTCCGCTGGGCCACCCAGCGTGGCCTCGCCATCATCCCCAAGAGCACCCGGCCCCAGATCATGGCCGAGAACTTCCAGAGCATCGACTTCGATCTCTCCGAGGAGGACATTGCCACCATCTCTGCCTTCGACCGCGGCATCCGCTTCAACCAGCCCTCCAACGTAAGTAGCTGATGCAGCTTCGAAGCATGTGACCACGATGCTGACGGTTGTGACTATAGTACTTCCCCACTGAGCTCCTCTGGATCTTCGGTTAAATGCTGTTCGGAGAAGCAAAGAATGCGGCGGGCGGGCGCAATCCCGCCCCGGCCTAACCGGCCGAACCGGAGACAGGCCACGCCCCATCACTGGCCTGCCCTCCACCGATCACCCCCTCGCCCATTGACCACAAAGGGCGCCTAGCGGAAGGAAGTCATCCTCCTTCCTGCCTTGTCACGACTGGAATGAGATTTATGTCAGCGCCGTCGCCTACCCGATGATAGGGGGGTGGCTTGGGGCTGTGTGTTATTTGAGATATCCGCAACCTATATCCGGGGAAATTTCTCTCATGTCCTGGAGATGGGTCTCGTTTTACGCACTGCATGGCATGCCTGTTTGGTGGAATTTCCATAGAATATATCCAACTTGATGATGCCGGTCCCACTACTGTTTCCCTTCTTTATTTGAACACCCAGTGACGACAAACACGGCCTCGAGGCGGAAAAAATTGCCCACGGTCATGATTATTCTGCATCAACTTGCCTACATATCGCCCTGCTCATGGCATTTCACCTCGACATCCCCTAATGTCCTAAGCAAGACCAGCCGCCGTCTACAGACTTTCCTATTTTCGAATGGCACATGCCGTTTCCCGACATTTCCAGCCCTGTAGGGGATCGTTCTTCTATATCTCATCGTAAAGCACCCAAAATAACACAGCCAACACTTCTAGCACATCGGTTTCGTGGATGTGAGAGCAGGAGTAGGCAGGTGATCGACTGGCTACACCTCCAAACCGCCATCCTGCCACTATCTAGCCTGAAGAAAAGCAATAAAAACAAACTCCACGCGGGCTACCTGCCACGCTGCGCTTACGGCACGCTGGACCGGTCCCCGATCTCCTCCTAAGCACCCAAAACGCCGCCACATGCCATCGTATGTGGTATGATTTCCTCTCTTTCCTTTCCCCCTTGAGGAGGTGACCCGTATCCCTTATCTGTTGTCACACATCACCCGTCACTATAGCCACAACATCTTTGTTCTTGTTGATAAGCCCCCCGGGGCAGTATAACCCCCGGCGAGGCAATAGATCTCGGTAGATCAACAACCCAGCCCAGTATCATCACCATTGACATTCACGTCCACACAAAGGCTACCCAGTGCGTTAGTAAACCTCAGCTCAGCCAAAAAATGCACACCCAAGGTGGTTCAGTCAAGGAGGGGGAAAGAAAGACTCACTCGCATCGACCTGCCGGACCTGCGGCAGGGCCAAGCGGACTTTATTGCGATAGACAGCCGGCCCGCGCAGTTGCAGGGGGTTGCCCTCGAAGTAGACCGTGGAGAGGGCAGGCTTGTCGGCGAGGTGGCGCTCGACGTCGGCAAAGTCGGCGACCTGGTTGTAGCTGGCCCAGAGCTCCTCGAGGGCGGCGAGGGGGCCCAGCCCCGCGAGCGACGCGATCTGGTTGTGGGACACGTCGATCACGCGCAGCTGCGTGTTGTGCTCCAGCCCCGTGAGGGATTCGAGCGCGTTGTGCGAGATGTAGAGCTCTTCGAGCTGCGGGACGTCGCGGAGGGGGGAGAGGTCGCGGATGCGGTTGGATTGGACGGAAAGGAGGCGGAGGTTGGGGAGTCCGGAGAGGCCGGTGAGTGAGGTGATTTTGTTCTTGGCTACCCAGAGCTCTTCGAGGGCGGTGAGGGAGTCGAGGTTCTGGAGCTCTCGGATGCGGTTGGAACCGAGTTCGAGGTTGCGCAGCTTCGTGAGGCCCTCGAGGCCTTCGATCTTGGAGATTTTGTTGGCTACAAAGTATAGGTCGGTGAGGTTGGTGAGGTGGGAGATGTGCTTGATGTGCTTAATTTTGTTGAAGGAGAGGTCGAGGGATGTGAGGTTGATGAGGTCGTCTAGGCCGCGGATGTGGGAGATGAGGTTGTCGTAGAGATCGAGGTCGTTGAGGGTGGAGGCAATACCGGAGACGCCTTCTATGTTTTGGATCAGGTTCTGGCGGAGGCAGATGCGGGCTACTTTCGTGAAGCGCTCGAGACGGAGATCAGAGATGGATTTGATGCGGGAGTGGGTGCAGATGATTTCGTCGGTCTCTGGGTCTTCGTCGTCGAGAAGGTCTGATGTAGAGTTAGCTTTGCTAAGGTCATTCCGGACACAACCGGCTTCTTTACCCTCATCCGCAGCAACCTCGTCGCCGGGTACGACATTGTCATCGTCTGAATACTCGGGATCTGAGAGCGCTTCCGGGTTTGTGAGAATGGCGCTTTTAGGTACACGCAACTTCCCATCCCACCCCTTGCTGTCCCTAAGCCCCGGACTGGTTTCACCGTCGTGATGTGGGGAGGGGTTGTCGTCGACCAATTCGATATGGTGGCCCCGCGACCGGGCTTCTTTTTCCACGGGTGCGGGCATGACGGGCGGTGTGTCCTGCAAACGCAGGTGTGGATTGTAGATTTATGTTTTGTCGTCGAAGGAAATCGAGTGATCGTCGGCGGAGGATGAAGGGTTTGAAGGTTGAGGAGGGCCTGGTTATTCCGTTTGTGTCGCGGGTCAAAGGAGAGGCAATGACCTGTTGCAAGTTTGTGACGTGCACTGTGTATTATAGGTATGCAGCCCGAACGGTCGGCGATGTCAGAGCGTTGCAGCGGATTCCATCTCAATATAGCCAACTGAGGGGCGCTGCTTATCGTAGTTATCGGATGGCAGCCCAGCCACCCCACCAACCATCCCCAACACTGTTGCCGTAACAACTTGGATACGAGAAAAGTTGAAATGAAATAAAACAGGGAGCATCAATTCAGAAATAATTACAAATACAAATGGCTACTCTGCAAATACCATGAGAGAGAACACATTCACGGCTTTGGCTTGCCCAACAAGAACGGATACAGCACGATACTTCGCAAGGCAGGAGGGTACCTGTGACGAGCTCCTGTGGGGCCAAACCCCAACATACGGGCAGCACCTTGCATGCCATGAAATACTACTTCCAGAAAGTTTCAGGCCGCCGTGATTTATTGCTTGCTCAATTGACCAAGATCTGTTTCGCAGATGCTTGACTCTCGTCCCCGCAGAGTTTCACGTCCCTTACATATCTCTCGACAGTTCATTCGTGGCAAGCCTTTGAGGAAACCGAAACTGCATTCCTCACGGACGAATAACATCCCAACAACCACGTCAGAACGGCCATCCTCGAATTCCACCCAACCAGGCCGGCCTAATTCGGACGATTTTAAATCTTCGTCCACTGGCTTGAGCGGTTGGGACCCGACTACGGAACACGCCGAAAGCTAGACGAGTGGGAGACGAACACATGATTGCCTGGGCCATGCCATGACACCAAGGACTGGCCGACTTACTCGAGAAATCTCCACACCCAATGCCGTACTCGCCTGCCATGATTGCTCATCGCCGGATACCCATGCGAGGGGTCCAATGGCAAATGAGGCGTTCGTTGCACGCTGGACGTAGCACCCGCCTCACTTCGGTACACCCTTGGGCATCTATCAAACGCAAGGTGCCATTATGGACCAGCCACTCTCAAGTCCTGGTGGCTGGGAGAAGCTGTCGTTGCATCCACATCCCGCCAGTGCTCCTCCCGCCGGTGGTCTTTACCGGCCTGCTGGTGGGGTTGTGGATTTGGTATGTCTTGGTAGACGCTTAAATTAAACGGGTTACTAACACGTCGGATTAGGAAATGCGTGATGATGGTGGTCTTCCAGAACAAGATCATCTACATGCCAGGGCTGCCGCCAAGCTCCCGCCGTGAGCGGATCGCGGACTGGGCCAGCATGTGTGGTGGCATCGAGTGGACCGAAGAGAGGACGGCGGCTGCCGATGGGACAGAGCTTGCTCTCGCTGTGGCGACCGTTCCTTTACCAAGAGGAAGACGTCCGGTCGCGGCAGTGTCGGAACCTGCCGCCGCTCATGTCTATGTCCTCTACTTTCAGGGTTGGCAGTCATGAGACCGGAAGCTCGCGATCCAGCACTGACAGGGTCCAGGGAACGCCTCATCGATACCGCCACGACTGCCCGACTTGTCTTGGGTTCTCCGTGCTGTTAGTGACAGCAAGGCCCCTGTGCTGGCGCCGATGGAGTTGACGTTTGTCTGCCTGAGTTACAGAGGGTACTGGACCTCACGTGGCCGCCCCTCAGAGCCCGGTCTTCGGCTCGACGCCGAGGCGGGCTGTGCGGTGGATCGCCGAGCACCACGAACGAGTCTTCGGGAGCGTCGGGACCACTCGCCCCATTTTGCTGGTTTGGGGTCAGAGCATCGGAGCAGGGGTCGCAACGAACCTCGCTGCGACTGGCCGGGTTCCTTCCAACATGCCGATCCGAGGCCTCCTCCTCGAAACCCCCTTTGTGTCAATCAGGGCCATGCTGGAAACCCTGTATCCCCAGAAGTGGTTACCGTACAAGTACCTGTGGCCGTTTCTCCGAAACCATTTGGATAGTTGGGGGAACCTGGGCCTGATCGCCCAGGTCTCAAAGGTAAACGGGAGCGGGGCTCCTATGGTGTTTATTCTCGAAGCGGATAGGGACGAGCTCGTCCCAAAGGAACAGAGCGACCATCTTTATCAGAGGTGCGTGGATCTCGGTTTGCCCGTTGAGAAGGGTAGTGTGCCAGTGGCATACCACCAACAGGCAATAGCTCGAGGGGATGGGAAAAAGCTGGCTGCCCAGGCCGTCCTGAAATTGGCACAAAATGCGCGAGACAACGGTTGAGAGCTTTTTTCACCCGATTATTGTTTCGAATTTCTTTTTTAGAAAATTTGGTGTGTGGCAACACCATTTTTAGCGGGTTGACCTAGAGCTGCCCCTGGCTATCACCCCTCGGAGGCGGTCCGATAAGTCAAACTTCGGTTCCGGCTAGGACGGGGACGAAAAGGAATACAACCCGACAAAAAAGGAGGCAAGCTGGGGGCCATGGTCATGGTCATACTTCGTACCAAGGGATGTAATCCCCAAAGTCGTTCCGGACAAGCCGCGTGAATTCTTTCCTGTGCGATTGCTTCGTTATGGGCGGCACGGTTCGAGCAGCCGTTTGCTCCGTGCTTTTCTTCTGCAGGGGTCTTCTCAACGTTGGGTCAACGTTGCGTGATCGGGTTGCCGCCTCCGTCCCAGGTGTGCAAATGTTAATTTTAAGCGGCGATCCACCTCGTCGCCAAGGCTTCAAAGTCTGGAGGTCTCACGAACATGGCCAATGCCTTGTCTTGAATCTGGAAGGTGTCAATTGGTCGAGATTTCCAAGTATCGATGAGTCGTCTCGAGGGATTTGATTCAAGTCAAGTGTGACGCATTCCATATTTTTCTTCACCAGCCCCAGCCTCGTCATCGCTTCAGCCTGCTGCTGCCTCGCGATGATCGGGTATCAAAAGTTCACATCGGGGTGAGTGTGCCTCGGCGTGTACTCGGTAGCCTTGCAGTGTAGCATTCCAATTTCTCAGCCTTTTCCAGAAAATCCAATTCACCCTGGGCAATTCCATCCGGCCTCGCCTAGCGTCAAGTCTCCACGGCATTGAGCACATGGAGACATGGAAAACCCCTAATCGTCCCGAACATCCCTGGTCTCGCACTGTCCGTTTTGCGACCCGGCTTGCTTTTCCGCCCCTTGTTAAACCCAGCCAACGATACGTTGCAAGGAGATCCCGAATTGCTTCCTGCAAAATTTCTTGCAGCTTACCTCAAAACGGTAAGCAAGTCAGGTGATTCCGTGTTGGGACAACGTTCCCCAGACCCAGTTTTACGCGTCGAATCACGTTGGATACTCTCTGCTGCCTTTTCCGGCCGCCGAGACAAGGTGTTCCACCCATGATGCCAGGCATCACTGCATTCACGGCTCCCTCCCAGCTTTAAATATGAGGGCCTGGTCTTCCCTTGCCGGAAATGAGATGGGAAAATTTTTAACCATCCTCGTTCGAGCTCACCCGAACTTCACTTATTAAAAGCGGTAGGTTGTCGCTCATCAGAACATCATCGGGCCATCGACACCTGATCTTTTCGTTATCGGTTTTTTTATCTCTTTCATTGTCTTGACTATCTTGTGTCGTGCATTGTCCTTTTTTACAACCCCTGTATCCCGGCATCACCCCCATCGCATCGATCGAACTATCGTGACCGACCGACGGCCCCACGATCCCCGGACCGAGTTGACGACATCTTCGGGCCTCCGAGCCGAGTTAGTGGAGCAAGGAATACAGTACAAACGACCCCGGTGTAGTAGATCAAGATGTTTTCTCGTCGCTTCGAGCCGTCTCAGACAAAGAGTGTCTCCTCGAAGTCTGGAAGGTCCAGAAGGGCAAGCTCGTCCTTCAACAAAGAGGCCGGCATCTCTAAGAGGCCCGTTGAATCTGGTCGCCGCCGTGCCGGTACCATCTCCAACGCGGGTGCATCCGAGTCTGCCCTGGGGTAAGTCACCGTTCACCGGGACACGTCCTCGAGTAGCTCAAGGTGCTAACATGCCCCTGCTGTAGTGGTTCCATCTCGGCCATTGTTACCCTCGTCGTCGGTCAGGAGCAGAGGATCTTTGCTGCCCATGAGAACATCCTTGGCGCTTCGCCTTTCTTCCAGAGCGTCCTCAAGAACCAGTTGATGGACTCGCAAACCAAGAAGATCTCGCTTCCCGATGAAGAACCCGAAGTCTTCTCGTCCATTCTCGAGTTTCTCTACAAGGGCGACTACTACCCGCGGCTGGTGCACAACAAGAAGAGGAATTCGTGGGAGTTAGAGCAGGCTGGCGAGGATGGCCGGTCCGAGGCTACCGTTTATCACCACAGCGTCGAGGGCGAGCTGCTGAAGGACACGGCCATCTACTGTGCCGCTGACAAGTACGGCCTGGAGGAACTGAAGCGCATCTCTCTGCGAAAGCAGGGTCTTCGTAAGTCAACTCTTTCGAGTCCCTCATTGCCCGCGGTCTTGCTGACCAAGTAAAACAGAGTCCGGCATCCAAGCCAGCACCATCTTGGCCTCGGCTCGCTACGCCTACGCCAACACGCCCGACACCGACTCCAAGCTCCGGGCCCACTACCTCGCTCTCATCATCCGCAGCCGCAGCACCTTCAAGCGCAGCGGCACCATGCAACTCGAGATGTTCAACGGCAACACTCAGCTCTTCTTCGACCTGTTTGTTGCCCTGTGCAACCATGTGGATGACATCTCGAGCGCTGCGTAAGTTGCTGCCGTTTTCCTCGCCAAATTACCTTGACACTAACAACGCATTGTACAGCAGCACGCCTCGGACTCCTCGCAGCGGCCGCCCCTTCTAGGCTTAACCTCTTTCGCCACACCCCTTTTTATGCGGAACGATTGATACCCAACCTCTCACCAACACCACATGATACCTGCCCCCTAACGGCGTTCTCGACTCTGCGATGGATGATGCTTCATACCCCGGCCTCTTCGATTCTACAACTCATGCATACGACTTTTTTCAGTACTAATACGGTCTAATTTTTCTGGTTTTCGGCTTGGGCATAGACGTTTTCCATCATCGTTTTATGATTTTGGCGCATTGGGGCGGGTTTGGTTGGGTCTATTTCCTTTTTTTCCCAGTCTCGTTTTGCATTGGAGTTTGTCTCGTTTTGCTTTCTCTTATTGTCTTGCAAACCTCAAACTTGTACCAACAGCATACCCATACCCTGATGACACGACCCTTTGGTGGCGGAGGATTTCTCGTTTTGGCAGTTTCTGATTTTCATTGGATTTCACGTTGGAAAAGATGATGACTTACCCCTGCTTGGGAGATGCCGTTTCTTCCACACGGTTGCTTTCACGGGCATGGGTTTTCTTTTCTAGGTGGATATCTCATTTTACAATCTATCTTTCACGGTGGCGATTCTATCAGACTTGTTGAGCCTGTCGGTGGATACTGGATATGGGGAAAGGGAGATCTGAGACAATCTTTGCTTCTCGCTCTCGTTCATCACGCGTTTCGAGCTAATTTTTTTGAGGCATGTCTCGGAAGAGGCATCGCCCAAGGAGGAAGATCCCAACATCAAAATCTGGTGCTCATTCTCTCGCTGCAATACTACCAAGCAACCAGCAAATCCCTGTCCCAATCTTGAATGCCCTGCCGTGCCAAAAGCGTCGTGCTCGCCTGCAACCACTTTCCATCTCAAAACGGCCGTCCACCCGGCGAGCCCGTGGAAACGAAATCACAGTCCCACCGACCCATCCTGACGGATCGGGTGGGTCCTAAACGCTAGCGTCAAATGTGAAAACCACCGCACCGGATCGGTCCCCGGGTCAAGAATCTGTGACACCTTGTCCGAGCTGGGAATATCTTCAGGGGTTACCGTCTTGGCTTTTGTCACGATTTTTCAGGTCATTTCCGTTGCAAAAAAAAAATCCAAAAAAGATCTTCGGTTCCATGTTAGAAACGGAAACCGCGAAAACCCATCAAGTCAGTGTCAGTCAATCAATCAAGAAAGGAGAAGACGGCCCGGCTTTGCCGTCCTGAAACGGTGCTTCGAAACAACCCCCAAAAAAAGAGAGAACCGAAATATCTCGGTGATCCGAACAAGAACAGGACGGGTGGGTATGTGTCCAATGTCCAATGCCCAATGTCCAATCCCAATCCCCAATCCAAGGACCATCCACCATCCCGTGTGTGTGTGTGGTGTTTGTGCGAGTGCCACCACGGCCGGCCGGGGAACCACTTCCAGTGCGACCAGCCGACGGAGCAAGCAATCAATCAAGCAAGCAAGCAAAGCGAGCAAAGCACCCTGCGTGAGTCACTTTTTCACACGCGCCTGAGCGCGTCCTCGGCACATTGCATGGGCGGCAGGGGTGCGCGAACCTCGCCCGTGTGCACGTGTGAGGTGAGTGTGTGAATCCCCCTCGGGCCCCCCTGCGTGGGTGCCTGCCTGGCTGCGGTGGGTGGTGCTGTGTGCATCTGTGCGGATGTGCGTGCTGCCCCCTTCAGCCGTGGCGGGCCAAGCACGCCGGAAACGGGAAAAAGTGCGGGGGAGGAGGGGGTGGGAATGGGTTTCTTGATTGTGGTCGGTGCAGTGTTCCTTTTTTGAGTTGGTTTGGTGGAAAAAAGGCCAGGCGAGCCAGGGCGGCAGGGGAATGTGAGGCGAGGAAAAGGGGCGATGTTTGCGTGCGGTTGCTTGATTGGGCGTTTCTAGGGTAACCTTGACTGCGATTTCTTGCCGTGCATGCAGCCTGCGGTCAGCCATTGTGAATCATGAGATTGGTTGGGCCAATGCGAAGAAAACGGACAAACAACAAGCCCTCGTCTGGCAGTGGTCGAGTCAAGCTCGAGGTTTCAAAAGGGTATCATCAATCTCACGCAATTTGGGAGCAAACTTTGGCTATCTCGATACATGCTGAAGCGACCGTTTTCGACGGTGCATATAACCAATCCACCCATTGTTCCGTCGGATTCCGAGTTGCGGCACCAGACAAATGAATACACGGGAACAAACCTTCTCGTCTCCGGCGCTCCCGTTCTGAAAGATCGGCGAATTGACCAATGCGCAGGGGATAAAAAGCCTGCTGTCGGCTTCCGCCAACGCAACCCGCCCCCTCACACATTGGTACCAGGGAAAGCCCCGGACTTGCTCAACACGACAATGCCATGCTGTCGGGAGATGTATCCCTTCATATGGCCCTGAACGGCAGTCAGCAAAATGACTCATTGCTGGGGCAACAGGTTGCACCAATCGGGTTGTTTGCATCGCGAGTGACGCCGGCTTGGACCCCGAGGCAGAGATATGCCTGACGAGGCAGAAGTCGACGTCAGGCATCGACCATCAATGGGATGGCGATCTTCTGGCTCCGGTCGGCTGCAGCAAGAAAGGGGGCCAAACTCTTGATCGGTGCTGGAAAGAGGGGAAATTCTCCCGATGAAGTCATCACGGAAGATTTGACTCACTTTGTAAATCATGTTGGCCAACAAACACTCGACCTCATCATTGTCGATCTTTTCCTGACTGCCGAGGCTGATGGCAGCGGCAAACTCGCTCACCGGCACGCGAGTGCGGCGAGCCGGCTTCTCTCCTTCCTTAGCCGCTTCGAACCCACGAGCGAGGAAAACCTTCCGTAGTAGATTTCGAAGCGCAATGTCTCGACCACGTTCCAAAGTGAGGTAAATTCGGCGTTTGACAAATTCGTCTTCGCCTTCCTGCAGCGCTAGATCGAACTTGTGCAGCTCTCCCCTTTTGATACATTGGCAGAGAGGCAGGAAGAGCTTCTGGAGCCTCGGGAACCGCTCCAGCAACTCTTCTGTAGGGAGTGTGTGACTCTTGATGAGATGGCACGGAATAAGGTACGTCAAGATCAACCTTGTTTGCATGTTAGCAAGCCGGTAGCAGAACCCAACCAAGGATATGTACTCACTCCTTATTCCTCATTGCGTCCTTATGACAAAGATTCAGTGCATCAGTCAAGCACTGCTCTGCCTAAAAGGAGTCAGCATTGGCCCTTGGTGATTAGGCTATCTTGACAATAGGCCATACCAAGACGTAGTTCTCCTCCAAAAAGGCTAGGACACCCTCGTGGTATTTGAAGGTGACTCGCTGAGATTTGGGAAAGGCCGAGAACTCGGGCATATCTCGCCCACCTGCTCGGAGGCTGTTGAGTATATTCTTGGACAGGGATGCCGAGTTCAACTTGAAGTACGTCTTAAGAAGTAGATTCGCGATATAGTAGCTTCCCCACTTGCGTGATTCTTCAAGTGGCGCCCTGGGTTATTGTGAGATAGGAACTCCACGGGTTAGGATGATGCGCTTACCGATCTGTCTGACAGACCATGAAGACTCTTGACAGGACTCTCGCGCAATCCTCCAACTTTTGGCGCTTGTTGGTTTCTGGGTCAAAGTCGTCCTGGAGGGCTGCTGCAGCATCGTCGAAAGAGCTGTTGTTATTCCGCTCTTTGTCTGCTTGCATCGCAAAAATACGCAGGTGATTGCACACCACGTATAGGCAAGGGATAGTCCATGCTTCGAATCCCCAGCTCTGGTACCCCCGCAGGAGGACATTCAATAGCTCTGTCCAGGCCTCGTAAACCTTGGTCCATAGCAAATCTGATGACTGTATCTCTGTTAATATTGGCGAACAAAAAGATAACAAATCTGGGAAATCTGGTTGCGAGGGCGAGGACATGGGAAAACGCTCACCCTACTACTGTCACTGTTCGACTCGCGCGCTGCCAACATCACTCCTGTTGCACTCCAATATGCCGCGTACACCTCTACCCAGCCTTGAAGTTCCTGATGATCAAGGCCAACAGCCGGCGCATTCAGTCCGCGCTTAAGTGCGCCCTTGATACTGTGAGCATTCTGGCTCTTGCAGATATTCCTGAGCTTTTCAGTCGAGATATCTGGTGATAATGTTTGAGCGAGCTGATAGCCGTCTTGCTTTGAGAAGATATCGAAAAGCTCGTTGAAAAAAAGCGCATTAAACGCCATGGCGCAGAATACGGAAGATGAGAGGGCCAGGTAGTGGTGGGTGCGGTTGGGAATTGAGAGCGAGGGTTTGTGTGACAGGACTCGGGTCTGCCGTTGTGGTTGTTGATGATTGTAGCTGATGTTGTTGCGTGCGCTGAGCAGTGATTTATTTACGGTTAGTTACGAGTACACTTGGGATGAATCAGCTAGATCGAAGGCAGGCATAGAACTGCCCACTAAATTAGGTCTCTTAATGCAGGGATGCGAATGAGAGCTCTCACATTGTGAGATGAAGCTTTGGGCAGCGGGTTTCATTTGATTGGCGTCAAAAGCTTCGAGTCTTTGCATGCTTCCGCGTTCAGACATCCCCACAATCTGTGGCGGTGCGGATAAAAAGCACCGCCACATAGCCACCAGGAGACTTGGCAGGCTTGGTTGGCCCAAGCGCCTTGAGCCCTAAACCAGGCGCACCCAAATTTTTCCTGCTTTCGCGATCGCTAATTCAGGACTCGGACAGCACACCCAACGACTTCGTGATTTGCAGCGGGAAACAATCACAGTAAGTCCCGAGTACCTACAGAAACCTATTATCGAAGAAATCTCTAACGGTGAACCAGATGGGTAAGCAATTTCTTTCTGCTCTTCGTGGTGCCATTGCATTGCCGGCGAGGATTCGAACATCGACGACCCCACGATCGATATTAGACGGGAAACGATGCCGTGACTCGACCAACAATTCTGCGAACCGAGGGATTCAACGACCGGATATGGTGGATTAACGGGCCCGGGAGGATGTATTAAATGGCATGGATTGGCTTGGATGGAACATATCCCCTGGCCGACCAACAATCTTGACCTGCCAATTCTCTAACACCATCAGCCGGCGGTGCTACTTTTACGACAGCCTTCTTCTTCTGCGCTGCGGCCCATCTCGATAAAAGTCAAGACATACTGACATCATGTTCCAGGTCGTCTTCAGGAATACCAGGTGATTGGGCGCCATTTGCCCACGGAGGCCAACCCGACCCCCAGCATCTACCGCATGCGCATCTTTGCGCCGAACCAGGTCATTGCCAAGTCCCGTTTCTGGTACTTCCTTCGCGGTCTCCGCAAGGTCAAGAAGGCCACCGGTGAGATCGTCAGCGTCAATGTGGTATGTGCAGCTGTATCGCGGTAGGACATGGGATGGAGCGCTGACAAGTCGCTAGATCTCCGAGAAGCACCCCCTGAAGGTCAAGAACTTCGGCATCTGGATCCGCTACGACTCGCGGTCAGGCACCCACAACATGTACAAGGAGTACCGTGAGACCTCGAGGACCGCTGCCGTCGAGGCTCTCTACTCCGACATGGCCGCCCGCCACCGTGCCCGTTTCAGGTCGATCCACGTATGAACACCGCACACCTACGATGGCTAGCCCGCAAGTTATTAACATAGAATTAGATCCTCCGCGTTGTCGAGATCGAGAAGACCGAGGATGTCAAGCGTCCCTACCTCAAGCAACTCCTCACCAAGGACCTCTCTTTCCCTCTGCCCCACCGCGTTCCCAGGATCAGCAACAGCAAGATCTTCAGCGCGAAGCGCCCGTCCACTTTTGCTTGAGGGGTTTCATGGTTGTGGTTGGGGTGGGCAGGTTCTTCAGGTGTTCATTAAGGAAAATGGGATATCCTGCATTTGCTCCCTAGGACGAGCATGAAATGAATAAATGGCCAAGCACGGGTTTCGCGTTTGTTTTGTGAGCAAGCCGATCGGTTTTTTTTTGGCAGCTGTGTTTTGCCGGGAATTGGCGCTGTGGTCGTATCTCCATTTGCCCTTCCAATCTGACGGCACACCTCAACTTGCTAGGAACTATGAGAGCAGAGAAGGCGTCGACCTCGGGCCGCGCTGTAAGCGGTGTAGCTTTAATGCTGCGTGGTTCGAACTGGTCACTAGATAGACCCGCGGCCAAATTGCCCCGAGCCTACTGGGTAGGGAGTCGGTCATCAAGTCCCCCAGGCAGGACCCTGCATCCCCTACTCCGAATAGGGAAGCTGGATGGTCGTACGGGGCTTATTGTCGCAACGAGGGGAAGTCGTGAGTCATTGAAGCTATCCCTGACACGAGGGATACGAGCGGCGAGGCCGGCTCGTTGTCTGCTGTCTCCTTCATTTTACGTTCTCTTTTTCATAAACTAGACACACCAGCCTCACTCTCCTTTCTCATCTCTCAAGCGCCGCCGTACTATCTCATCCGTAACCGACCTTACCCAACATCTCCACTCAAGAATCATCATTACCCCACGCCATGTCTACCACCGTAGAGGCCTCATCCGCCCCATCCCGCCCCGCCCCGGGCGCGGAGCCGGACCCGGCGATCTTCGTCCGCGTGCGCACCACCCTCCCGCGCCGGCCGCTCCCGCCCAACGCCACCCGCCAACCCATCGTCACGGAGCGCCTCATCCTGCGCGTGCTCACCATCGAGGACCTCCCCGCCATCTACACCCTGCGCACCCAGCCCGAGGTCATGCACTGGACCGCGGTCGGCCTCCCCGACCAGACCATCGAGGAGTCCAAGGCCAAGCTCGAGCCCTTCCTCACCCCGCGCGACGAGGGCACCTTCAATTTCGCCATTTGCGACCGCGCGTCTGGCGATCTGATCGGTCTCGGGGGCTGTCACAATTATCGGTCGAGCCTCGGCTGGCCCGAGGTTGGGTATATGATCCGCAAGGAGTACTGGGGTCCGCGGGCTGGGGACGGAGTTCTTGAGGGGCGTGGCTGCCGGTGTGGAAGCGCGCTGGAGAGGGAGGAGGTGGAGGTGGAAGTTGATGCGCGGACGGTGGATGAGGAGGAGAGAAGGAGGAGGGCGGGGATGGGACGGTGAGAGAGCGGTTGATTGCGATTACGAGCGAGATGCGAACGATCGGAGCCAGGGGGTGTTGAAGAAGGCAGAGTTTGAGTGGTTCCTTACTTGGGTGACGAAAGACTCGAGGAAGGGGACTGGACCGGATCTCATGATTGAGTTGCCTTCGTATAGGTTCTTTGTTGGGGGGAAGAAGGTGGAGGGAGGAGAGGTGACAGCTTAGGCTTGTCGCTTCTTTTCATTTCTTACTCCGGATACGGTAAGTTCGGTTTTGAGGATCTTTTGTCCAGTCACTATTACTGTGTAGAAGCGAATAGGCATCAAACCCAATTCTAAGTCCGTAACACAGTCTCGATGGGATAAACTACGCGAAGCCAAGCAAATGACATCACGGAATCATCCCCTTCAACATTTTTTATTTTATTTTAATTTTGCACAAATCGGCCAAGCGCATCGGCCAAAGAGATTTGAATTCATAAAAATAAATTACGCTACCATGATACGCAAGTGCCGCCCCCAAATTCTAAGCAGCCTTGTTACAATTGAGGTCGCCAATTCTGCCTTTGGATGAACCTGCTCGTCGCAACGGGAACAAACGGCAAGGCTGCACTGGCTGCACGTGTCAACTGCTTATCCGCCAACAAGCAACGAGCACACTTACCAAGCCACCTCGGCAAGCTTCATGCACACCAAAAACTAAACTTGGCTGCTTGGTTGCGTCAAAATGTCGGTTGGTTTCGCATGTTGGTGCAGCGCCGCTCGATGCCGCAGCAGGACCTCCACTGCCTCCGGAAGGGACGACGTCCCACCTGTTGCTGCATGTTCAACCCAACCAAGCCAACCACGCCAACCATCAACGGCTGGGTGACTCAAATCTGCCTGGCATTCAACCGATGCACCATTCAATCAACCTCGTTTTTTATTCTCGAAGCCTCGAAGCCTCTTTTTGGATTGCGCGTGTCTGCCCACGTTCCCTTCCAAGACACACCCAGATCCGCGCGGCAGCCTAGATCTTGGATCGGCTAACCATGCAATCGGAAGCCGGTTCCAGGTTTTAAATGCTGATGAACTGCTGCCCGCCCACAAATCGCGAACCCCTCCTTCGACCATCGTATCACCCCACGTTAGTAACGAGCCGTTGTTGGCCTGGGATCATGGCTGCTGGCCATTGTCACTCATCATCAACAACAACACATGTCCAACCGCTATGAGGTTATCCTTCATCCCACAATGGCGACCACATCAGACGAAACGAAGAAGGACGGGAAGGCTTTCTACGGCTATCTGTTTACCAAGGCGAAGCCAATACCAGCTCCAACTCCCGTCTTTGATGCGCTCTTGAGAGCTATTGCGCTACATATTGTTCGTGCACTCCAAGAAAGAGCAAGATCCCCCTACCAAGCCATATGCTAACATGAGTATTTAGACTACCGAACTCGGCGACAAAAGTGAAGCCCACTTGACCCCTGGGAAGCTGGCTGCCTTCTACAAAACTGCCGGCCATGATTGGGATTGTAAGCTGCCCCTCCTCCTTTAACCCGTATCACGGCACTAATCACAAGTTGTGTATAGCTTTCTTTAACGACATGCCTCATACGGGTATCTCCACGGTCTACCAGGGCCTGGGCTGCCAGCACTCCCTTTTGCCGAGTGTCGACGACTTCGCTGCGCCCTCAGTCCCGGCCCTGACCACCAAGGGATTCGTGCACTGGCAGACGATCCAGACCTTACTCGGGCCCCAGGAACAAGTGCCGGTGCTGCAGTTTGCCGCGGCCCATTGGGCCCTGAAGCATCCTGACACGGGAACTCCGCTGCCCGTGGACCTTCCAAAAGAAGCGTTTCCGTCCGAGACTGACTCTGAAACCGATCGCTGGTATCAGGAGTGTGCGCAAATAGCGCGCTCTAAGGCGGTTGCAGAGGAGCAAACGGACGTTCCGAAGGAGGCCCCCAAGCCCGAAGCACCCAAGTTCGATGCACCCAAGCCTGAGTCCGCCGACCGCAAGGTTCCTTACACGCATGTTCGTATGAACTCATCAACGCCGCGTGATTACTTCGCTTCACGCCCGGTCAACGTTGCCTACGTACACATTCCATCTCCTCGCGCTACACCAACTGGACGCTCCCCTGAGCGGGACCGAGTTCGGGACCGGGGGGAACGTTTCGTTCGCCGTCAGGCGACGCCAGCAGAAGAAGCTGCGCAACGACGCCGGAGCTTTTCCGACTACCCACACTCACCACAGGAGGCGCGCCCCGTGCGGGTGCCTCGCCCCGCTCCCGAGCGCGATGCACAACGCCGACGGCATAGTCATCCCCGACACTACAGCAGCTCATCCGACTCAGATGATGCGTCCGTCAGCCCTCGGGCTGCTCCGCGGCGTGTCCAGCGGTCAAACGAGCCACCGCCGATCACTGTCCGCCGTGTTTATACGGGCAGCTCTGAGGACTCACCACGTGTTATCCGTACCACGATGGCCCCGCCCCCAATCCCGCCGTCGCACATGCATTCTCCTCGCCCAGCAACCAGCAGCCGCGCGCCGAGCCGCGAAGAGACCAAACGGCGCAGCGCTCTCTACGACATCAAGGAGAAAATATCTAACTTTATCAGCCCATCCGCCGAAGACCCCGCCAGGGCGCGCAGCGTAAGTGGCTCGCGGGGGAGGCGAGACGGGCCGTCCGGGTCGGCGAGGGGTTCGAGAGAAGATATCATCCCCAATTCAAGACTGAGCCGGTCATGGTCCGAAATCGACACCGACGACACGGACTTGGAAGAAGAAAGGAGGCGCCGTAGCAGACGACCTTCACGAGAAACCCGGGAACCGCATCGCGAAAAGGACAGAGACCGCGAACGCGAACGAGACCGAGACCGAGACCGAGCGGCGCGCGACCGTGAGCGGGACCGCGAGCGAGACAGGGACCACGGCAGAGGCCGCACGGAGCGCCCCTCCCCCCGAGAGCGCGACAGGGCCCACAGCGACGGCGACCGGCACCGCCACGAGCGGCGCGAAAGAGACCGGGACCGGGACCAACCCCGAGACACCATTCTCAACACCCCCCCAAACACCCGGGACCGTCTTGTCCCCGTCCCCAGCCCCGCCGCCTCCGCCGCCGCCTCCGCCCTGCACCGCGACACCAGCGCCAGCAGCCTCAACCCCCCCATCTCCATCTCCTCGGCCGCCGCCCCGCGCCGCCGCGGCGTCTCGGACGAGGACCTCTCCCCGACGCGCCGCCGCTGGGGCCGCGGCCCCTACCTCACCAGCGCCGTCGACGGCGACCACCACCACCGGCGGACGAGCAGCCACGCGGATCTGGACCGGCTCGATGGCAGCGGTCGGCGGTGGGGCGGCAGCGGTGGCGGGGACTGGGAGCGTGTTGAGCGGGGGCCGCCGCATAGGGAGACGGAGCGGGAGTTGAGAGAGCGGGATCATCGGATGCGGGAGAGGGAGAGGGAGAGGGAGAGAGACCGGGACAGGGACAGGGACAGGGAGAGGGAGAGGTTTAGGGAGGAGGGTGGGGAGCGGTGGCGGAGGGGGGATGATCGCGTGCCGCGGGAGAGGGAAAGGGAGAGGGATAGGGAGAGGGATAGGGATCGTGAGAGGGAGAGGATGCCTAGCCCGGCTATGTCGGGAGCGTCGGTGACGGGGGTTGGGGGGAGGAAATACCCCGATACCATGTCGTGGGTGAGGGATTGAGGGGCTGTCTGGTTGTGTTTATCTATAGAAGGCTAGGGGTTGGGAGAGGGCATTATGGTGATGGTGTGATGAGCGATGACGGAATGACAGGATTTCGAGGCCATCTCATGGGATTGGTGGTATAGTCTTACAAATCACTGGCGTATGGAGAAGGGAGCGGTATGTGGGCACATATAGCTAGCTACTCTTTTTCGGAATATAATCCTTCCTCACCTCACCTCGTCTCGTCTCGCTTCTTGAACCGTTCAAACTTTAATACCTAAATCTTCAGATGCCTGTTCCGCGGTAGGTTTGCTGCGCCATTGGCATGTAGCTAGCCGTCTCTTTTACCACTCACCTCAGCAAACTAGCGCTCTTTCTCCTGCTGAGTGAGACGGGGGATCAGTGCACTTCCGGGGGGGGGGGCTCGGATCCTAAACCTAGCCACGTCGAGCGGAACATCCCCTCTTACCCGACCTCTCGGAATGGACAAGGAAATCAAAGGAAGGGACGCGTCATTACCGCTGCCCGAAGACGGCGACGGATGGTAAAGGGATTGGTCCTTCTCGCTCCTTTTGATGGATGGTTGGGCTGGCCGGTCCCCCCCTCGCCAGCAATCAGTCAAAGCAAAGCACTGGACCTCGGCATTCCGTCTGGTAGGTTTGGGCAAACATCCAGGCCGCCAAAACAGGCCGTTCCGGGGTTCACTCCCTTTCGCACCCCGAGATTTGGGGTGTGGATTGGCTCCTGTTAGCTGCTGCTGCTGTGTCGTGGTGGTGGACTGGTGGTGGTGGGGGGTTTGGGGGGGGTTCGGGAGAGTGCCACCGCCGCCGCCGCCGCCCGTCCGTCCGTCCACGGATTAGGCAAGCAAGCGGATCCGCGCCGTCTTGGTCTTGGGGGGGTTCTGTGCCCTATTTTCCCATCTCCGTGGGCCGCCTGACGAGGCCGGGTGCGGCCATGTTGGGCGGCCCAAGCCTAGGCTAGGGAAATCCCTCGAATCTGACGGGGGCTCCGCTTTCCCGGTGGTAACCGCGGGTATCGAAATGAGAGAGGGGACACGGGGCCGTGCGGTTCCCAATGGATCTACTCCGGGTAGGGAGCGGAGAGCGAGATTGCAGGGTGGCAGTAGCCCGTTTTGAAGGGCTGCTGCGCTGCGCTGTGCTGCCGACGTGGAAGGTTGCCAGCCGGCGGGCGGGTCGGAGTGGGTGGCGTGTTGCGTTACAACTAGGGCCGGTCAGTGTCGGGAACGGAGAACCAAAACGTGCCTTGACCCGGATTGTTGTCCGGCCGGTCCGGCCCTCGCTAAGCAGGCAGCTGGGTTGAGTTAGCGTTGGAGCTGGCCCGATGGACCGGAGCGCACACACTGCGGCTATGGCACATGCATCCGCCACGGGCAGCGGGCAACGAGCAGCGTCCCAACAGGCGGGTTAGCAAACATGGAAACAATGAACGGCGGCGCAGCCATGCGTTTCGCTGGCACAGCTGCCCAAACTTGGGGCTTCGTTTGTCAGTAGACGCCGGTGGCTGGCAAAAGTAGCCCCCCTCCCGCGCCCGCAGGCACGTTTGTTTCCTGCATCAATTCGCCGGTGCGTACCACCGCCCTCGGTTGCCGTTGTTGGAGGGTAGGCCGCCGCGAGTGCGGCCATGGCCGACGGAGCAACCAAACCTCACCGTGGCACGCTGATTGGACGGCGACTGGTAGGCGCCCATGCACACCGCCAGTCGAGCCATATTAATGGGCCGTCCGAGCTGTCGAGCTGCGGTCTTTAGAGATTGTCGATAGGCAATGACGGAGGATGGACGTGGAGGAGCGGTCGCAGACTTGGCCGATGCTTCGGTCTCCAACTGTTGCCCCCGCATCAATGGAATCCTGGTGAGGGCGGGAAGGCGGGAAGAGTAGTACGAGTACGAATGAAGAGATACGACTGGAAGAGGTGACAATAGCAAGTAAATATCCGAGGATGAAGATGCAACCCACGAATAGGTCGCATTGCGGTTCAGTCAATGCAGGCCTGGATGTCCGCTCCTACCTGGCTTTTCTGGTCTGGCTTGGTTGGCGTTGGTTGTTGATTTCCTGAACGTGCATAAATTGTCGGTCAACTCATGCCCGAGATGTGGCTCTTGGCCACGCCAGTACAATCAAAAATAGCAAAACTGGGCGATGCCATCGGCTGGGGGACCAGTGCGGCCCACCACGAAGTTGCCCTGAGCGAGCTGGGTTCCTGACGCGCAGAAGCGAGAGCCAGGCCAGAACCGAGATAGCTCGCGGCAAGTCATTCTGCGGGGTGAGTTTCGAAACGGCTTTCTCCGATGGCTTTATTGGCCCAGTGTTCGACTTCATTCGCTGCAATTTTGGGATAAGACCAAGGCAGGCAAGGTTTATCAAAGTGTAACCTCGAGTCTTGGAAGGTTGTTTGGTGTTGAGAAGCTGGAACCAGACGCAGCGTGGGCCATCTGAGCTGTTAAAAAGTGGAGATGGGGGAGTGGATCCCGAGGTCTTTGTGTGTGAGTGAGGAAAGCGCAAGTTTGCTGAAGACCTTGAGGCGCAGTTGTGACTTTTAGTAATATTCGTGGAAGAGACAGAAAAAGAAGAAGAAGAAAAAGGAAGAAAGGAAAACAAAGAAAATAAAACACTGTAGCCTAGCCAGGGTTGGGATACACCTCCCCTGAGCTCCCTGAAATAAACGAATGAGCCCCCCAGTTAGTCACTGACGAACTCCCACAAGATCGACAAGAAGGCGGCGTGGCTGCGGAGGGGCCGCTCAGGGCCGTCAGGCGGGTCAGCCGGGCGGGTCCACATGCTGTGGACTCCAGATCTCCCGGGGATATCCACTTCGGCTGGCAGCCACCGAACAAAGAGCCAACCGAACAGTCCCGATGCCGATTCCACAAGGACCTCCGGTGCAGTTCAGGCAAGCCTGTGAAGCCACCTTCCAGTCAAGTGACCATGTGCATCCTAGCTATGTTTTAAATATTTTGATGAGAAGGGCACATGGCTTGTTTGTGGCGTGCTCTGAATTACCCGCTCGTGGGTGCATCGGCTTCTTGGGATGACGGATGACACAATCGCGAATCCAGACCATACCTCTTCAAGAACTTACTGTGTCTGTAGTTATGTATGTACCGAACTATGTTTGTAAACGTGAGGTGCACGTTTGCACCTTTGTTGAGCACATGTGAGCTTAGGCCCTCACTTGCAAGCAAAGCGCCCGACAGACCGAACTCGGCCTGCTGAGTGAGTGTCCCAGGCATGTTCCTGACCAGTAGTCTCACCCGCCATAGAATTGCACCTCTCCACAGCCCAGCCAGTCAACCGGGCCACGACAACTAGTGGGCTTTTGGGAACCTGTCAAAACGGTTCCCCTTTCAGTTATTTTTTTTTTGTCTCCCAACACGCTACACCCCGGTCTAGACTATTGGGCCCGCTCTTCTTTTAGCTTCCCTCACCCTTCCAGTCCCGCGCGCAACAGTTCCCCAGCCAGTCAGTCCATGCGACTTTTCAGGGATCTCCTTCGCAATACCGACCACCCGCTTCCTGATCCAGACCCCCCGCCACGACCCGACAGCCAACCCCGGAGACCAACCCCGGCCTTGAGACACAGCCCAAGAGCCTCGTGTCCTACATTAAGACCATCCAAGATCCGCCGGGTCCGTAGACCCCAAAATTCCTCTCTTCTCAACTACGCCGCTCCTTCCCTCCACAACCTCAACGCCTGACCGCGTCCCGCCTGCCTGTCGCGCGCGGCGCCGATCCGGACGATAGGACCAGACGAAACCCTCTCCAGCTCTCACCGCCTCATCCCATTCCCGACCTCCCCTCTCCCTCCACAAAAGGCTCTTTGACTGGAGCCAAACAAGGACAGAGGCAAGAGTAACACCGGGGCTCCTATATCTGCATGCTCCGCGGGGACTTGCACTCAACCAATCTTGCCCTGCCCAGTTCTCTCTCTGCGCCCCGACACCAAACTACGCGCAATCCTTGCAGCGAGGATAAAGAACCGCCAAAATGAAATGCCGCCCTATCGAAACACTCGTTTACGAGTACATGTTCCCGAAGCCCCGGCAATCGGACCCCCAAAATTTCCAAGCCCTCCTCCAGAGGTATCTGATTCTCGAAGTCCGGCAAGAAACACATTCGTTCTACGGCCACTTGGATACGCCCGAAGCGAAGTATCCGGGCCTCGACTACACGCACCCGATTCACCGCATCCGCCTCAGCAGGTGGCCGTGGCACCGTCGCCTCTTCCGTGCGCTTGATGGCCTGCGCTTGACGTCCGCCGAAATCTCGGGCCTGACAAAATGGGAAGGCACAAAATGGGCCAAGGAACGATTTGAGCGGGACCAGGGCATTCTTATCCGAGACACCACGGCCGACGGGTTTCCGAACTACGCCGACCCCGACGACCCCTACTCTGCCCAGTCGCAGCGCGGCAGATCGGAGGAGACGGAAGGACCGGTAGAACCGGAGGACGGAATCGAGGAGGAAGATGACGAAGATAATGAGGAAGAGAACGAAGAAGACGAGGAGGACGAGGAGAGCGACGGCGAACTGGAAAGCGTCGGGGTGGCTTTGAACGAGCGACTCCGACAACGGGTCGCCATGCGAAACATGTCCGGAGACAACACGATGCCGCTCGACGAGGAGTGGGAGAACTGGCTGAAACACGCCATAGAATCAGGCGAGTTGCCTCATGTGGCAGACCAAATTGCCAGGTTTCCGGGGCCGCACAGCACGCTCACCGCCGACGACATCTTTCCGCCGCGGATGATGGCCGCCGCGAGAGCCGGCCACTGGGACGAAATACCGGACTTCCTGCACGACATGATTCGGCAGGCTCTCCAATCGGGGCGCAGGCCTGTACAGTCGTCTGCGACAGCGAGCTCAAGCTCACGACCCTCGATCAGATACTCGAACGTCCTGAACACACTCACAAGAGTCGGCGTGTATCCTCCGCGTGCCGACGTTCGCCCACCAGAATCCAGCGGTCGGCGAACAACACAATCCGAGAGCCGACCTCAACAGACGGCGCAACCGGGGGCTTAGCACGCACGGGATTGGAAAACCTGGCGCAATACTTCCGAGACGATACACCTCAAAAAATTCACACCACTCACCAAAAACGCCTTGATTTTAATCGTATTATGGACTGGATCCAGCCTTGCAACAACGGCGTCGTTTCCCAAGCCACCTAAGTTAGGAGAGAGAATTTAGAAAAAGACTTAATCCTACCTCGCCATACGCGGGGACACTAGTGGATGGTTCTCCGCAAGGAGTACGGGACATTGGGAAAGGCCCTGTTTCGCATAAGGGAGCGGGCGGTTTTTATGGATTCTACTGAGAAAGGGTTAGGGAATGAATGGGAGGATACCACGGGCCTGGGCATTGGGATAGGGGTTAACTGATTGATACACGAACAAAACAAACAATTCAAACACGTACGCTCTCTGGCTGTCAACCAAGCTTATCGTGTGACGCTGTCTTAGGACGCCCAAGTATGCCCGGTTAAGAAAAGGTTGGAGGACGATGTGAATGTCATGGTGTTCCGGGTATACATATATTTAGATCATGTTTGGGAACGAAACGCTTGGCTATTGTATTGTGCCCCTCTCACAATTGCTGTAATCCTCCCTTTCTCTTGAATCCAGGAGACTTGTGCTTTTATGTAATCCCACGGTTGAGTGGGAGTGGCGGACGGCACGGAAGTTCCCTCTTGCCCTCTTAGCCCCCACGACGGCTGTTGACCCGGACGAAGTACCCGCCTCAGGCAGGCATGTGTCCGTCTCATACCTAATGCTATTTCAAGTGTCGATTATCCATTCTGGGGTTACACGTGCTGAGAGTCCGAATCTCAACGACACGGTTGAAGTGCGAGCGGATTCCGAGATCTGAGCCCCCTTTAACACCAGTCATCGTACTCGAAGCAAAGAGATGGTTTTGTTCATCGTCAACTCCAAGTAAAATGAGGCATCCTACGCCGCATTCTTTTCCCACTGTCCTAAGATACTTAGTACTACCCGCCTTAATCCCACAGTAGTGGTGTCGATGGCCGCTCCGAGCTTCTCACGGCACGGCCTCGGATTGTTGCTGATGTGTGTAATGAGGACAGCTGCCGGTGTTTTCAGGAGCGGTTGCCTGAAAAAGCCTCTTCGTTATATCAGTGATGGTGGCTTGGTATGGTAGTTGATGAAGCTTGATGATTGCTTACAAGAGTCAAACCCCATCCTCAATTTGCAGCATGTTGTGTCGGTGTCAACAACACATTTTCCCTTCCATCATCGCATCCTGGAGTGACCTTTCAACCTAGAAAAGTTGACTATGGAAACAACAGCAGGTTACTTCTCAACATTCTCGTTCGCCGACCCCGACCGCAGTAAACTCGACGCACAGCGTATACCGAAGAAGCGGAATCGGAGAGTGTGTGTCTGTCTCCCATTGTCACCGGCGGAAACTCAAGTGTGACAAAGGCCAACCTTGTTCGCGGTGCGTGCTGTCCGACTCTTCTGAGAAGTGTGAGTACCAGGCACCTCCGGCCCGGGCTAGTCAGAGCACCAGCGTAGAGTCCCGAAAGACTCCTCTACAAAGTGCCCGTTTGAGTCTGCAACCAGCAGGTGATCTGGCCTGCGCCGAGCCAAAGCCCCAGCTTCACGGGGTAACACACCAGCTTACCATCGCCTCCGAGGTAGGGGACCTCCTTCCACCTGTCCCATCCTAACAGCACTTGATAAGTCGAATCAGCAGCTGATGGATTCCGGATTCAGTTTCAAGAGGCCAGGCCATACATCTCTATCACCGACCCGGCCTGGGAGCCAACATACTTCACCTCGCTTTCCGGTTTCAACTTCCCTCTCAGGAGTCCATATTCCTTCGAAAACAGAGACCAAACCCTCCAACACCCACCCCCCCGCCAAACCGTCGACCAGCTCGTCGGGGCCTACTTCGAGAAGCTCGATCCCACCTACCGCTTATTCCACCACCCACAATCCACGCACGAACTAAACGATTTCTACACCGCCAGCACCCAATACCCCAACGGCCACTCCCTCCCCAACCCCCACCACCCTCACAACAACACCCCCCCTCTGCCTCGCCCTCCTCGCCCGCCTGCTCGGCCTCCCCGGCGCCGACACGTCCCCGCTGACCAGCCTGACAAGCATGCTGGACCGCGCCGCCAGGGCGATGCAGCTTGATAAAGCGTTCGTGGCCTCGCCAGAGGCGGGGTCGCTGGAGGCGGAGATGAGAGGGCGGGTGTGGACGGCGGTGCATATGCTTGAGTTGCAGGCGGCGGGGGAGGGGGATGGGTTGTTTGTGGGGGTGGGGATCGGGGGGTGGCGGTGCTGTTGGGGGTTGACGGTGTGGGTGTTTATTGTGGTAGGCATGGTTAGGTGGTGGGCTGGGGATGGGGGGTTGGTGAGTCGGGGTGGGTGATGCGGGCGCTGGAGGGAGTTGCGAAGTGGGTTGGGGGGGGGCGGGAAGCGGGTGTGGGCGTGGGGAGTTTGTGTGGGGTGGCGGCGGTGGTGGTGACTTGTGGGTGGGGGGTCATGGGCTGTTCAAGTCCGAGTCGGGCGAGTGATGCTGTCACGGGCTGGAGCTGCGAGGACGGTTAGTCCGGGGTCGTGTTAGTGATTTGGCGAGGCTTGGGGGGGTAGGAAACACAGAGAGGGAAGGTGAGGTACAGTCCCAAGCACCATGGCCAACTCGCGTCTAATTCAATAATGTACACATGTACAGCCTTGACATGAGCCTAAATAGGAAAGGAAATCTCTATGCCGTGGTTGCGACGTGCACGCAATAATACACCATGCCTGCCCGTTTGCGGGGCCGTCTCCCGCGATCCTCGGGTGCCAACGGCCGTCATTCTCGACGCAGTGCATGTTCTTTCGTCCTCTATCATGTCCAGGCGTCGTTCATTCGCCCTCCCGCACTACCCGCTCCTCGGGCGCTATGCCGAGTTCGGTCCAGTTGTCCCCTTTTCATCCAGCCCCAGCAGTCCCGGGCTCCCCAGATTATACCAAGCCGTAACTTATTTTTGGTTCATTATTCCCTCGATCAAGGCCTCGAGGTCGAAGTTGGGCGACGTCAGGTCTTGGCTCGCTGTAACGGGTTTTAGTCAACTACGTTATCGAAAATAAGAGCGAGGCGGAACTCACCCGCTGATGAGGCGGGCGCGCTGGCGCCGCTGGTCTGCTGCTTCGACTTGGCGTAGGCGTCCTTGGCCTTGTTTATTAACTGCTGCTTGTGCTCATACTCGCGCTGCGCCTCCGCCGCCTTCTGCGCCGAGTTGATGCTCCGTTGGTGGGAAAAACCGTAAAAGACGCCCAGACCGAGGACGGAATACCGGAGGACCTACGCGGGGCGCACCGTTAGCTGAGCTAATTCCTGACGATAACCGAGGTGTTGGTGATTTGTGCCGCAACAGCCTTCGACCTCAACCGCAAGCCCAGATCTTGCTTAAAATATCCCTTCCCATCTCTTCAACTCACGCCCAGCGGCAGAGGCTGGACTGATATAGACGTTGCAGGCCGGGGATTGCAGCGGTGTTGGTAGGTGGTGCATCCGTGGTACTTACGTTAATACCGGACTTGGACGACATTGCGAGTAGTAGATCGGGTTCCCGCGGCTTCTTGCGCTTCGGTTCGGGGCAGGGGCTCGTCGGGGGCAGGGGCCGCCAATTGAAGGTGTCAATTGATCCCGTGGCTTGTCGTCGTCGTTGGATCGGGTCCGGTTCGGTCGGTGTTTGGGAGTGCAAGTTTTGGGAGCTCGGAAATTCTCGCGGGTTGGACCCACTTTCACTTTGCTGCCCGCCGGGTGAGTGGCAGCAATCCCAGCTTCAAGCAACCTTTGGGCAGCGCTGTCGTGCGTTTCGCCAAGTCACCAGTCAGGTGATACGGTATACCCCGGTGTAATTACAGCGGGGAGTTACCCCTGTCGGTGTGGGAGGCGCGACGCGGCATGAGCACTTGAAGCCGTACCTTTTTAATGTGCATACAGTAGGAGTACCTGGTGGCGTCTGCAGGAACAACCCGAGGAAATCGCCAGTTGCTGCTTCTTCGTCGTTCTCTTCTTTATTTTCGCGCCGTTTGTTTACAGGATACCCCAGATCTCTGCGTTATTGAACCCACCGGGGACGACGAAAGATTTGGCATTCGATCGATCATTGACGACAACAAGCAACATCTTCCATCCCTCCAATACCCCGGTTGAGCCCTTAGATGGGCCTCGAGACTCAACAATATGCAGCACCGCCGGGATGAGATTCTCGCAAAAAAGGCGAAGCTCGCAGAGCTCAAGCGCCAGAGAGAACTTCGAGCGAGCCAGGCCAACCGCTCGAGTAGCACCCCAGGCGAAGTTGGTCACCCGTCGCAAACCTCGCTCGATGTTGAACTAACGGTTGGTTAGATAATCTCCCCAACGCCAAACCGAGCAGGCAGTCGGCGTGAGATAGAGACTCTCATCGACAGCCTTGTTCGTGAAAGCCGACCCGTTTCTGTTTCGACCGGCGCCGACTCCCCCGCACGTTTCGGCAGCAGGCCAAATAGCGTCCTCAGCGGAGGGGGACTCAGCGAGAACATCTCTGAATTTGCGGGCCCCGCGAATGGGCAGGTGGTCACTCCCCAACCCCAGGTGCTTTCCACCGTCCCCTTTAAAACGGTTTACGAGTGCCCCCCGTCGCCGATAAAAGAGGTGTACTCCTACAGTAAGGGAGTGCAGACAAGCGAGGAATGGACGACTCCAAGGAAGTCGCGGACCTGGTCCGAATCGGAAGGCGAGGAACCACCACCAATCACGGCATCGCCCAGCAAGCGGCTGAGTAGGAGGGAGCGGGATAGGGAAGAAGAGCTGCGAGAGAATATCCGGAAGGAGATCGAGGAGGAACTTCGGGCGGCCAAGGAACTTGTGACGGATGGCGTTCTTAAACCGTCCGCTGCGGCCAACTTTCCGGCTCGGGCCCTTAGCAGCGATGAGCTAAAGGCGGTTACGCAATCGGACGACTTCATGGACTTTATCGATAGGTCGACCAAGGTCATTGAAAAGGCGCTGGACCAAGAATACGACATCCTCACCGACTATACCCTGCAGGTGCACGACGTGGACGACGACGACGAGCAGAGCGGCAACACGGGGGGCAAAGGTCGGCGGAAAATCAGAGAGATCGCGCAATTTTACGACGAGCGGTGGTCCAAGAAGCGCATGGTCAGTGCTATTGACTTCTCGCCCAAGTTCCCCGAACTCCTCCTTGCATCCTACACCAAGAACCCTACCGCGCCCCACGATCCGGACGGCATCGTCCAAGTCTGGAATCTCCACCTGAACGACCGGCCCGAGTTCGTCTTCCACGCCCAATCCGATATCCTCACGGCCAAGTTCTCGCCCTTCCACCCGAACCTCATCATCGGCGGCGCCTACAGCGGGCAGGTCCTCCTCTGGGATACTCGGGCGCGGTCCGCACCCGTGCAAAAGACGCCCTTAACCGGCTCCGGCCACACTCATCCGGTGTACTGCGTCGACATTGTCGGTACGCAAAACGCCAACAACATCATCTCGTCCTCCACCGACGGCGCCGTCTGCGGCTGGAGCGTCGATATGCTGGCCCAGCCCCAGGAGGCCATGACGCTCTCGGCGCCGCCGCCCTCCAAGACCGAGGACCTCGCTCCGACGTGCATCGGCTTCCCGCAGGCCGACCCCACCTTCTTCCTGGTCGGCTCCGAAGAAGGGACCATCTACCCCTGCCACCGGTACGACCGCGCCGGTGCCAAGGCCGGCGTGGACACCCGCGTCAGCTACCGCGGCCACGCCGCGCCCGTCATGTCGGTCTCGTTCCACCCGGCGCGCGGGCCCGTCGACCTCGGCGATTTGGTACTGTCGGCGAGCTTGGACTGGAGCGTCAAGCTGTGGAAAGTGCGCGCCCCTGCGGCGACGTCGGCGGTCGCCGGCTCCACGGTGGGCGCTGCGGCTGGGGCCGGAGGCGTGCTGGGTGCGGGTGGGCTGGGCGGCGCGGGCCTGCTCGAGCCGGCGGTCACGCCGCTGCTGGATTTTGTGCGCGAGGACGTCGTCTACGACGCCGCCTGGTCGCCCGTCAAGCCCGGCGTGTTTGGGCTCGTCGACGGCGCCGGCTGGCTGGAGCTGTGGGACATCACGGCCGAGACCGAGGAGCCTGTCTCGCGCATCTCGCCGAGCCCGCGCAAGGACGGGCGCACCATGCTGAGCAAGAGCTTGAACAAGCTTGCGTGGGAGCCGAGCGAGGGGAAGCGGCTGGCTACGGGCGGCATTGACGGGGCTGTGACGGTGTTTGAGGTCGGGCCGGACCTGGGCGGGAAGGAGGCGCTGAAGAACGAGGATTGGACGAGCGTCAAGAAGTTGGTCAATAAGCTGGAGGCGGTGGGTGCTGGGGATGGTGGCGCTGCATGAGGGCTGTGTTTTGGGGTGGGTGTAGTGTAGCAGGGCGTAATGGGAACGATTAGGGGGGCTGGCTTTTTGTGACGAAGATAATATCGTATTCAATTCATGGCTGGTACCTTGTTGACTCGAGGGAGCATCCAGGGGGGGGGGGGGGTATATGTGATGGACCCTAACCCTCTTGTTAACTATGAGACCTCGAAACCTTACGTAACCCACCTGCCCTCTTAAATTTCTCGCTCCAGGCTTTTCAAGCTTCATCCTCACTCAACAAACCATGGCTAAAAGATCGGTTTCCTGGTCATCTGGCCGGCCTTTGGCATGAGCCAAGCTATAATGTGTAAGTCACTGGCATATTTCTATTTCTTCTTGTTTCCGGCTTATGATGAATGATTCTCCCATGAATTCTGCAATACTTAAGCGCCTTTCGAGGCTCCATGTGGACCAAAATCACATTCTTTCTTCCTGACAGTCAAAACTCCAAACATCATGACATCTCATACATATCTTACATCACGTCCAAAAACTGACCAAACTCAGACATAGTCCTCCAGCTCTCCCTCATTCCAGCACCTCATGAGGTATCCATCGTAAATGCCCCGGATACCCCCTCCCTCACCTTGGGGTCGCGGCGGGCGCAGTCGAGGATGTCGAGCCTCTTGCCGCCGTTGAGCAACCTAATTGATGCTGTCGATGGAGAGGAGACCGCAAGCCCCGACAGCGTCCTTGATGTTGAGGACTACCTTGTCGGCGTCCTCAGGGTACTTGGCTTGGCGAAGTAGGCTTCCAGGAGGGTCAAGGAGTTGCACTCGGCCGTGCCCTAGGACTTGCTGCCGTTCCAGAAGTTCATGCCCTTGTAGAGGGCGGCGCGCATGGTTTCGATGGCTTGTTGCTCCTGAGAAATCGGGCCAAGGAGCCAGGCGAGGCCTGGACATAGTCAGTCGCGGGTCGTGGGTCGAGACTGAAGTTGAGAGATTTACCCATGAGGCTGTAGCCGGTCGCTGACTTCTTGCCTGTTGATTTGAAGCATGTTGGTGAGTAAGGTAGGTGCGGTGATGGTGGTGGAGTTGTTTGTGCTGCGAAAGCATGATGTTCTAGATATGAAATAGCTAGAAAAAGCAGTCCGTGATTCATGTGTTTCTGATATTGTCCATGGAGTACAAAAGGCGGTGGTGACGCCGGCGGACATATTCATCCACCTCCGGAGACAATACACGAGGCAGCTATGTGGGCGCGCCGCCATACATAGCTAGGTATCAAAGAACAAACGGCGAGATGTGACGAACCTATCTCAGGACCCCGTCCTGTTAGGGTTCAGCTTCGGTCGAAGGTAATCTTTCAAGGGTGCTTAGGTTCGGTGCAGCCAAAGGGTGCACAACAAAGACTTGTCTCAACAGTAGGCTTGCGATCTTGTAGCGAACTGTAGTTGTGATTGCTAACTGGAGAACTCCCAGAGTTCTCCAGGACGAGTGGCTATATACTATCTAGGCCCATAGGTACCTTCGTACCTATGTTTCCTGGATCGCCTTATCCATTCCGCGATCCCTTGGATCGCGAATCTCTCAGCACGATCCGTTCCTTATTGGCTGGTGCTCCATATTTAATGATTGGTTCAGACCGCTCCCAGCGCGGTCCCGCATGGCCGTTGCATACGACCACTTCCGTGACATGAGAGCTTTCCTTGTGGGCGGGAGAGGAGGAGTTAGTATCGTCGTTGAACTCGTCAAATTATCGACTAACCCACACCAAGGTAGCAATTCGCCTGTTAGCAAGCGACCCAAATACAAGACAAACAAAGATACATAAACCCGGCTACAGTATTTCTCTTTTCTCTCCAGAAAGTCTTCGCATTGTCAACCAAAAAGAGCGGCCGGCACATTATACGCCCCAGGTCACATTGCATCTCGAAGTTTTATTCCAAAGTTAGGAGCTATCGCATCGGGCACAGAAACACATCACATGTATAATACAACAACAAAGTGAGTAATAAAGTCACCGTAAATGGGAAGTATTAGACCTGGGAAGAGCCAGTTGCGATAGAGATGGAACTCGACGAAACGAACACGGTGTGTACTTCACAGTGCGTAATGCTTTGCATACGGTCGCATTGTTGCATTGTCTCAGCGAGAGCAGGGGATTGATTGCCAAGAACGGAGGCAAGCCAGGAACAAAACTCTAAAAAAATGTTACGTTTGTTATTGTTGGTGATAATTCTTCAACCTCACTGGTGGGGGTTGAGGAACTAATTCAACGATTCAGGGCCGCTCCTTTGCAGGCAGAATTATTTCCGTTTATTTCGTCAGTATTATATAACTGGGCGCATATCCTATTGTTTTATTGTTCCATTGTTACCTTTTGCGACAGTATCCTCCTGGTGTTCAGCGCCTTTCGACGCTTTCCGGCGCCTATTGTGCTGGCTATTGTGGCAATTTATACTATTGCATGTGCTAGGTCCCGTATTCATGTTGAAGATGGTTCGAAGCAACAGCAACGCCGGTGCCATCGGCACTGGTCGCCCGAGAGCTACAAGACATAAAGAGCGGGCAGCAGTCTCTCACTCATCTACTTCCCAACTCTTCTCTCGACAAGTTCTCCGGCGTTCGACTTCTCTAGAACCTAATTCTGATCTTCGTTCTCTCGAGAAATCATCAGCATTTTCACTCTTACAATCTCCATCTCACCGCCCTTCTCTCCTTACTTCATATCGAAAGACCAAGTCCAACCAGCTCGCCCGTTCAGCCATCCTTCATCGTCACCTCAGCAAACCTCCGGCGCCCAGCAGACTTGCAAAACTCGTCAGGCGTCACCGAAATATTCAGCGGGCCATCAGCTTGTTTCTGCTCCGACGACGGTGGTGGAGACAGACACGAAGACCAACCCTCAACATGGACTTCATCAACCACCTCCGACAGCTCCAGGCCGACGAGTCCTCTTCGGACGAGGAGCCCGGCCGCATTCTCACCGCTGCCGCCGTCACCGCCCCGCCTGCAAAACCCCCCGCGGCTACCACCACCCCGCCCGCTCAGCCGGCCGAGACCAAAGCCCCCACCCCCAAGAGGAAGCGGGAAGCCCCCGCGGAAGCCGCCCCCGAGGGCATCGACGCGGAGACTCGGCAGGCGGCCAAGAGGGCGAAACTCCAGCTCCCCACGCCGCCCGCCAGCACCAGCCCGCCCTCCCCCCTGGCCAACGGCACCCCCAGCCCCAAGAAAAAAGGAGTCCGAGCCGCCGAGGAGAAGAAGGCCGCCGCCGCGCCACCCACCACCACCACCACCACCACCAAGACCCACCAACCCAAGGCGGCGAGCATCGCCAGCAGCAGCAAGGCCCCAGCCCCAGCCGCAGCTGCGACGAAGGACGAACCCCCGGAGAAGGCAGCGACAACAGTGGCGGCGCGGGCTCCGCGCAAGCCCCTCGACCAGATGGAGTTCTTCGAGCGGCGGGTCCACGACATGTTGACCCGCCCGCTCGACTTCGACGACTGCGTCCTGGACACCGCCCGCCCCATCCCCCGCCACGCCGCCCGCAGCTTCGCCCAGTATCGCCGCCGCCAGCCGCAGCCTGCGCCGCCCTTGGTCATGAGCGGCGCGCTTAGGCCGGTGTCGAAGGGCGATGTGAAGGTGGGTGCTGGTAATGGGGGTGGGGGTGGTGGTCGGTCGAAGGGGTCGTCTGGGAGCACCCTGGCGATGGAGGCGCGGAAGAATGCGCACCGGTTGAATGTGAAGGAGAGGGGGCAGGAGTTGAAGGGGAAGGCGAGGGCGGGCCCGCATGGGAAGGGCGCCGTTGTGGGCAAGCAGTCCGTTGTGTCGAGGCCGGATGGCGGCAGGGGGAAGGAGAGGCAGTGGTTGTCGAATGCGAGGCAGACGGGGGGAAACGGGGGACAGCAGCATTTAGCGGGTGGGAAGAAATCTAAGAAGTTTGCTTGATTTGGTGTTTTATTTCATTGTGGTGATTGGTTGATGATATGCGCATTCTCTGATGACGACCTCGCTCGTTGTAAAGGCCCACGTTCCTCCTTGTCATAGCTATACCATACTAACTTCTCAGAATGCTCGGAGGGTTTATAAATCAACAACAAACGGACTACCACTGTTTAGACGGGGCCGTGATCTTTACTTCAATACCATCTGCGCCGACGTCTTCCATCTTGATACCGCGACGTTTGGTGACGCCCGACTAGGGATGGAACTGGTTGTGGTTGGCAAACCCGGGTTAGGGTTTCTCGATGCATTCAAAAATGTGGGATAGAGAGAGAACCAGGTTGGATAAAAAGGAAAAGATTTCAACAAAAAATGCCTAAGAAAGGCATACAAAAAACATGTCGTGGCTTGGAAACCACACATCTCGATCCACCCAGGGGTCGAACCTGGAACCTCCTGATTACTTGGATGCGATCCCTTGGATACCCAGGAGGATAAGGGAGTCGTACATCGTAGTCAGACGCTCTGCCATTGAGCCAGCGGACCTTTTTCTCGCTTGTTGAAAGTACCCGCTTGGATTTTAATTTTTCATGGAGAGAATGGAGCCCGCTGCGGTGTTTGTGTGTGGCAGACTGGCACAGACAAAACAGGGGTCAAAGGTCAGGGTGGAAAAGTTCAGGCTCAGAGCGGGCCGAGACAAGGGGCTCCCTGCAGCAACGGCTTGGGGTCACGAGAGCGGCAAGGAAGGTCTACCCGGCAGCTCCCCACTTTCTCTACCTCGGCTGGCGGCATCGGTGTCGGATGCTCCCCGCAGGAGATGCCGGGTGACACCTTGGTGGCTGTGGCTACGGACAGCGAGCTTGGGGAATATATATTTGTAGCTAGTATTCGCCATCCCAAGGTCAGATCGACCCTCCAAATGTTCAATTGATTCCATCACTCTGTTTCCCACCCCGTCCATCCTCATTGAAACACCCATCACCACCCATAACCACCAAATCAACCGTCATAATGTCCGGGCCTGGTGTTGGTTTCGAGTATCCGCCGCAGGAGGTCAGTTGGACCAAGCGGGACGCCCTCCTTTTCGCCAACACGATTGGCGCCACCGCTGACGAGCTTCACTTTCTCTATGTAAGGCTCCTGCAAGTCCGTCGACAACTTAACCTAACCGCGACCAGGAACTCGACCCCAACTTCTCCGTCTTTCCCACCTACCCCATCATCCTCAGTACGTCCACGGCCCATCCCCCCCCCCTTCCCTCTTGCCTCCCTCCCTCCCTCCCTCCTGTCGCAACAACACTCTAACCACCCACACACCAACCAACAGCCTTCAAAGGCACCACCCAAGACGTAATCGACTTCTACTCTGCGCAAAAAGCAGTCCCCATCCCCGGCGTGCCGGCCTTCGACCCGACCCGCGTCGTCGACGGCCAACGGCTCCTCCAATCCTTCCAGCCGCTCCCCGCCTCCTCGGCCGGCAAGCGCTTCGAGATCCGCACCAAGGTGCTCGGCGTGTACGACAAGGGCCGGCCGGGCACGGTCGTCGACACGCAGACCGACCTGGTCGACGCGGCGACGGCCACCGTCTACACGCGCGTCATCTCCTCCTCCTTCTACGTCGCCCAGGGCAACTGGGGCGGGCCCAAGGGCCCCGCCACCGTCAGTTTCCCGGCGCCCAAGGATCGTGCGCCGGATGTGGTCTTTGAAAAGCAGACGACGCCTGAGACGGCGTTGTTGTATCGGTTGAATGGCGATTATAACCCGCTGCATGCGCACCCGGAGCCGGGGAAGAAGATGGGGTTTGGGGGGGTCATTATTCATGGCTTGTACTCGTGGAACTGGGCGGCGCATGGTTTGTTGCAGCACCTGGGGGGGAGTGATCCGGCGAATATGAAGGAGTACCAGGCGCGCTTTGCGAGCCCCGTGAGGCCGGGTGATAAGTTGGTGGCGTCGGCGTGGAAGACGGGGGAGAAGAAGGGTGAGTGGGAGGAGGTAAGGTTTGAGGTCAAGGTGGAGGGTGGGAAGGTGTGCTTGAGCAATGGTCGGGCCCTGATGAAGTGCGTTGCGCCCGCGAAGGGGAAGCTGTAATTAGGGTACATTTGGTATGGGTTCATAGGGGATGTAGAAAATATTGTTAATTTTGTTTTTTATGATATGTTATGTTACCATTATGTTATCTTTATGTCGGAATATGAAAGGCTGCTCCGTTGCGTGTTGAGTGTGGTGATTATTAAATCAATGATGCTTCCCAATCTGTGATCTGTGTTGATGTGCGATTGCTGCCTGGATTGACTTGGTATTTTTTGAGTGGACAACCCAAAACGGGTCCCAATTTCAACCTCAATCATCAACTTCGAAATGGCTATCAACCCCCAAATCGGCGAGCGCCGCTCCTACGACGGCGTGCCTTGCACCGTGAGATACGTTGGCGAGGTTGCGGGAACGTCGGGTTCATGGCTGGGTGTGGAGTGGGATGACCCCTCGCGGGGTAAACACGACGGACAACACAAGGGCGTCCGCTATTTCTCATGTACATACCACCCCCAACACATTCAATACTTCCATTCCTACAAATATCCTAACTGTCTCCAGGCACATCCCAGTCCCCCAATGCCGCGTCCTTCGTCCGCCCCACGCGCGCAGCGGATACGCCCCAGACCTTCCTCTCAGCGCTGAACTTCAAGTACGCCCGTGACCCGACTGAGGACCAGACCCCGTCCAGGCAAATCAAGTTTTCGGGCAAGATCGCCGAGGAGGTCGGGTTTGAGAAGATCCGCCGCCAGCAGGCCCAGTTGGACGAGCTGCAGTTTGTCATTCTCGATGGCGTGCAGCTTGCTCTTGCGACGGACCCCGCGAGGGATGGTGATCAGTCGATCAGCCAGGTCTGCCCCAAGGTTAGGGAGCTGGATTTGAGCAGGAATTTGTTTGAGCGGTTTGGGCCGGTTGTGCAGATTTGTTCCGAGCTCAAACTGTTGCGGAGCCTGAAGGTCAAGTGCGTTTGTTTGTTTGCCATTGTCGTGCAGCGTTTGGGTGCTGACACTGAATTGCTAGTGGAAACCGGTTCAGGGGTGTTTTCGACGATAAAGTCCTGGAGTCCGCCGGCGATGCCTTCGTTGGGATTACGGAGCTCGCTCTCGAGGACACTCTCCTCTCGTGGGAGGAGATATGCCACATCGCCTCCAAGTTTCCCTCCCTGACCACCCTCCACGCCGGTTCCAATCAGATCTCAGCCATCACCAGTATTCCAGATGCCCCGTTCGCCACCCAGCTCGTCTCCCTCCACCTCGAGCTCAACGACTTGTCACCTCCCTCGCGTCACTCGCCCCGCTCGGCCTCCATCCCCACCCTCCACAACCTCCTCCTCAAAGGCAACTACATCTCCACCATCAGTCCCCCATCCTCCCCACCCCCCATTTTCAGCCCCAACCTCCACTACCTCGACCTCTCCTACAACGCCATCGCCTCCTGGTCCTTCATCGACGCCCTCCCCACCACCATCCCGGGCCTAACCTCCCTCCGCCTAACCCACAACCCCCTCTCCTCCGACCCCGACCTAGAGGACACCACTACCCCACCCCCCACCACATCCCCGAATTCCTTCGAGGACTGAGGAGGTGAGGAAAGTTTTTCTCCCTCTGTTTGCTTTTCTCTGTTTACTGTTTTACCCCTAGGAGTTCTCTGTATCCTGAAGAAGTGTGTGGTCTGATTTTGGTTGTGTGCTCTCTTCTTTGCAAAATAATCTGTTGTCTTTTGTTT
>NT_165976.1:5562010-5575302 GCF_000143365.1 Chaetomium globosum CBS 148.51 | reverse complement strand
GAACCGCCCTCTGCGCAATTTTTTAGCATAGAACAGATATCCTCGCCTTCTCTCTGCCAAGGAGTTGTCCCGAGGGGGACCGTGGTGAGGCGGGTTGGTGCAGGTGCCGAAGTCGTTTGATATTTATGCTGTCAAGGGGATTGTGGGGAGGGTGTTTGGGTTGAGTCCGTTGAGGGTGAGGCTGGTGTGGGAGACGGGCGAGTGGGATCCCGTGGGCGGGTTTGATGAGGCCGAGGGGGAGAGTGAGGAGGAGGATATGGAGGCTGAGTGGGAGCGGAGGGAAGAGGAGGGGGGTTCTACGGGGGAAGCGGCTGGGTTGGAGGGGAGGGGTGGGAGGTGGGTGAGGCGTGAGGTGGAGCTCAAGGATGGACCGCGCCAGTTTGGGTATTGTGTTGATGGGCTGGAGGCGCGGATCAGGGTTGAGAGGCGGTAGCTGGTTGTTGAAAGGTGGTTTTTGATTGAGTGCAATCTTGTCATGTTTGTTTGGTTGACAAAGGTGAGGAGGTGATTGATGTCTTGCCTGCGCAAAGCCGCATTGTTTGTTGATTGGGGACCGATGTGTGAAGGCAACGACGATCGGTTCGGATAGTCTGGCCGAACCCAACTTCAATCTATTAAGACGCTCCGACTCTCCCTCCCCTTCCTGCTCTTGATCACCACCACACTTAACACCATTACCACACATCCACCTACCGACCAAACCACCATGGCTGCTCAGCCGCGCTTCTTCATTGTCCGGCCCGACACTAAACGGGTCGACGCCGATGGCAAAACCTACATTATCCCCGGCCCTATTGTTCCTCTCGTTGCGGCGGATGAGCTCCCGGAGTGGCTCGACATTCCTAGTGCGCCGCGCAACCTCTCGATAGAACAAACCGTGAACCTCTGCAACTTGGGCATTGCCAGCAAGAGCAAGGACCCGTACGCCGTCAAAATCATCCAACATGCCACACCTGTAGCTCGTCAGAGAGCTGCTGCTGCGAAGAACCTAGAGGCGAAGTCGAGCAATGCGGTCGCTACCCTCGCTACTCAGCCTCCCTCTATCACACCTGCTTCTGCCTCCAATGACGAGAAGGCCACCGCTACGACAGCCACACCGACAGCCCATCGGGTAGACCGAACGCGAGCCCACGAGGACGAGACCCATACCGGCGCCGTCAGCACAAGCACCACCGCCGCTTCGATCCACAACCCACAAGCGCCTCCACCGCAGACGCAGTCTGAGCACCCAACCATGACGAATACCAACCCGGCTCCCGGCAACAACACCATCGCCAACAACACTAACTACTGCCGTCACTGGTGCCGCTACGGCAACTGCAAACGGGGCGTGCGCTGTCGCTATCTGCACGCCATGCCCACGACCACCGCCGAGCTAGCCGCCATCGGCCTGCGCGAGATCCCCGCGTGGTGGATGGCCGCCGCCGCCGGTGTTGGGTCCAACTCTACCCCGTCCGCGCGGCTGCGTCCGCATCAGCACCGTCAGCCACATCAGTATCATCAACAGCAGCAGCGACAGCAACAACAAGAGGAACACCACCACCAACAACAACAACACCCCCAACAACACCACCCGCAACACGCCCAGCAGAGCCGTCATCACCACCACAACATCGACAGCGGCCGCCACTCCCAGAACCACAACCACGGCCAGCCCGACCCGGGTGCCGCCGCCGCAGGTAGCGTGGGCAGTGACGGGGTGCTAGACCCGCGCGATATCCGGTTCGCCCTCGCGCGCCAGCTGACACTCCGCCGCGCCCAGGACCACGCACACGCCCATACCCAGACTCATGCCGGGGATATTGCGGCGGGTGGTGGTGCTAGCGGTGCTGGTGCCAGTGGTGCCGGTAATGGTGGGAGTGGTGCCACCGCCGCCGCCGCCGTTGGCGGCCGAAACAGAGGCAGGAAAGTCCAGTTGCGAGAAACAGTGGCGTTGCTTCGGGAGCTGGGGCTGGGAACGGGCGGGTGGTGGCCGCGGCGGTAGTCATGCGAGGCCGAGGCGCAAGCGGGGGGAGATCAACCCGCTCCAGAGGGTGTACGGGAAGGGGGTGGTGAAGAGAGGGGCTGTGGTGGGGAGGCCCGGAGGAGGATCTGGTTGCTGTTTCTGTTGCTGCTGCTGATGATGATGATCATGATGATGGCGCCGGTGGGCAGATGCAGGATGGGCTTGCTGCGGAGTTGGAGTCGGGCCCGGATCGGGGTGATGTGGTTGATGGCGGTGGAGAGGAGGGTAAGCGGGTGATGGGTGGTTTTGGGCAACTTGTTGTTGCTGCGGAGAATGTTGACAAGCTGGTCGATGTGTGACGGTTCAAGTCAGGGGTCAACGGAATAGGAGTGGGTGAGAAGATTGGGCAGTCACCCTTCTGAACAGCGGTACGGTGCCACGAGCACTGAAACTAGACATCACAAATAATGTAATATCGAGCGAATCAAATTGTATAATCAAAATTGCATTCTGTTTGCTGTTGCATCACTGACCGCGAGCTAGTGGGCACTGATAACCCATTGCACATGCTCTCGGGCTACACTACATAAGAAAGAAAAGAGTGACGACCTACGATTCATACCAGTCATATACCCATATCCTTACCCTTATCCCAAAACGTCCGCTACCCTACCAGAGGAGTTTCCGCAGATCACTGGAAACGACCCCTGGCATTATCGCACTCCTCCAAAAACCGGTACACGCCCTCCAGCCCCTCAAATTCCTCCGAACAATGCTCTCCCGAGCTGCTCAGGATCGGCGGCGACATGCTTTCATAGCCCTCGAGCTCCGAACCCGAAGAAACACGCCATGGGTTCTCCTCGAATTCCTCCACGATAAACGCGTCCTCGACGCCGGAAGAGAGCGACGATGTTCCGGAGCGGTGCGACCGGAGAGAGCCCCCGGGCGAGGTGATGGTGTCCTCGCCCTTGGCATCCGGCGCGAACGGGAAGCGCAGCGCGACGTCAACGGCAGGGTTGGTATCAAAGCCAGGATCTTGGCCAACCACCCCCCTTTTGACACCAACATCGTCGCACAGCCGCTCGACTGACTCAGCGTCCATGCCGGGGAACCGTACCCTCAAAACATTGCTCTTCTCCAAGAAGATAGGAAGATCCCCCAACCCAGCTAGAGACTTCAAGTCTGTCATGATGGCCGCTAAGTCTTTGAGCGCGCGGGCAAAGTCCACGGAAAGGACGTCAAGGAAACCCTCGGCGTTAAGCGTCGCGCCGGCGGCAACCTGCTCCTCCACGCTCATGAAGGGCATCATCACGCCGAGCGAGCTGAGCGCGGTAACGGTGGGGCTGATTTTGAAGTCGATAAAAGCACCCGGCATAGGGCGGTGAACCATCATCGCCTTGGCCATCGTCATCCGCGCGTCGCTTTGTGTGGCGCTAATAGCGCGGTATTGCTTCTCGCCGTTGGGGCCCATGCCGCTGAACTGGGCTCGGTGGCCCGAGAGCCAGAAAGCGCGCATCGCCTGGCTGACGTTCTGGATGACTTGTGCCGGAGCGGCGGGGGTATGGCTAAAGTGGCGAGCTCCGCCGATGCGACCAGCGCCCGGGATGCCATAGCCGCCTGCCGTGCGACCGAGAGTGCCGCCGGTGAGGTTCGGGCGGAGAGTCGACGCAAAGGGAGCGCGGCCCGTGAATTGATTGACGGCGCGGGAGATGGTCGAGGTCGGGAGCTTGGAGCGGTCGAGGCGGAAGCCGGGCTTCGAACCGCTGTGGCCGCCGGTGCTGATGAAGCGGCGGACGGTAGCGTTGAAGTTAGAAGACGAGTACCATTTGGCGCCGCCGGATCGCTTTTGCTGGCGCAGCCATGCCGCAGGATGGACTGGCTGGCGGGCGTTGCCGGTGCGGACGGCGATGGGTTGAAGTTCGGCGTTGAGAGGCCGCGTAACCGCTGCTAGCTTGGAACGCAGCATTTTGGTCGCCATTCTCGTGTTGCTAACCAAGTGCATGCGTAGCATGCGCAAGGCCGCGGGAGCCCACATCCCCGCTGTGGGAGACATGGTGCTGGTTTGGCAAGTCGTTGAGTCCCAGAGCCTGGAGAGGCTTGAAGGTGAATGGGATGCAAGAGGCAACCACTGGGAGGGAGCCAGCCGCGGGAGCACTCGGGAACTTATCGGGAGGGTTGGCTATCGATAAGCTTATCGCCACAAGCGCTACACAGTATGAATACCACGAACAGAGCGACCGAAAGCAGAACAGAAAAGTGGGTTACCCGACCTATCTTATCACACCCCACACCCCAAGCCTTTTTATGGTCCAAATTTTTCCCAAGCTCCCACAGCTTTCCAATTCCAATTCCTCCAACACGCGCAAATCGTCGGTCGACAAGGTAAGCAATCACTTTTCTCATTCCGCTGCACAGCTTCCGTGATGATTACCTATCCAATATCGAACAATCCAACTCCGACCAGCCCGTGGGGACAACAATTCCGCTGAGAGCACAATTTGGAGCGACTTGTCTGGGTCTGGTTTTTCTGACCTTTGCTAACGCGTCCATCCAGTGTTGACCAACTTGAACGCGCCACTTGCTGTTTCACATTATTCGGCACTCTCTTCTCAAAAGGTTAGTCGATTTTTATTATTTCCTCCCCTCCAAGTGATGATCAATGTACAATTATAGGGAATTCCTCATGCCGAATACAATATGTGGAACCACTTGTTTCAGCCTTGTCTGATTTGGACTCTTACCTCTCGGTTGTTTATTGTTTTGTGTCTGCATCAGCGCGCTAACAAGCAACCGCAGGTATGCTTAAACTGCTTCTTCCATCTCCTGGCACTATGACGAAAGTTTGAACGAACGGGCGGACATAAACGAAGCCTCTCCGCCTCCCCTCATCAAAAGCAGGACTGTACATCCTGTGAGGGGGGGTTTGGAGAGAAATTCTTGTTGAGAACTCGTCACCTGATTGTGCCCTTGCCCATCGACTCGATGAGCGCTTGACGGATCAAGGATTTAACTGACTTTTCCCCGTCAGGTAATACACTCTCCCACCGGCTTGTTCAAGAACCATTTGCATGATGATCTTTATTCACACTGTTTGATCTACCTTCGGGTGGAAATGAACACTAAACAAAATCTGATTTAATGAGGTACGTTCGATTCGGTTGAAGGCGACGCCGACCCAAACGCTAACATCCCTGGCAGACTGAACTTGATATCTGTTTACGATGTCTGTACCGCAACGGTTGCGTTCATTTGCTGACCACTTTGCTGGCCAGGTAACTGTCGAGCATCTTGATCTGTCGTTTAGACACAAATGTAAGTTGAACATTTTTCTTTGTACCACATACCTCCATGATGATTTCTTTCCTACCTGTTTTAATTAGACTCTGAGTTCATCGTGACGAGACAACTTCACCTTGGAGAACTGATGAGGTGTCAACACCGTTATTCTTGCGAGCCATGAGTTGAGGGTCATGCTAACTCGCTGTCAGTCCAGGTCTGTCTGCTTTACCGTTGGTACGGTCCCGGTATTCTAGTCTATTATGCTCTAGTAGCCATGCACTGTCTTTCAGCAGAATATTACACATTATCTCACACTTCAATGTCCATCTCGCAAGTGACCGTGACGTAACGCACATAAGAAACTGGGCACCCTACTGCCGTAGCTGCAACCTGGCGTTCCATCCCACGATGCACCGCACAAGGTCCCAATCTCCATGATGGCCGACCCAATCCGTCACCACAATCCCCGTAGCGACATCCCCGATCTCCAACTCAGCGGGCCCCTTCCCCGGCGCCCCGTGCCCCATACACAAATACTCGATCATGGACGGATTGATTTTGACGGCGATCCGATCCGGCCAGCAACTGGCATTGAAGAAGTTGCTCGCACTCAGAAAATTGATAAAGAGCGGTGCCGCCTTCCCACCATTATCACCAGCACGACGCGCCCCCACCCCCTGGACAGCAGCAGCAGTAGCAGCAGCCGCCGCCCTCTGCAGCCCCTCCTGCGCAAACCGCACCTTCTGCCGGATCTCCCCGCCGTTGCTAATGCCGTAGTAGTCCTGGATCCGGATCGTCCCGCTCCCGCACGTCCCGTCCGCCACATTGTCCGGCCACACCGATCCGTCGATGCCGCCCCCTCCGACGCCTACTACTCCTCCTCGTTCTGCTCCTTCTACTCCCCATTCGGAGGCTGGGGTGTTGCGGGGCAGGCGGAAGCGGCGGATGAGGACGATGCGGCCGCGGGCTTGGGCGAGGGTGGGTAGGTGCGGGGAGGTGTACCATCGTGGGGCATTTTGGTGGTGGTGGGGATGATGGTGGTGGTTGTTGATGTAGTAGGTGTGCAGGATCTGGGCGAGGTCGGCGTCGCTGCCTCGGCCGGTGCCCTCGCGTTTGAGGGAGAGGAGGATGGTTTCGGAGGGGTGGGCTTCGAGGAAAGGTGTGGAGGGTGCTGAGGAGGGTGGAGAGGTATTTGGGGCCGGTGAGGGAGATGGGGAAGGCGGAGTGGACGAGGCTGAGCTCGGGGATTGGGGGTTTGGTGGCGGTGCTGTTGCTGTTGCTGTTGCTGGAGGGCGGGGGCGGGGGCGGGGTGTAGACGGGGCAGGAGACGCGCACGTCGAGGAAGCGCACGCCGTTGTGGAGCTGGTCGAGGACGGGCACGGCCTGGCAGCGCACCGAGGGCAGGGCGACGTGACAGGTGGGCGAGTTGTGCGTGCCGGGGATGGAGAGGGCCGAGAGGGGCAGCGCGTCGTCCAGCGTCGACATCCAGGAGGCGAGGTTGGCCGAGCTGAAGAGCGCCAGGTGCGCGTGCTGCGGCAGGTAGATGGCCGTGAACTCTTTGGTTTCTTCTTCTTCTTCCTCTGCGTCTCTGGGGAGCGCTTTGAGGACTATGCTCCGCCGTGACGCGGCCGGGATTTCGGCGCTGTAGAGGTGCCCAGTGGCGGGATCCTCAAAGGTGAGATGGAGGTGCTCATGCCTGGCTGGGTCTGGAGCATAAACGGAGGTGTGGCATTCTGCAAAGGGAGAGATGGTCACACCGGTAATGTCGTGCTTTGACGGTGGTGGCGGCTCCTCATGTTGCACGGTTGCTGCAGAAGGGAGAGGTGCATCGGGTTCATGGGAATCCTCAGGGTTGGTAGCGTGAGACGAAACTTTGACCAGCCCTTTTGCCTTGTGTAAGTGCGGATGCGCATGAGATTCCAGACGCTCGACCAGCTTAAGCTCCAGCAGAGTGACGGTAAGATTACGAATTGTGAGAGTTGGGAGCGGCGTGGGCAATGCTGCGGCCGCAGCTGGGCGAGATAGTGCAAGACCCATCTTGCTCCTGGAGTTCTAGGGAGGCTTCTAAAAGCATGGGCAGTTCCAATCAGGCTTTCCGAGGTTGGCTCCTTTCGTTTTCTCGAGTTCAAGTCTCAAGATGACATGACATACGCCGGACTGGAGTGATATTGGAAGCCAAAGATAAAACCCTTGCTTGATTGGGTAGTAGTAGTCGGCGGGCAATGATGGGAATGCGGCGTGACGGAATATACGACGTGCTGAGCCGTGGGGATGAGTGAGATGACGACTCGATCTGGAAGTTTGTTGATCTGTTCATGTCCGAGCTCCCTAGATGCTTATGTAATCATTATCACCATCTTTTCTTCCTTTTGTTCTCCTTCGCTAAGTTGTCAATGGGAAGTAACTAAAAGATGGAAGGTTGTCTTATTGGGCCCAAGGGCGTGTTCCTTTTTGAAGTCAAACTGCCGAATTACCTATATCACACCATAACTATCTGTGATGTTACTTCTCCTTCTGGACAGGCATGTAACTAGCTGCTGAGGTAATTGTGCTTCAACCCGAGACAGTTTCAAGTTGCATACAAGCGCTAATTTGATGCCAATAAAAGGAAGAACTTTGGTTCACCCTAGTATTGTCTTACCTATTATTGTCTTAGCGAAAAGTTCCTGGGTTGATTACCGGAGCTCCCCGGGCGTGGGGCCGGGTCTTGGTCCACTAACAACTGCAAGGCCGACAGACTCTCTAACACAACGCACAATTCAACTTCAAGCATCAGTTTTCATATTTGGGTACATAAATATGCCCACTGGTATTGCCATTGCAACTAGGCGGTCGAATAAAGCACGAAACCCCAGCACAGTTCTGGCCATGCTCATACATGTTTAGTATACCAATAGGTAGCTGAGACTCGACCACAAAGGACACGATTGAATTTCTCAGGCGTGCATCTAAGAGCTCAGAAAAAATATTGAAGAAAGGAGACATGCGGTTTGACCAGTTCTGCCGAGGCAGTAAAATATCAGGCTTGGATGGTATAGGTTTGTATTGCAATCATGGAGTTATATAATCTCGTCTCAACTAGGATGTAATCTCCGTAGCTATTGTTTTTCTCCTCTAGCTTTACCTAATTATTGATTTCTTCTCTCGATTCATACCTTCTCGAGACTCGCATCGTTCGTGCTGAGCTTAAGTAATGAATAAGTCAGCAAACTTAGCCACCATGTCATCAAACTCGACGCAAGGATATCCAGGGGGGATATACATACGCTCTGCCGAGAAACGTGAGCATGTCGGACGCAAAGAGCACAATGTAAAAGGGGAGGGGAAATGGAGTGAGTATCTAGCAAGGGCTTTTCGTAACTGGCCCGTGAGTCAACCGCGAGCCGGCTGGTGATGCTAAAGGGTATCACGTGATAGTTTACGAGCACAGCTTTGGCGAGGACGGCCTTCCGTCCGGGCCAAGCGAAGGCTTTTGGGCGGTCGGCCAGGTCTCCAAGGTGCATCCAAGGAGAGCTTCTTTGCTAATTGGCACTCGTCGATGTACCTATTTTTGACTATCAGGCCAAGGCTCTATCGGGGAGGAGGAACGATGCCAGAGCATTGCCGGGGACAGAGGGTGACTATGAACCACACCTGTCTCTCGCAATTGATCATCTAATGGCATATTTTGGACAGGAATTAAAATCGTCTCTCCATGGCTTTATCGAGCTGCAGGAACAGATTGATGAGGGGGAGGGCGGCTCGGGTCCGAGCCGCCCGGACAGCCGCCACCAGGGCATCACAAAATGTGACAACGGTAACCGGAGCCCCCGACACACGCGTTCGTTCTCAGTAACTCCGCGATGGTGAACCACAGGTCAAGCGTGGTCGACCGGACGTCCGTCAGTTCGTTATTAAGTTCCGAACCGGAGTTAGCTGGATAAATTCAGCTCCCAATCTGAAGGTTGGGGGAAATGGGTTTGGGCTTCAAAATGGCCCGGTTCACATCACGGGCCTAAAAATGGATGTCGACGAAGTCCGGTGGGAGGAACGTATAAGTACGGGCATGGTCGAGGCGTGAGAGAAAGGCTGTTGGATGAGTCCACCAACAAACCTTGCCATCAACACCAAGTCTACTCATCACGGACAACATGCGCTTTTCGACTCTCGCCGTCACCGCCTTCGCCAGCTTGGCGCTCGCGCTCCCCTCCTCCGTTGGATCGGTCGCCCCGCGCGAGGACAAGGAGTGCATGACTCGCGAGGAAGCCGCAGAGATTGTCGAGATCTACAAGCGGCTCATCGCCAACTACACGCCGGAAGACGCCGAAAAGTACTGCGCCTCGGATTTCGTCGACCGGTCCGACAGCATCAACACTTTCATCCACCGGCCGTTGGGCGAGCCGACGTTTGCGACCAAGGAGATCTTCATGGAGGCGGTACGTCATGATGCTCCGAGGCATTTTCGGTTGGCGATTCGCGGAGCTGCAGCTCGAAATGGCGTGGCTGACGCTGTTGGTTCATTAGCAATTGTCAAACCCCCCGTTCCCTGTCGAGGTCGACAACATCGATGCCGTTGACTGCGAGGCCATCGGGCTGCGCTGGCATGCCACGTTTGGCGCGGCCAACCAGCCCAGCCGTGGGATTACTCTCATCGGGACGACCAAGCGTGAGGGTTGGTGGCAGATCAAGAGCTTGGATGTCGAGTTCAACAGTCTGATCTGGCTGCTCAACATGGGCGGTAGCTACACCTGGGAGGGTTAACATTATCGTGAAGAGGTTGACCAAGCCAGTATTCCGGGTGAAGTCTGGGGAGAAAACGATGTGGGCCCGAAAGGGGGTTAAGTGATGTTGTGTGGCTGTGTGTTGGTTGTTGATGAGGTCCAAATCGAAAAATCCAATAAAAAGGTGCTCTCAATGGTCGTCGCTTGTCCAGCAATCACCGCTCGAAGCGGGCTGCAGAGAACTTGTGCGCGGGTGGGCAGGTGCTCGGCTAGGAAATTGCCCCGTGAGATGCGACACGTCGGTCTGAGTTGGTTGGGTCGAGAACCACTTGGATAGGTCTGCTGAGAAATGCACTCGGTTGCTCCGACGGCTGTTGCTCGATTGAGACGACCCCGATACTCAGTCCGACGTCCTTGCGCCTCTCTCATAGGGCTGCATGGTGAGACTGGTTGATGGTGGCTTGTCATCTGGAGAAGCCGGTTGCACTGCTTGTCGCTGCTTGGCTCTGAGTTTCTTCGGGAGGGAGTCAGCAGCACGAATCAGTGATGCCCAGCACTGCGGCTGAAGGATTCTGGAGTTCTGGGCTAGGCCTTGCTTCGCCTAGCGCATTATGGTTTTTGTCATTGAAAAGGGACATGGTGTGGTCGGAGCAATCCATTTTTGGCAACCAAGACAACCCGGTGGAGGACTTGCTGACTTGCCGATTTCCGAGTGCTTCTTTTTTTCAAGTTTTGTGGGTTGCGCGAGCGGACTCCTGGGCTTGATGAAGTGACAGGCGCGCAACGGGCGAGGATCCGAGCGGGTTCCTGCACCGAAGCGCACTCGAGGCTCGTCTTGATTGGCTCTTGCCCCTGAGAAAGCCTGGACGACCCACTAAAAGCCGGGGGTCTCGATGGCAACATTGGATGGTGCGTGCCTTGTGGACCGGGCAAACCATCAACTCGTGCCATGGCAAGGAATGGCAGGAGAAATGAAGGCGCCGAATGCGCCAGGGGTATCGTCGGTATCGGCTGGAGATCCGGCCAATGAGCTTGGCGTGTTGGTGCGAACAGGCAACGGCTGGGTGCCAGAAGGGTCGACTCTGCGAGAGATTCGAGGAGGAGCCGACCCCCGTGTCATTTTATCCAAAAGGCGCAGCAGCATGCCATCCCCATGCCATCCCATGCAATCCAAGCATGCACGCACAAGTCAGCTTGAGGCTTGGTTGCACTGAAAACCGCCGACCTCCCCCCCCTCTCCCACTTCTTTTTTCTCTTCCACCCTCCAACGCGTCTCTGCCTGTTAAAATCGTGGTGCTCAGCCGCAAGTCATTCTTTTAAAATCCAGTCACTCTTTAAATCAATTCTAGTCGCTCTTTTATCGACCGTCGTCCCTCCTTCTTTCTGCAGATCACCGTTGTTGTGTAACCGTCCCAAAACAGCAAAGATGCGCTTCTCCATCACCGCCCTTTTCGCTTTTGCGACCGCCGTCATGGCTCAAACCGAAGGTTTCAACGTCATTACCAAGCCCGTAAAGGGCGAGAAGGTCCCTGCCGGATCGACGTATGAGATCGTGTGGCAGCCCAGTGCCGCCCACCCCGGTGAGATCACGATCGGCCTGCTTGGTGGAGCCTCTCCCCAGACTCTATCTGTCGTTGACACCATCGCGAGTAAGACATGTCCGTGCACTCTGTTGAAGAAGAACAACGCCACTAACCACGCTTGCGCTAAACAGAGGGTGTCGATGGCGAGGATGGCACCTACAGCTGGAGCGTGCCCTCCACCCTGGGCGACCTCGCGACGTACGGCATCATGATCACCCTGGAGTCCGACGCCAGCGTCTTCCAGTACGGCTTCCCCTTCCAGATCGTCCCCGACGAGAGCGGCAGCGAGAGCTCGGCTGAGCCCACTGCCACTGCCACCCCTACCGCCACCGACGACGACTCCGAGACCACGACGACCACCACCAAGGCCTCGACCAAGACTGCCAACACCAAGTCCGTCACCAGCACCACCACCGTGGCGGTTCCCTCGTCCACCATCGTCTCGTCCACCGTCCATGGCAACCTGTCCACCACGGCCAGCCCCTCGTCCACCATTACCACCAGCGTCATCTCGGAGAGCCCCAGCCAGACCGAGACCTCCACCTCGAGCATTGCCACCAACGGCGTTGCCTCGCTCGCTGCTGGCTCTTTTGCCATGCTTAGTGGTGTCGCCATGGCCGTCCTTGCTCTCTAAGCATGGTCGTGTGGCTGCTAGGATCTTCTTTTTTGTGAGGTGGTAAGGGTTTTTGAGCGGGTTTTATGTGTGGATTTTATATTCCGGAGCTGCAGTATCTGCACCAAAATGACTAGTCACCATAATGGCATCACGAATGGAGGGATTTGCATTGCAGTGTATCTCGTTTGGTGTGTGGCGGCGCGTTTGATGGCTAGGGGAGAGAGAGTTTTGCGGGTGGATAGCATGCTGTTCGTCTAGCCATGGCGTTGCTAAATGTGATACCCCCTGTTAATATCTGAGACACCAGATGGCCAAAGTGATGCAGCGCCTGCATGCAAGTTGCCGTCCAGCTGCATCTCGCCGTCCCCGCCAACCAATGCATTGTTGCTTCTTTTGGGTGCATGCAAACAGAGCCGAGTATTCGATGTGCACCTCGACTGCTATTGACCGCATCTTAAGATGGGAGGTACATGTATGTAGGTACTTATGAGCCCTTCGAACGGACATGAAATTGTTTGGTACAGTGCTACCAACCTCATTCATCGAGCAACCATCTGACTCCTTGATCGTTAATACTGCAACTAGGTAGGGAGTGAATATCCCAACAAAGTACTCCAGCGCATCTAGGTCTACCGCAAGGCGTAATAAAGTATTGACGACTGCAACCAAGGTAGCTACCGTGCTGCCACACGACAAAGCATAGACCTCACGAATGAGTATCATCACCACCAGCAACCTATCAACCTCGCCGCAAACCGTTTCTTCACTCCCACACCAACCGATACACAACCACTCTCCACTACCGGGACGGACATAACACAACCCCATCCCACCCCCCAGCCACTCAGCCCCAAAACGCCAGCGCCTGCTTCCCCAGCGAGCTCTGGCCCGCAGCATTCGCATGACACCCATCCTGAACCTCCCCCCTCATCAGACTTAAAATCACCAGGATAGGTAACATTCAGCGCAGCATCCGCACCAGCACGCCTCGCCAAATCACCGTAAGTTGCGGACCCTGCGGCCACGCCAGAAGCAGCTCGTCGGATTATCCGAGTAGAGCGGCTGGCACGTGACATAAAATCTTCGCGCCTGGGGACGGCATGCTGGCGGGCGTTCGCGACCAGATGACGGAACCTCGTCGTAAGTGGCGCCCGGGTTCTGGAAGATGC
>NT_165976.1:5556821-5561231 GCF_000143365.1 Chaetomium globosum CBS 148.51 | reverse complement strand
TCCTCCGTGCTCTCCTCGGCGCTGAGGTCGGCTCGACCGTGTGGTTGAGCGGCCGTCCATCGGGGCGATCCCATGAAATAAACCCGGGCATCTTCAATTGGTCGGCGCGCAATGAGGCCTATTACAGTTTAGCGTATCGGTGCGGAGGGCTACCCAGCTCTGCTCATTAGTGGATGAAGGAGCCCGGAACGATCTCCGTCCTCTGCCAAGGAGCCCGGTTCGGGCGGGAGAGCACCAGGCGACGGAAGAGGTTCAACTCGGTATTCGAGACTGCCCGACTATGGGGTGACTCTTGGGTGTGATTACCCCGCGGGGATATGGAGGCAGATCTATACCGAGACCAGGAGCCGGGGAAAAGACGTGACCTAAAGCCACGAGGCATAACAAAGCCTGTATCAGATAAAAAGGGGAAAATCAAGAGATGGAGCGGACATCAAAAACATTCTCCACCTTTGCTTACCCAAAGAAGCCTGATTTCGCGCGCAATTCCACATCCCAGAGAGTACAAGACGCCATGGTGGGAGTTCCTCGTTCCAAGGGCTGCATCACATGCCGGAAGCGGAGAAAGGGGGTGAGTATCTAGGCAGAGGTACCACAGTCCGGGGCATTTTGTCAATGGGGAGTTGAGCCATCGATGGGCTACATGTAACTAACAGCTTGACTACCTAGTGCAATCTCGAGAGGCCAACGTGTGGCCAGTGCAAGAGGGCTGGCTTGATATGCGAGGGCTACTCCGCCGAACGGGTCTTTGTCGTGAGCACACCGCGCAGTCGGCAGGCGGGTTACAGCGCATCTTCTACCCCTTCTTCGGTTGGCTTTCCATGGCAGCGGATTATCCAGCGCAACCAAGTGTCCAGCAACATCACCAACCTCCGCCTGCTGGCACGGCCAGAGGATGAGAGGAGGTGTATCAACCAGTTCTGGGAGGCCTACTTCCCGTCAGGGCAGCCTATCCCGAGCAGTGCTGCTAGGAGTTACACATGCACCTGGACGGAAACGGCACGGAACTTTGATCGGGGGGACGACTGCCTTCGATACGCCTTGTGGGCTAACTGTCTTCTCGTAACCGGAAAACGCCACGGGTCCGTGTGGATGCTCAGGGAGGGGTCGAGGGTCTATGGGGAGGCACTCGCTAATCTGAGAAATTTGTTGACTGGGACACGGGGCCTGGGAAGGGGCACGCTGATAGCAACTATCAAGCTCCTGAGCATGTTTGAGGTATGGTGGTGTTGCTCACTGTGACAGCCAAAACGGGGATCATTAGCTGATATCTCACATCACAGGCCTTCTCTACGCAAGAGAACGGCTCAATGGCCGATCGAGTCCAGAACTGGCAACGCCATCATGCCGGGGAACTTGCCTTAATTGTCACTAGGACGCCCGCGGCACACATTGAAGGTGAGGCACATCACATATTTTCTGACGAAAGAGTTGAGATGGTGAGTTTTCTCTTCTCTGGAGCGTGAACGAGTTCAAGTTGTCTCATATGGGATCTCATACGGCATAGGCACTATCTGCCATCCTCCAACGGAAGCGTTTGGTGTTGGGCGCTCCAGAATGGAAAAGCATCCCCTGGCAGAAAGTTCCCAAAGATTTCAAGGACATTCTTGTCGATGTATTGGTCGATATGCCTCAGCTTGTTGAGGAATTCGACAATATGAGGCTCTGCAATGACGCGGCCAAACGAACGGGTTTGCAAGTCGAGCTCGAACAAAAATGCTGGGAGCACGACCAACAGCTTCTGGCTTGGCTCGGTATGCTATCTCGGATCGCCAATCCCAGCAAGCAGCCCAGCCGAGAACCCCGAGCAGAAGACATTACCATACGCATCGCCCAAGTCCACGGCATGAGTCTGTATTGGACCACTTCCCTCGTCTTGTATAGCATCCTCCGGTCAGTTGCTGGGACAGGGACAGACCTCCCTGCACGTACAGACCCGGTGCACCATGCTCGAAATCTCACGGCATCCCTCGGCACGCTCCTCCAACCCAAAGCCGGGCTGTTCGGGCAACAAAGCGTAGTCCTCCTACTCGAGATCGCGTTACAATACACCACGGACATTAGCACAGCATCATCCGAGGGCGGGGTCTTGGTTGAAACCCTGAAACGACTCAAGGGCGATTCGGTGAATGGGCCGGCGAGGGTGTTGGAAGCTCACTCTGATCATCATCAAGGGGCAGTATCAGAGAAATGAGGATAGGATAGGATGGCTTTCTAACACCACTCTATAAAAATGAAACCAATTTCTCGCTAAAGAAGAAGTGAAACGCTAAAACAACAACAGAAACACAACAAACAAATAATCGCTCCTACTTGGAGCCCACAGCGATGTACTTGACCTCCAACGCATTGTCCAAGCCATCAGCCGTCTTGTCGTTCGGGGGACCAGGCCTAGAATTCACCATGTCAGTTTAACTTCCCTCAAGATCAAAACCAATCAACCCCCCAAAAGGACAAACTCACCAGTTTCCGCCCACCGCCACATTCAAAATAAAGTAATGCGGCGAGTGCGCGACCGACTTCCAAATCTCCTCCTTCTCCATATCCTCCCCACTCACCTTATTATACTCCTTATCATCCAACAACCAGCGAATCGTCTGCTTCTTCCAATCCCCATCCGTCCTATCCACCTCAATCGCCCACGTATGCCAGCCATTATCCGCCAGCTTGACCGACTTAGTCAGCCCACCACACGGACTGTCCCCCGGCCCGCAGTGCGGCGTGCCATGGCCCGTGGGCTCGCCGTTCTTGCGCTCCATGATGTCCAGCTCGCCGCACTCGGGCCAGGGCACCCCCTCGCGCGACGAACCCCCCAGCGTCCAGAAGGCCGGCCAGATGCCTTGCTGCTTGTCCTGCGGGCTGTCGCCGAAGCGGAGGTGCGACTGGAACCGCGTGATCTTTTTGTCCTGCGGCGTGTACGTCGCCGTGGACTCGATGCGGCCCGAGGTCCATTGGCCCGAGTCGGAGCGCAGGGGGATGACGAGGAGCGTGCCGTTGCCCGAGTGGTGCATGTTATCGGTGGAGGTGGTGTAGTCTTGGACTTCGTTGTTGTAGCGGACGCTGGGTGGGGGGAGGGGGTGGTTAGTGGTTGTGTGGTGATGGGTCGGGCTTGTAAAGGGGGGGAACTGGAGGGTTGTATGTACATACTTGGTTATGACATTCCATTCAGCGGTGTCAATGGCCTGGCCGGCCTCGCCGTCAAAGGAGATGAGCTTGTCGACGTTGAAGCCGGAGAAGCCAGCAAGCCCGAATAATAACAAGGGGTTGAGAGCCACCATGTTTTACTGCTGATGTGTTAAGTAGTAGGTATAATGGCAGTGTAAAAAAAGTGAAGAAAGGTAGTGGCCGCTTCTGGGATTGGAGAGTTGATTCGAATATGAGGCTGAAAAGGAGGTGATGATATCTCTCCAAGAGAACAATGGCGGTTACTTGGTGGTCTGAGGGCGGGGGTTTGAAGGAAGAAACAAGTCAAGGCAGGAGATAGGCTTGATGGTGAATGTGATGCTCGAGATGCTGGACTTGGAGACATCGTCAAGATTTATATATCGTCTAGTCTGGGGGCCATAGCCATCGCCGGAAAAGCGGCAGTCTGAATTCCTAGACTACTCTCAACCGGAAGTGTCGTACCAAGCCCGAAACAACGGCAACACTACGGATTTCTCACTCAGATGGCTATGATGGTGGGCTGCGTCGTCCGGAGGACATGCCTGGCGTTCGGGTTGCGAGCCACAAGGCCGGGTTAGCTGAAAGCGATGAGGCCCAATTTCGGGGACGGCAATGGGAGATGTCTCTAGCGCTTCAAACAACGTTACTGTGGGTGCAACTAGTTGGTAGGTTATGTTGGTTGCACTTTTGGCTTACGATTTTTATCTTGCTCTTTCTTGCTGATGGCATTTACTGTGTAAGTGGTGTTTATTCAGCTTCATGTCGCTGTGCCGCTGATCTGAACGCCCCAGACCTACAATAACCTGCTAAGCCTCTTGGCGATTGTGTTCGGATGGTCAGATGGTAGACTTCGTCGGTTTTCAGCAGCTGGTTGCGTTCTGAGCTTTCCTTGTCGAGGAAAAGGTCAACGAGTTTCGGCCAAGGCCAATGGGGCGGCCATCTCGAGCATTTGAAACGTGGAACATGGCCTGCCGTCTCGTCTCTTGGGTGAGGAGAAACAATCGCCCCCGCGGCCATGGTCATGGCCATGATCAACTCTTCTAAAAAGGTAAAAGCCGTACGTGCTGTGGGTATGCTGAAGTGAATGATGAGATGGGTGAAAGCTTATCGCTTTTCTCGCTCTCAAGCCGCCGATCATGATGGATGTTTTGGTTTTGCTGACGCCCGAGCGCCCCCACCCCCCCACCCAAAAAAGATCTTTTAAGATCCTGGAGACCGGACGGACCGTGCCTTGCATCCAAATTC
>NT_165976.1:5531911-5556721 GCF_000143365.1 Chaetomium globosum CBS 148.51 | reverse complement strand
GCACAGGCGGTGAGGAGCGAACCCCACGAAGCTGCCCCTCGCCAAGCACCCAACAGGGGACCTGCAAGTCCACTGGGCCCACAAATATTCACACAGACAACTCAACCTCTCCGCAATTCCACGACTCGTTGCCGACCCTTTCTTCTGTTTGCTCTCTCCGCATCGCGCTGTGCGCTCCTTGCTCTGCTTCTACACCGAAGTCTTCGACACCTCTAATTCCGACACATAAACACCGTAAAAATGAGAGGCGAGGTAAGAGCACACCCCCGTTGCCCTTTGCGACTCGAAGTGGCTGCCCACATCTGGCGATACCTTCAGGCCGGCGGCCCGCCCGCAATGCGGAGACTGCCAAGATGATGCCATCGCCATTCGGATTTATGGAATTCGGCAATGGTTTGCTTGCCCGACCCCAATGGTGTTTCAGCAACTACCATTGCCGCTATTTTGCACCGATTTCGTGCAATTTACGACTGGCCAAGTCGGTTGTTTGTTGCTACCTTTGCTGGGCCGGGCAAGCTTGCTACACCTCGGCTATCAAGAACGTCGGGGCATGGCTGAACTTGCTACACAAGATGGATTCCATAGGGCGCGAAGCTGGATGCTGACACGACTGCTCACCAGATTCTTCATGTCCACCTGGGCCAGGCTGGTGCCCAGTTGGGCAACAGTGCTTGGGAGCTGTAAGTACCTACTCACCGCTTTTTTTATGCCGCCGTTTTGGCTAACAAGCGCTTCTAGGTACTTGCTAGAGCACGGCCTCTTGCCTGACGGCCGCCCGAACCCCGAGGCCACCGACATCGCCGAGGGCGGCTCCTTCGATACCTTTTTCACCGAGACGAGCGGTGGTAAATACGTCCCCAGGTCCATCTTTGTTGATCTCGACCCCTCGCCCATCGATGAGATCCGCACCGGTACCTACCGCCAGCTCTTCCACCCCGAGCTTCTCATTAGCGGAAAGGAGGATGCTGCCAACAACTATGCCCGTGGTCATTACACTATTGGCAAGGAGATGATTGACAATGTCGTCGACCGCATTCGCCGTGTTGCTGGTAGGCGCATCCATCCCTGATTCAACGCTTGGGAAGGCCATTGCTGACACGAAGTGATAAGACAACTGCCAATCGCTCCAGGGCTTCCTGGTTTTTCACTCTTTCGGTGGCGGTACAGGGTCTGGTTTCGGTGCTCTCCTCCTCGAGCGCCTGTCGACCGACTACGGCAAGAAGTGCAAGCTGGAGTTCACCGTTTACCCGGCGCCGCGCCTTTCTTCCGCCGTTGTTGAGCCCTACAACGCTGTCCTTTCCACCCACAGCACCATCGAGAACTCGGACTGCACCTTCCTGGTTGACAACGAGGCTGTGTTCGATATCTGCCGCAAGAACTTGGACATTCCCCGACCGAGCTACGAGCATCTCAACCGCCTGATTGCCCAAGTCGTCTCTTCCATCACCTCTTCGCTGCGGTTCGATGGCGCCCTGAACGTCGACCTGAACGAGTTCCAGACCAACTTGGTGCCCTACCCGCGTATCCACTACCCCCTGATCAGCTACGCCCCTGTCATTTCGGCTGCCAAGAGCGCTCACGAGAGCTTCAAGGTATCCGAGTTGACTTTCCAGTGTAAGTGCCTATTGTTCTTGCGTTTAGTTCCCCGTGTGGGTGGCCGAGCTAATTTTCTCCGCTAGGCTTCGAGCCCAACAACCAGATGGTTGTCTGCGACCCCCGCAAGGGCAAGTACATGGCCGTCGCCCTCTTGTACCGCGGCGATGTGGTCCACCACGACTGCGGCGCGGCCGTCGCTCAGCTCAAGGCCAAGGCCTCGTTCAACCTGGTCGAGTGGTGCCCGACAGGCTTCAAGATCGGCATCAACTACCAGAAGCCCGTCGCCGTCCCCACCGCCTCCCCGGAGGACGGCGGCCTCGCCTCGGTCGACCGCTCCGTCTCCATGCTGTCCAACACCACCGCCATCGCCGAGGCCTGGTCGCGCCTCGACCACAAGTTCGACCTCATGTACAGCAAGCGCGCCTTCGTCCACTGGTACGTCGGCGAGGGCATGGAGGAGGGCGAGTTCAGCGAGGCCCGCGAGGACCTGGCCGCCCTCGAAAAGGACTACGAGGAGGTTGCTGCCGACTCGACCGAGTTTGAGGAGGAGGAGGCCGAGTACTAAAAGCGGCTGGTACCGTTGGCGGCGGCGTAATTTACGGGTCGGCGCAGACGAGCGAGCTCTGTGGGCGTAGTGGGTGGTGGGTGGTGGGTGGTAGCCTTGTCAGCTTCCCTGGGGATGAAGGCGAAATGACAGGAGTGAATGATGGCTGATGGCTGATGATGATGGACTGCTTTTTGCGTCGCATGCGTACATGAAGATGTCTATGAAGATAATATCCCCCAGCAAGCCGTGTTCTTACTGCTTCTGGCACTTGTCCATTTAAGAGATAGCACCAAATGTGGATAGGGGTCTTGGTGGTTTGGGTGACTGCCAGTTCCTTGATTGTTATGTTTCTAGACGTCCCATGATACTTTCTGTTGGCGGCATAATGCCGTTATCACGAGAGCCTACCGCGTTTTCCAGATGGAAGCTGAGGAGGGCGAACCGTATCCATCATGCTTCAGTCCAATCAACTGTTCTATTTCTCTTCCGCTGGAGGTACGTAGTTGCGATCAAGGGGGGCAATTGTACTATTAACTGGGCGACAAGCCAATACACAGCGAGGCTCCCATCGGCAACTATCCGTCTATCGCAAGCATCCGTACCGAGATATACAGTATACACATAGGTACAACCGATCAACACCTTTCAACACATTTATTCCCACAGCAAACATCTGGCTCCCTCAGCCCTTCCGCTAGTATTTTCCAACCTTGCCACCCCTGCCCTTCTTATTAGGCGGCTTGGCCTTGGTCTTCCCCTTCTTGAACTTCAAGTCCTTGGGCTTGCCGTCCTTCGCGCTGGCGCGCCGCCCCTCAAAGACGAACTGCTCCGGCCCCTTGATCCCGCTCGTCTCCCCGCCCGCGGCCTCGCCGCCGCGGTTCACAAACCGGTCGCGCCGGTCCCGCCTCTTCTTGTTGTTCAGACCGGGAGCCTTACCCGTGAGCTTCGCCGCGCCAAACCGGCCGAGCAGTTTGCTCGCGCGCCCTGCGAGGGTCTGGGACTCGGCCGTGGGCTTGGGCACGTACTTTCCTTCGCTGTTGCTGCCGGTGCCGGGCTTGCCGCCCTTGCGGTCGGAAGCCGCGGGGGCTCTTTGGTTGCGTGCCTCCATTGCGCGGGCTGTCTTGTGCGGGGCTTTGCAGCGGGTGACGCGGAGTTCGCGCGGGAGCATCGGGGGGAATTTCTTGCCGTTGATGAGGATCGCCGATTCGACTGAGTTGCCGTCCTGTGGGCGGGGTTAGTTAGCGGTTCAAGGGTGGCGTGGACTAGGGGATGAACTAACGTAGAACTGGACGTAGGCGAAGCCCTTGCCTACGCGGGTCGCGGCGTCTCGCACGACGCGGACACTCTCAACTTTGCCGCCCTCTTTGCCAAAGACACGCCAGAGCCCTTCCTCGACGTCCATTGGTGTCTTGGTCCGTTTGCGCCGCTCACCCACCTCTTTGCCCTCTTCATTAACTTTGACGTTGTATACGCTCTCGTCATCTACGAAGCCGAGGTTACCGACAAAAACGCAGCGGCGATGATCGACAGCTGCCGGGTGGGCTACGCTATCAACACGGAGATGCCGATCAAGCACAACGGTGCCATTCAGCTGCGCCACAGCGAGCCGCGCCGCCGCAGTGGTACTATAGACGGCGTAGGCATTGGTAGACTTTGTGGTGGCCTCCAAGACTTCCTTCTTAATGAATGCAGCGCGTTTCGGTATCCCTGCCGACTCAAAAGCCGTCGAGCGGAATCGTATCGATTCTACCTTTTGAGGCGGGTCTGCTTTCTTGTCAAGGATGGACGAGAGGTGTTTGAGCAGCGTTTTCTTGGCCTTGCGCGAAGTAATCGCTTCGGCTGCAACGTTGCTGAGGAAGACGGTGCGGTTCGCCTTCTCTAGCTCGGATACTGCAGGGCGGGCAGCGACTGATTCGTGAACGGGCACGTCACCTCCTAATTCGTCGTCGTCCTCCTTTTCAACCTTGGAAGCTGTCGGCACCACATCCTTCTCCGTCGAGTCTGCCTTGTGCCGCTTTCCCGACGGCTCTTCTTCGTTTGCCAAGCGCTCGAGGTAGTTGGCCTCGAGGTCCTCGTCGTCATCTCGTTGTTTCCGTTTCCGTTTCCGTGCCTCGTCTTGAGATGGGCCACGTGTAGCGGCTCTCTCTAGAACCTCTGCAGCTGCAGTTTCGTCGTCCGCGCTTGAAGCGGCGTCGGCTTCATCATCTCCAGAGTCATCTTCGCCAGACAACATATCTTCGTCATCATCCGAACCTTCGGAGCCCAATTCAGCGCCGCCCTCGTCCCCCGATTCCTCCTCGGAGCCTTCTACTTCCTCGCTCTCCGAGGCGTCTTCGTCCTCCTCATCTCCCTCGTTCTCGGGAGTCGCCCTCGGCCTTTGTGGAAGTAGATCAACGTAGCGCGACTTCGGAGGTGTTTTAACGGCTCCGGCCTGGTAAGGTATTAGAATTGGTTCGACTAGCTATGTCAGGGGTTACTCACGCTGTGGGAAAACAAAGCATCCAAGGTGGGGTCAATCGCCTTGGAAGAGACAGACAGACCGGATTTGCTGTAATAGTAAGATACATCAGTATTCCCGTGCCGTAAAAAAAACACCCAGAAAACCTATTTCAAAGTCATACCTTTTGGCCATTCTGCTGTATGTTGGCGTTTCGATGCACGCTCACAATGGATGGGGGAGTTGGCAGCTGGTTGGTCGGCTCGATAGGAGCAGAAAGAAAAGCTGAAAAGCTTCGTCCGTGATTCAGGTTCAGGTGTGGATACTTCCCTGAAGAGTTGTAGAAAACGGGTCGAAATAATGGAACTTCCGACCTGGACAGAAACGGGCAGTCCAGCAATACCTTCTTCCTCTTCAGCACCCAGAGCATGGTGGGAAGGTCCTCTCACTGTGCCGAAAATTCGCTTATCGCTCCTTATCGGAAACTGCCGGGAAACACCGCTTTCCAGGGTCGCAGGAACTCGGCCGGCGGGCAAGCAGCTCTCGGTCATCCCGCCCGTCTGTGCTGCTCTGTCGCTCCTGTTCCCATCTTCTTGGTCAATACAGGGCACCACCAAACTTTCCAATCCTACCCACCACACATGCGCTCAGCCCTTTTGCGTGAGATTGACAGCAGTAACGCACCGTATTATTCTGGCTTCATCGACAAACTTTATTTATCTCTTTCGGCGCCCTCGTCATTATTACTCTTCCGGTCGCAACCGCTGCCGACAGCAAAGCCGCCCGCTCGCGGAACCCGTCGAGTTCATTTTTGCGCGACCCTACTTTCTCGGGCACAAACGCCCACGGCGTCATTGGCACAATATTTAGCGATTCACCATAAACCTAACTGCATGGTCTACGATGGCCACAGGTGATACCGCGCCGCCTTTGGCACTGTCGAGCCCGCCCCCGCCCTTGCTGGACAACAGCCCCAGCAGCGTCTCGAGCCCCCTTAGCGAGCCCGAAGACAAGGACGGATATGGCGACGAGGTGGATTTAGACATGCGCGACCTCAGCGATGGCCACGACGCCCCGAATCGGAATGGTACCCAAGGCGACCCCGACTCTGACGCCGCCTCCGAGTCGGACGACGAAAGCAAGCTTTCGGAGGTGGACGTTAATGATTCAGAGGCCGAGACAGAACGCCTTTACGATACCCCGCCAAAGAATGGCGCGACACGCGACATGTTGAATACGACTGGTGAGGGGAATCGGCGATTTACAGACCGCCGAGACCGAATTTTCGAACGAAGCCCGAGCAAGCTACACCAACAGCTGCGTGCCGACATTGAGACCGGGGACGTGACTAGCAGTCACAATTCAGTCTCCGAAGGAGAGGACGGAGAGGACGACGACGTGTCAATACCCTCCAGCGAACCTGAGGTGGACTCGGCCAAAGAGCCTCGGCGCCGGGCGGCCACACTGGCCAAGAAGAGCCAGACTGCTCCCACCAAAGACGCGCCCACTTCACACCCAAGAAAAAACTCGGCCGATTCTCGGAAACGGAAGCGCTCCTCTGCGACCGAGCACTCGGAATCCGACCAGCCGCTGAAAAAGCGGACCGGTTCGGTTAGCGCGGCCGACCAGGAGTCTCCCGACGAAGTTGCTATGGCTGACGACGACGGTCTTTCGACAAATCCACAAAGCGGCAACCACACTGCTGAAGAGGACAACGAAGAAGTTGTCGCTACGACGGAGGCTAAGGAGGAGCTTCCCGACACGGGCGATGAAGACCTCGTCGTGTCAACTAGGTCCCGGAAAGGGAAGCGCAGTCCGACGAAGAAGCAAAAAAGCAAAAGCCCAGGGGAAACCACAACGAAGGAAGAAGCGCCAGACGAACCTCCAGAAGATGCCGACGCGCAAAGCCTAGAGGTGCCCACCCCGCAAGCCGAGGATGACCACGCCGACGAAGTCGACGAGGAAGCCGAGGCAGCACACCGTAACGAGGAAGAGTGTACGTAGCCGCCAGCCCTCTTTTTCGCCTTGGCCAAAGCTAACTGGGCAGCAGTGGAACGGAAAAAAGCGGCGTGGGAAGAGCTAATAGGGATCGAGAAGCAGTTTAGCAGTTTCCGAGAACGGTCTGTACATTGTTTGACCATACACTTCAACGTTCAAATGCTGATACCCTATACAGATTATACCAGGAACGGCTAGAGCAGCTCAACCAGGAAGAGGCCATGCTTACGAGCGACAATCCGACGCACCCCGAATATCTCGCGATGCTCCAGTGCCTTGAGGAGCGGCGGGCGGAGAAAATCAAGAGGAGCGGCCTTGAGTTGCAATTCAAATTGTCGGTCCTCCGACACCGAGCAGTTGCGGAGCGTGCGCAGATCATGTCCCAGTTCTACCAGGCTGTGCGCGAATCGAGAGACGAGACGGTGACAGAGCTGGGCGAAGAGTGGTACCAAATTCAACAAGAACGCCGGCGGGCGGCGAACACAATACCGGACTATGGGATTCGATTTCCCGCTACGAGGCAACAAGCCCTTAGAGACGCCGTCTCTTACAACAGGGAAGTCTCGATTCTTTCCGGCTTCGCCAAGCACGTCGGCTTCCCCGCGGCACCATCGATCAACGGCGCTTCCGAAGAACAGATGGAGGCGGATTTGGAGGCTATTCAAGTGAGTTTTGGTACTGATACCGGTTGTGCGGGTTAAACCGAAGCTAACAGTGACACCAGAGCATCCGTGAGCCAATACTGAGGCAGGCATCAAACCAAGCGGCCCCCTTCCGGCCGGAATACCCGGGAGGTCTCGCCTCGTTCGTACAAGGGCTTGGTGCCGCCGGCGAGCAGTTTATTGAACAAACGCCGTGGGCAAACCCGAACCACCCATCCCACCGGGCGCAGCAGCCACAAGCGCACCGTGACAACGGTTTCCAGCCCACGTTTGCCGGCCCGTCGTCGGCGCCGAAGAGGCATTCGAATCAACCGGGGGGTTTGTTCTCGTCAAGCACGACTACCATTCTTAACGGCGATTCCCCGGTACAAGTGTCAAAGGCTCAGTCGCCAGTTGTGCCCGAGTCGTCTCTTAAGGGGAAAATGGGCCCAGAGGCCCTCAGGCGAGAGCCTGTCATTCATGCATCTTGATTTTTTTTTTTCCTTCTTTCCTTTTTTCGTTTCATTCATCTTGAGCACATCCTTGGAGGGCAAGCGGTTTTCATCGCCAAAACTTAACGGAGTTTAGCGCCAGGCATTGGGGAACCCCATGGAACTTGTATCATGGCGGCTGAGCATTTCCACCGCGATTTGCGTTTTTCTTTTTCAGACTTTTCGGACTGGGCATTTGACGTGGCAAGGAAGGATACGGTCTGGATTCTCGGATCGACTAATGTCGTATAGATGAGGCATGTGTATGGATGAGGATGTGTACAAACAGCCGGTTTTGCCCATCGCGGGGTTGTATTTGGTCGGGGTTGTGGTGCTTGTTTGGATGCGTAGGACCCAGCGCGCGGGGATACCAGGTGTTGTTGTCTGAGTTATTGTTGTCCGGGCTAGACGCCCGGCGGGAAGCCATCGCTGTGTTTGAATCGAAAATAGATTCCCCAACTCCATGTTAGTGTGTGTGTGTCGATTGTACATGTAAAGTAATACAATTGCTGTTCCAACGACAACCCATTGCTCTCACTATGCAGGCGACGAACGGTATGTCCCTCTCCACCATGTTGGTACGAGCAAGCCCCCCTCCCCCCTTCATTTGTTCGCATTTTGGGAGGTAGGCTTTACTGGCACATCGGGAACCTTGACATCCTCGAACTCGTCTTGGCCGATCGCGTTGATGGTGTAGGCCCCTAGACAATCCTGGGGTCAGTCAACCGGAGCTGGGAGAAGCTACAAGCTGTAAGGCGGGAAGGCGGGGGGCGGCCGTACAGATACCAATGGCAAAGGCGGAGATACTGAGCCCAACCACAGCGTTCTTGACCAAGTACGGCCGCCGGGCCCGGATCAGGGCGGCTGACTGGCGGTTGCGGTTGTCGTAGTAGCTCGAGCGTGAGAGTCTTTTGCGGCGGTCAGAAGAGGGGGGGCTTGGTAACTGGAATGCAGGTGTGGCGGTTGCAGTAGTGGCGGATGATGAACGGTGGACTTACACCATGGCTGCGTTATGAGGGCGCTGTGGGTGCTTCCACACAACGGTTGGTGATGTGATCTTTAACTGGGGAAAATGAAGGCGAGCATCGGATGTTGCCGCGTGGGTTGTGTGTGGTGATGAAGCTTATCGCAAGCAGGCCAATGGGAAGGCGGGCGCATTCCCGCAGTGAAACGGTCCGTGCACCCTGTAGCCCTTGGCTCCTTTCACGTCACCTTGCTTCAAAGCGCGTCTCGCACCTTGCAAGGCTGGAACAAAGTCAAACTCCAACTCACCACAATCGCCGAATCCATTTTCCAACCTTTGACCACGACCACTGAATCTGCTGAAACGACTGGAAGAGGGAATCACAGATTGAGACGATCGTTGAACCGCATCACGCAAACATTGCTGACAGTGGAATTGATGAATCTGGTCATTTCTGATGCCATCAACCTCTGCCTCTGCCACACAACTTGACTTTTCCAGATTTGCTCCACTGGCACTCGACAACCTGGGATGTCGCAGCGCAGTATGACTTGACCTCTGCCTTTGGGTTTCGCAAGTCGTTACTGGAGATTTGACGTTTCGGAGGTGATCGTTGTCTGTGAGCTGCAACAGTACCTGCTTTTACTTAGCTCTCGTTCAGCGCATCGGGGCATCATCTGAGCGGAGGCATCATTTGGGACCAGCACAAGCTGCAATACATCGCGCTGGCCTGGTCGACCACCAACCAACCTAGACTGCCTTGTCCTGTCCCCTTTGCCCGTCCAAGCATCAGACAGCGCTCTTTGTAGAATCTTTTGCTGCTTTACCCCCACCTTCACCCTCTCGACAACAGTTCCATCGTGCAACACCCAACGCTTCTTCTCCGTTACCCTCCCCCCGAACCACCAGAGAGAGGCACGTGAGCGAGGGCAACGCAACAAACAACCACCATCATGGCTGCCGATTCCACCTCGACAGCCCCCTCGGGCAATGGAATCTCGGTCGCGGAGCAGCTGGAGCAGCTCGGCGCGGCCCGCAAGCTGGTGCTCGAGAACGCGACCTACTACGACCGCATCGTCAAGGGCGTGCTGCCCATCATCGGCCCGACGGCGCCCGTCGAGCTGCGGCGATGGGGCGCCGAGTTCCTGGCCGAGTCCCTCGCCACCCCCGTGCTGTCCATGCGCGACAAGGAGAACATCACCGTCGCCGTGCTCGACACCATCAAGGGCCTGCTCGACGCCCCTGGCGAGGACGTCATCGTGCTCAAGGCGAGCATCGCGGCGGCTGCGAGCGCGTATCCCGTTGCCGTGAGGTGGATGTGAGTATTCTTTTTTTTCTGTGGGAGGGGTTGTCGGGTAGCCTCGTTGGGAAGGGGGAAAGGGGGTTGGAGGGGAGAGTGCTTGTTGCATGCGACGCCTGATTCTTCTGGTGTGCCCCTGATCCCTGGGCGTTGGTATTTTACCGTGGTGCTATGTATCCAGATCAAATAGGGGGCGATGCTAACCCGGCTGTCTTAGTATCAACAACTCCTACCACACCGAAAGCTGGGAACAAATGTCGGCCGTCAAGTCGAGGATATTACGTATCTGGGATGGGGCGCCGGTACCGGTTAAGCTGAGCTGCATCAAATTTGCCCAGCGGGTTGTGCTTGCGCAAACGGCGTCGAATGGGACAGAGCAAAAGGTTAGTGGTGGCCGGTGCCATGATGCGGTATAACAAGCGCTGACCTAGGACACGCAGTACAACGGACTCGACATCTCTCTCAACATGATACCGCCGAACCATCCCCTCCTAGATCCCCGGCAGTTGGAGGCTGAAGCGACTGGACTTCTGGATAGAATGCTGGGCGTGTTGCAGGACAACAGCAGGTGGGCTACATTGTATAATCGCACTGTGGGAATATTGACAACTGACTTCCTTCCAAAGTGATGCTCTACTTGTTGATGCCACCATCAACTGTCTTTCCATCCTCACTCGGTCCAGGCCAAATACATCAAATCGCATCCTCAACACAGTTCTCAACTACAATCCGCTAAAGCTAGCCAACTCCCCGATGACATCGAAGACCAGGGTGCTTGTTAGGTCTTTAGAAAAAACTACCCGCATGTTCCTGACTCATCTCCTTAGGCGGTAAGCAACATCATGGCTATAGTAGCGGAAGGCCCACTCGGCTAACAATTTGCCAGTGACCCCAATAATCCCATGTCGGGGCGGATTCAGCAATATGTCGAGAGGCTGATGCGGTCACGGGCCGAAATATTCGATGAGGCTGGTCGTAAAAGAGCCCTTGCCGATCAAGCCGTGGCGGGTTATGGTGACGCCAAAAGACAAAAGGTGGAAGCCGGCGCTCCTCAGTTTTCAGTTCCTCCTCTAGGACCGGGGCCGCATACGCTTGCCGGCGTATTCACACTCACAAACAACGCCGGGTTGCAAGCGTTCGATGCCACGCAGTTACCGGCGAATCTTGCCGCCAAGATCGGTGTCAGGACATTAGCCGCCCTCGATCAGAATGTCTTGGACCTGGCTCTCAACGTAAGTGGTCTCAACAACGCACCCAGTGACCCTCGTATACCAGTACCGACTGACCTTACTAGGGTATCCGGGATCGCCTCACTTCTCTCCACGCTGCAGGGGCTGCCGCGGCAGCAGCGGCTCAGCCTGGCGTGCTGAACGCTGCCACGGCTCCGTGGGTCGTCGAAGAAGACGACGACGACGACTACGAGCCAGACCTCACCCCAGCCGAGGACACGGAACAGATCCTCAACAAACTCGACAATGCCCCACCAGAAGAGCTCATGGGGCATACCGCGGACGCCGGCGCCGAAATGGCCCTCGGCCCATTCAGCCTACCACCTCCACCTGCCCTCGATCCCGACGCCGCCGCCAAGCTCAGCCAAGCAGCTGCGTCCCGCGTCTTCGGACCGTTATCAACCCTCAAAGACCCCGGCGCGGCGGTGCGGAAACCCAAGGCGGGCATCAACCGCCTGGCCGCAAGCTCGTACGACCGCGATTCTTGGTTAACAGTAATCACCCGCCTCGCGACCCGCAGCACGGCCGGCCTCGATGGGGCACCCAGCAGCGGCATCAAGTCCGAAGAAGGCGCGCTCGACCGGCCCCGCGCGTCGCTTGGCGACAGCATTCGCGAGCTGCTCTTTACCTACATCCTTGAGGACTGGCGGCGGCGCATAGAGATCGCCGTCGCCTGGCTCTGCGAGGAGTGGTACAACGACCAGCTGACGAAACGGAACGGCACTGGCGGGGAGCTCAACTACGAGAAGTGCGCGCTGCGGCTGGTAGATGGGTGCTTGAGCTACATTACCGCTCAAGATAAGGTGCTAACACGGTTCCTGGCCGAGATCCCCGAGCTAAGCGCGCCGCTGCTGGGAAAGCTCAAGGCGCTCTGCGCCGACCCGACGACGGTACAGCTCGCGCTGACGAGCCTGCTGTATCTCGTGATGATGAGGCCGCCGGTGAGGGAGATTGCGCTGGATACCGTGGCGGAGATTTGGACCGAGTGTGAGTGCTTACCTAACCCCTTTTCCCTGGTATTGCGTTGAGGCTTAGACTGACTCACGGTAGATGAGGACGCGCGCCCCCTGGCGGCCAAGTATCTCGTCAAGTGGCGACCGGGGTTCATTGAATCGCAAACCCGGGGCGCTGGAAGCGATGCGGCGGCTGCGAACAACATGGCGATTGCGACATGAAGAACAAGACACGGAACATCGACGACGGGCACATCGGTATAATGTATGACTTATTATGTATTCTATCTCCACAGCTAGGGCCCGGAATGGGTTTAACCGGATGTACGAGGTCGAAGGTCATCAAAGCAAACTGTGGGTGAGGGCGGAGGCGTTGGCCAGGGGAAAAAAGGACCTGTATTGGTACGAGGTGACTATTAGTGACACGCGACGCGAAGACGCGACGTGTCGAAGATCCGTCATTGGCATAAACCGTCATATTACAAGCACAGATTTGGCAAACTTTACCTGCCATCCTCAAACATGTTGAGAAAATGACTGAAATGAAATAAATAAATAATAAATAATGTTTTCTCCGAAGGGTGTAATTTTGTATGTACGCTTCGCAATGAAAAGGTCAATCTGCTTGATCTCGAGTCAAGAAACAGAAACACAGCCATCGCATTGTTCCATGTTCAACAAAGCTGCAGGGAGTTCCCCATGACCGCCAGGCACAGACCTTCCACCAGAAAAGATCCCTGTCTCAGATTCCAACCCAGCGGGCCGAGCACAGGGGCTGATGAATTTGGCAGCCACTCACAATGAAAAGAACAGGGCCCCGCTCGAGAGGTTGCATGGTTGCTGTGGCAGTCGACTCGAGCATGTTTTGCAGCACTTTGCAGCGCGCTGGCCTCAAAGATGGTCGCAGTCTCGATGGATTGATCGTTTGGCAGCGGACCAACCGTACGTACCGTACCAACCAAAAGGTTGTTTTTGTCAAAGTGGTGCAGCTGCCACGAGGATAAAACAGAAGCGCTGTTGACCACCCACTTTTGCTTTGTTCATCGTTCCAGCTTCTGGACCTCTCTGATCCCTTCATCCCCGGAATTAATTTACATTGCCCTGTAAGCCACAGCTTTGCCTTGTCTGCTGTGCCAAGCAAATAAGAACATCTTAAACCGATCCCAAGGTCAACATCGTCCAAAAAGGCCCGAGATTCCGGCTGGTAGACGCATCGTCCTTCTCCTCGTCACTACCTATGTTGAGGATCTGTTTTCGCAATTACATGTGTGTGCGTGTATGAAATTCAAGTCAGCCAAACCACCTGACCCACAGAAGCAATTGAGACAACAGCCCTCTGTCGCCGAAGAGACCAGACCCGCTTTGAAGTGGGAACAAGCTCTGCCCCCCCTGGCACTGTTCTCCGTGGTGGTGCCTTCGAACCGAACCCAGACTCGCCCGTCTTCCAAGAAATGCGTAACAGACTTTTGAAGGTCCGGCCGCATTCCGATAAAAAGCCGGCCTTCTCAATCCACCGAGACGACCAACACAGTATGTACCCCCGCCTTGTGCCACCGACCAGAGAGATCCGCGGGACGAGTTCAATCTTATGTGTGCTCGGCAACGTGCCCTCGCAAACAGCAGAGTGTTGTGTCCGGGTAGCTGCAGTCGGGTTACGCGCTAGACAAGTCGTCAGGGCGTTGGACACAACTTCAGAGTTCAAGTTGGGATGATAATGCTAGCGGAGGCTAACTAACAGTGTGCAGCCAAAGATATCTCCCCCGCGACCGTTTCTCCACCTACGGCAACACCGGCGACAACCCCAACCAAGTCAACGCCGAGCAAGGCGTCGTCCAAGTCCTTGCATGAGCGCCCTTCGCCCCGGTCCACCCTCACACCTGCGTCCGAAGGCACAATAAACTCCGCTATGTCCCGGACAGCAACAAGCGGAACCAACGGAAAAGCGGTCCCTCCCGTAACCGCCTCATCTTTGTCCCCCCGCACCCCAAATCGCATGAACTCGACCATTCGAACAGTACCCAGTTTCGACGACAGGCAGATATACGCGGATGAAGATTCCGGCACAGACGGAACGCCATCACACTCAACATCGCGGGATTCGGGCTTCTCGAGCTCGCTCAATAGCACTGCCAGCATGGCATCGTCAAACTCGCCCCGGCGGATACAAGCGGCAACATCAACCGGGATACCCAGGAAGCCGTCATACAACAAATTAAAACTCAGCGCCTCAGAGACGGCGTACGATAGCGGCGATAACCATCTCGACAGCCTCCCCACCCGCGAGAACAGCCTCAACATGTCCAGCACAAACTCCTCGCTCCAACCACCCAACACCTCCGCCGACCCCGGCGGTGGCGGCGGCGGCGGCAGTTCCAGCTCCACCAACGACCCCTCTCTCACAGCGACCGAAGCCAACCTCTCCAACGGCTGGGACAACTCAGTAGGCAAGGCTGGGCTAGGCAAGACAGGGCGCGTAATCAACCGACTCGTCTCGGACAACGAGGCGCTCAAGCGCGACATCCAGATCGAGCGGCTGCGGGCCGAAGAATCACGACAAACCGCACGACTGCTCGAAGACAAGCTGGAGCGGGTGATCTCGGACTACGAGTCGCGGCTGCTGGAGGCCAACGTGACCAAGACGCTGCTGGCGCGCAAAGAGCGGCAGGTGGAGACGCTGCAGGACGCGGTGGAGCTAGAGCGGCAGCGGGCGGTGGACGCGGCGGCGCGCGAGCGCGTCTGGAAGGACGAGATGGACGCCGCCCGCGCCGACGCCAAGCGCCAGGTCGAGGACGCCACCAACTACGCCGCCCTGTGCGAGGGCCGCTACAACGCCATCAGCAGCCACTGGAAGGACCAGGGCGAGGAGGTGAAGCGGTCGGTGGCCAAGGTGAAGAGGGAGGTGGATGGCCTGGTGGTGGAGAGGAAGAAGGATGATGGGAAGATCGAGACGCTGCGGGAGCTGTGCGATCAGCAGGACGGGAATATTCGCGAGTTGAGGAGGCAGAAGGAGGAAATCGAGGCCCAGTTTGAGAGGTATAAGCGGGAGCAGGAGGAAGGGCTCAAGGATATCAAGCGCAAGGCTGATGGGAGGGAAAGGGAGCAGGAGCGCACGCTGCAGGAGGCCCGGGAGGTGCTGGATAAGCTGAGGTGGGCGCTGAGCGTGAAGGAGAAGATCGAGTGGGCTCAATAAAGGGGTTTGGGAGGGGATTCGTTAGGGGGGGTTGGTGGTCTCGCCGGCTTGGAGGGAAGGGGGTCGCCCCTCCTCCCCTTCCTTGGTTTCATTTTCTCCGGCGGGCTTTTTCCCCGCGATTCATGACATACATAATGATGATACCAGCCAGCAGACCGGGCAGAAAGGACTGACCGATAGACCAGTTTGTTTGTTTGTTGTTTGTTTTTGTCATCGTTTCTTTTCATCGGTTGGAGCACACAAAACAGGTACGCAAAGCAGGCACCAAAGCGGTCGAGCGAGCGAGCGAGCGTTTGATGCATGGATGGCGGCATACCAGCCACTTAGTTGGTTTGGAGAAATGCTGCTCCAGTTCTATTTCATGGATGATCTTGGGACTTAGGGATTAGGTATCCATTGGCAGGGAGTTCGGCGTTGCTGGGGATAAGTGAAGGTCAGGGTTTGGGAATCAGAGCAGAATCCGTCGTGCAATCATATTCAGAATAGCCAGGGGTCTCGACCTGCTTTGCGATATGGGAGTTCTTTTCAAATTGCGTAAGAGCCACAAAGCAGTTCATGCTTCCAAAGAAGGGTTGACGGTGTTTGCATTTTCAATAGTGTCGTTGGGTTGCTATGCAAGTCCTTGTGTTGGACGTTTTTCGCTTGGCAGGGGGTGTCTATTTGCCCTCAGGGATAGCAAGGAGTAGCACCGAAGCCAGCTTCCAGGCCTAGGTACCGGGTTTGCCTCACATGGGCAAGAAGCATCACGGTTTTTGTGAGAATCTATCTGCTCCTTGGTTCGATAACCTTTATGAGATGGGTCAAGGCAGCCCAGGCCACACCGGTTGAGTTGGCAACCCCCCCCCCTCCCCACGTCGCCCTCTTCGCTCCTTCCCTCAAAAGACATGAAGGGCAATCGGCAGATGGGATTCTGCAGCTGCTTTGTGGGACCCCCGAGCCACTTGGTCACTCCTAAGTCTCCCAAGTGCCAGAATCTTATGTGCCTTTTGTTCTTTCCTTCATGCACCTGCCCTCAAACTTCCCGGTTCCCCAAGCCCGCTGGCCAGTTCATCGGCTTGGGCAGGCTTTGTTTTACAGTCCTACCTTAAGTGAGCCCTCTCACTTGAAAAGGTTGCCAGGAAATAGATTACTCCCAGAAACCTGCTGTGGGATTGGTGAAATTTTCTATGCCGTCCCATCTTTCTGCTCTGCAGAAATTCACCTACCCACATCCCCCACCTCTTGCTGGACGCACCAACCTCTCTTCTCTTTTTCGCAATCTCAAACTCTTTGTTGGGTTGACTTTCTCACCCAGCCAAGCTGATTGTTACGCCATAAAAGATCTGACCTATTTGTTGCGTTTCTGCCGTCGCTTCGGCATCTGCCACGATGGACACCTCCCGTCCGCTCATGACCGAGTTTTACCTGACGACGCTGTGGACGTACACGCCCAAGGCGGTCGAGGAGGTGATTCGTGACATGGAGGCGAAGAAATTTGTAGATCTACCCTTTCTTTTTTGCAGGCCTTACACTAACCTACAGCACAGGAACGAGCCGAATTTGTCTATGACAGGGACTACAGTTGGTTCAAGGTCAGCTGTCGTGAGGACCAGGTAGACGAAATCCGTTGGCAGTTTTGCCTCCTCGCTCGCGAATTCGAAGACGATGTGTTCGATGACAGCGAAGAGGACTTGTTGAGCTTGGATGGCTCTCTCAAGGTAGGGCACAAGCTCATCGGTGGAAGGAACTCTGCGATCTTACTAACAGTGAACAGCCATCATTTGAAAACGAGTGGTTCACTCAAGATGACCCGCCTCCTGACGTCGGTGAAGTTGACGAGCAGTACTGTCGCCCCAGTGCCCTGGACAAGTACCCTTGCGTCGAGCTCTGGGATGACCTTGATAAGGGCAACGAGCCTTACTCATACTGGGAGATCATAACCCCCAATCAAGCTAGGGCGTTGGTATCTGAACTAGGCATCGCATTTTCTCCAGCCCTTGCCGGAAGACTGGTTTTCATTGGGGGTCACAAGAAGCAGTCCATTGGTGAAGCCATGGAAAGACTCAGAGTCCTGCTTAGTGTCAGGGTGAGTGATATCAGAATGGCGACCTAGCATGGGAAGCTGCTAACCGCTACAGAAACTTTCATCTCCTCCACCGAGAGTAGATCACCTCGTATATGCAGAGGATAGCCGCAGTCCAGTCACGCCCGGTTTGACGGCTGATATTCGATACCTGACCAACATCGACCCAAAGCTAGTTTCTTCGACCCTTATCGATCGGCTCCTGGTAGCGAACCTGGCAGACTCATACGAGATACTCTATCGGGAGGCATCTTCAATTCGCATCTGCCCTTGGTCCCCTCACAAGGGTTGTTACGTGTCCTTACTCGGCCCAAAGGTTGCCGCTCGACCAAGAGACAAAACAGCCCTGGGAAACCGGCCTGCCATATTTACCAGGATGATTGACAAGTATACGCCCACCAAAGAGCCCAACTTTGTTGAACAGAACCATATCGGCAGCGAGGCCAGCTTCCAGGTTGGGACTTGGGTTCAGAATGTTCCGATCCCTGAGGAATCTGTTAGACGGGCCGCGCACTATGTTCTCGACACCGGTTCTCAAGCAGCTGCCAACCCGTCCAGCGTACCAGAGCATGAGGATCTCATGGACTTCAATGACGACGAGACAACATTATGCCCCGGGTCTCCCACGGCCGCGACGTCCAGGACAGCAACCGGGACGCCAGCCTTAACGGGCGCGAAGACTGAAAAGTCAGCTTCTCGCCAACCTCCCTCCGCCCTTCGAGCGCAGCTGGGTGTGTCGAGAGCGAAGGAAATGATGGGCTCCCAAAACGAGGAGCTCGCATTCGCAGGCGATGGCAGTCTAATCGACATGCTTGCTGCTGTGGATACAAGAAGTGCTGAGGATATGCCGAGGTCAACAATCAACTGGGGGATGGCCCCTCTTATTCCGCTACCCGTGGATAACCCTGCGGCTGGGGCGGGTAACTCGACGCTGAACTTGACATCCAACCTTCCGATGAGCCGCGGTGTTCCGCAACAAGGGACCTCTGCCGAGGACAGCCCGGGCGAGATTCTGACGGAAAAGCACACAGCTACACGTCAAGTTAGCGGTGGTAATACTTCGCAGTCACATGGGCTCACTAACCCCAGCGCACAGCTGAGCCTACGGCCAGCTCCTTGGCCCGGAACCGGAGCGTCGGGTGGCCTTCCCGTCGCCGGAGGTTTTGTCAACGAGATACACGCAGCAATGGCCAAGCTCTTAGTTACGGGCCCTTATCGCCGTGGCAAAGTCGAAGTAAGAGCCGAGTTCGGGCGCATCATCCTCGAGAAGGTGGATAAAACTGGTTTGGCATTCAACAACGAGAGTACACCCAGTGAAGGGTGGGAGAAAGCGATGTTGCTGCAACGGCTGAAGAGCGACTTTGGAGGAAACCAAAATATCCACTTCACCAAAATTCTTTCCGCGTATGCCCCCAACATCGAAGACATGATCAACATCGAGGTTGAAGGGGCTCCGATTTGGGAGAACAAGCCAAGCTGCGCTTCCACGACGTATTCTTTTTATTGTGCATTACGTTTGTCAAAGCATATTCCCCCGTTTATTGTCGACATTGAGGATGATGGCACACTCAGCGCCGAGCTATCCTACTCGATTCGTCTAAACGACAACGTGCAGGAGTGGGACAAGCCAAAACCCATTTACGTCCATGCAATCTGTCGACACTGGGATTTACGGATGGTAATGAACCACGTCAAAACTGACGAGGTAGAAGCCGTGTACGGCTCCTACGCGCGCTCTCTGATGCAGTCGCTAAGCATCCTGTATGTGAAGAGCCCATCTTACAGAGTCCAATGTGGGTTTATGCTGACAACGTCCCTAGACGCAACGAGAATGGCGCTTTGGAGCTCCAGTTTGCAGTACCCACTGAATCCTTCATGGACGTGAGGGAGGTCCGGATTCTGACCAAGTGGCGTCATGCCAGTGTCGACCGCCATAGCGCCCTCGAAATCACTGAGGTCCAACAAATGAAGACGGAACCGTACTCGGGCGGTCCGTATTCTAAAGCTTCCTGGAACTCGTACGAGGGAAAGCACTCCCGCCCCTGGTCAAACAGGATGATCAAAGACAGCAAGGGCGAAGTCGCGCGGTGGTACGAGGCTGCTGTGGTCTCCGCCGAGCTGGAAGACATGTGTCGACAAAATGCGCTTCTCAAGGTTGGCATAAAGGCTGACTGGGAAGTTGAAGATCTCGAGCACCGCGGCGTGTTTGCGGCACTCTACGCCCCGGCCCTGCATATGGTTAGGGCGATGGACCATGTTGGCAGACTAGACGACAACAACCTTTCACAGACCAACGGCCACTTGCTGCGCCAGCCCAACGACCGGCCTCCTCCTCAGGTGGTTGGATCGTCTGTGGTAAAAATGGGCAACAAGAAGGGTCGGTAAGCAGGCTTTCTGAGTGGTCCAGGGGTGTATTGGGGCGAGGCGGTGTATTTGTGAGCGCTGGCAAGGAGTCTTGATTTTCTCCCTGTTACCTTTGATTCGGCGTCGGGTTAGAGGATGGGTGAATGGGTTGGCGGGCGGATGAGAGCATATTTGCGAAGCCGCCAATGTACGGTGCACAACGGCGGGTCGATGTTCAGGTTGAGCTGCTAGCAATACTCGAGCGTTTAGGTACTGGAGATGGCGATGAATTAGTGTTTTGTTTTGTAACGTATAATACGCTGCCGCACTGCCGCGGTCGCCGAAATGACTGGGCCTCTCCTCTCCGACGTCCCTCTCATGTGCTCCCAATTTCCCCTTTCCGCTTGTCTTTTTCGCTTTCCCCGTTTCTTCCCCAAGTATCCCTGTATCTACTGATAATTCTCTTTCATCAGGAATGATTTTGAGGAAAAGAGGCCGTTAGGGAACCTTGCTCTGTCATTTCAGCTACCTATCGAGCTTGCCTGCACATTGTCAGGACAACCCTTTGGTCCCTTTCATTCCAAATGACGGGGCCACAACGGCCTCCGGTGATGACAAGAGTCAGATCACTATCGGGGGAACACCACGTTGCAAACGTAGTATGCATAGTCCGTTATCAATGGTTGTTGGAAAGCTCCTCCTGATGTTGAGAGTCCCCTTCTTGTTCCTTCTCAGGGGTTGTTGGTTGGTCTCAGGGGCTCACTCCTTGAATCAGGGGCTGGAGCTAATGCCAAGAACAAAACACCACCAAGTAAATAATAAAAGCAGCCAGACAACGCCGTTGCACCCCGATTACCTTTCCCACGGTCAGAAACGGGGTAACTCCAACACCGCGCCCTTCCATTGGCAGATGCGACACCTCGCACTTTGAGGTGCCGGATGCAGCACTGAAATGGCGTCATAGGTCACCCCGGCTGCCGAATGCGTCTCCCCCCGCAAATAAGGTGAGAGACAGGGCGGATGGCGCGATTCGGGCGCGTCGGGGGTGCATTTGAGGTGCATTGGGGTTGAGTTTTCCATGTTTAAAAGTTCCCCAATCTGATAGGTTCCCCCCACGCCCGCTTTCCTTTGTTGCCTGCCCGAGCTGCCACTTGCTCCTGCAGCCTGCCCACCGAAGTTGTATGTGATGCAGTAAGCTGCTCCCGGGGACAGGGGGGGTTGAGGAGGAGAAACAAGGCCCGAATGATACCGCCAAAGCTGTGCAACAGAGCTGCAGGCCCGTCCCGAGGTCTGATCGCCCAGCTGGAGACGGGGTTGCATATTCGGGCCTACCTTATATATATTGACTTGCATGCCCCGCCCGCCTGCACTCTCGATAACTCTTCAAACCTTAACTGCCTAGGTACATACGGTACCTAAGGAGATCGTAAGCAGTTCGAACTGCTCGCTCCCATCGTTTGCCAGGCCCCTCCGCAACGCCAACATGGCCGACATTGACACGGGCAGCAAAGCGCCCTCGGTAGGCAGAGACTCTAAGGCGTTCCCCCACGCCCAAGACGATGTCTCCCTCCACTCGGCCGACAATCTCAGCGCCATCCTCCCCGAAGGCCAAGTCGACCCGGTCTACGAGAAGAAAGCAAAGCTTCTCAACCGCGCCGTAAGCCCACCCCGACTTTAACCCCCCCCCCAAAAAACCCTCAACAGACACCATCCCTAACCCTTTACGCACACAGATCCAAGACATCGGCATGGGCTGGTACCAATGGCAGCTCAGCGCCGTCATCTCCTTCGGTTGGGCCTCGGACAACCTCTGGCCGATCGTGACCTCACTGATCTTCACGCCGGTGAAGAACGAGTTCGGCCCCGCGCGCCCCCCCCTGCTCACGCTCAGCCAGAACATCGGCCTGCTCGCGGGCGCGCTGTTCTGGGGCTTCGGGTGCGACGTGTTCGGGCGCAAGTGGGCTTTTAACCTGACGTTGGGTATCACGGCGGTGTTTGGCATGGCGGCGGCCGGGTCGCCGAGTTTTGCGGCGGTGGGCGTGTTCGCGGCGCTGTGGTCGTTTGGGGTGGGTGGGAATCTGCCGGTGGATTCGGCAATTTATCTCGAGTTTTTGCCAGCCTCGCATCAGTATTTGTTGACGGTGCTGTCGGTGGCGTGGGCGATTGCGCAGGTGGTGGCGACGCTGGTGGCGTGGCCGTTGTTGGGGAACTTGACGTGTCAGGAGACGGATGCGGATTGTAGGCGGGAGGAGAATATGGGGTGGCGGTGGTTGTTGATCACGATGGGCGGGCTCACGGTGGTGATGTTTGTTATTCGGTTTTGGCTGTTTACGATTTATGAGTCGCCCAAGTATCTGATGGGGAAGGGGCGGGACGAGGACGCGGTGCGGATCGTGCACGAGGTTGCGAAGCGGAATGGGAAGGAGACTAAGTTGACACTGGAGGATTTGAGGGCTTGCGAGCCGGAGGGGTACGTGCGCCAGGCAAAGGCCGCCGAGGCAGTCAAGCGCAAGCTTGAGGATGTCAATCGTAAGTTTGGATCTGCTCTCTGTCGCTCGGTCTTCGAGCCTGGGGGTGGCTCCTGGTGACTTAGTGGGGAGGCAAGGAAAAGCTGACATTGTTTTTGCAGTCGACAGGATAAAGGCGCTGTTCGCAACGAAGAAGCTTGCGTTATCGACGGGGTTGATCATGGCTGTCTGGGCGTTCATCGGGCTAGGGTATGTTGATGTCCTGCTGGGGAGGTTGAGGAGAGCTGACAAAAACAGGTACCCCCTCTACAATGCCTACTTGCCATTCATCCAGGCCTCGCGTGGTGCGGATTTTGGAGACGGTTCGACATAGTAGGTTACATCCGGCGGCTCCTGATCTCCTCGATATCCTCCTCGGGGGAGCACTGGCTGACATGTCCTCAAGTCTCACGTACCGGAACTCACTGATCATCGCCGTGGTCGGTATCCCTGGAGCGATACTCGGTGGATTCTTGGTTGAACTGCCGAACTTTGGACGCAAGGGCACACTCGCGGTCTCGACCATCTTGACTGGCGTGTTCCTGTACGCGTCGACGACGGCGCTCAACTCGGCGGCCCTCTTGGGTTGGAACTGCGCTTTCAACTTCACTTCGAACGTCATGTACGCCGTGCTGTACGGGTATGTAAAATAGGTTTTGGTTATTACCACTGCGGCCGCCTTTTGCTGACACTTAGGGTAGATTCACTCCGGAGCTTTTCCCGACGCCGCAGCGGGGGACGGGGAACGCCCTCACTGCGACCTGCAACCGCATTTTTGGTATTATGGCGGTAAGTAGATTCTATCCAACACTAATGGCTTGATTTTGAGCTAACACAAAACGATACAGCCCATCGTGGCCATGTTTGCCGACCTTCAGACTGCGGCGCCGGTGTACACCAGCGGGGCATTGTTCATTGCTGCTGGTCTGTTGGTTGTTGTATTGCCGTTTGAATCGAGGGGGAAGGCAGCCTTGTGAGGCAGCGATGGCGTTTCGGAACGAATTGTCTGCTGGCCTTTTTTTGGTTTTGCATATACCATCGAGTACATGTAATGGGAGTATTCGTATGCCCAAAGCATCAGATTGGGCTGTAAATGGCATGCTGCCCCGCTCAACCCTGCCCGACAAGATGATGCATCTCCAGTCTTAGGCCTATTGATTAGGATACTGTTGACTCCCATTGGGTAACCGATCGGGGCAGGTCGGAGCCGATGTCGATATTGCGCATGCGTCTCCGCGGCGTATGTAATGTATGTACAACACCTGAACACTTCATCAGTGGGATCCACTCGCCAAGCCCGAAACATACTATGTAGTGTACGATCGACTGTCGTCAGCAACCCTCATCCTTCCTCGTACAACCACTTCTCTGCCATCCATATATCTCTCAACCCCAACCGTGCTCAACCACACTGAAGCAGGCACATTACCGAGCAATTCTCACACACAGAGACAACTTGCCCGCAACACTCAAACCAACCTCCATTCCCACTTCACACTCAACCCTCACCAACACAACACCACACACCCACCCCACCACCCAAACCAACCGAACCCAAACACCACCCAAAATGTCCTCTTCCGACACCCCCACCACAATCCACCGCCTCACCGCCGGCACCGCCCTGCTCCTCTCCTCCCTCACCGCCGGCCTCTCCCTCTCCCTCTCGCTCTTCCTCACCCCGCGCCTCCTCGAGTCCCCCACCCCGCTCATGCTGCAGCAATGGCGCCGCACCTATGCCCGCGGCGCCGCTGTCCTCCCCCCGGCGGCGCTGGTTGCGGCTGCGGGGTATCTTTGGTTGGGGTTGGGGTTGGGATCGAGGGTGGGGGGGGGTTGGGGAGGTCGAGGTTGTATGTGGTTGCGGCGGGGCTGACGCTGGGGATCGTGCCGTATACGGTGGGGGTGATGCAGGTGACGAAATGGGAGGTTGAAAGGGGTTGGGGGAGAGGGTGAAGGTGAGGGAGGAGAAGATGGAGAGGGAGGAGGAGGAGGAGGAAGCGGTTACGGCGGTGGAGGTGCAGGAGGAGGAGGGGGAGGAGGGGGTGGTTACTGTGGAGGAGGAGAGGACGGCGAAGGGGTTGGTGGATTGGTGGGGGGTGTTGAATTTGGGGAGGGCCGCGTTGTTGATTGGGGGGGCAGCTTGTGGGTTGGCGGCGACCCTTTGAGGGGGTTTGGCTAAGTGAGTGAGTGAGGGAGGGAGGGGGGGGAGGGGTGGTGATGATGTATTGGGAGGTGCTTGGGGGATGTTGGACATGATGGCTACGGCGGTGATGATGTACGATATGTACTAGTTCGCAGGCGATGACTCGGCTCTCAATTCAGCTATCACACCGACTACTCAACTCCTCCGGAGCCCATCCCTGCCCCGACAACCAACCTATTGGGTTGGCTAGTCACTCCGCCTCTGGAGATTCAGAAAACTTCCCCGCGGTCAGACACCTCATACCAGCCTACTTGCTGCTGCCCGAATTGCCCGACGAGCCGGAGCTGCCGCTGGAGTAGTACTGGGCCCCGCTGGGCGACGTGTAGGTCGAGCTACCACTGCCGTTGTG
>NT_165976.1:5452549-5531811 GCF_000143365.1 Chaetomium globosum CBS 148.51 | reverse complement strand
CTGGCGCATAATGGTTGCCCTGCCGCGGAACGGTTAGCAATGCCCAGCTCCGGCAACTAAACAAAAAGTAGTCGTGCAAACTGGGGATGCTCACCTGGCTGTTGGTGCCAGAGCTCTTGTAGGAGTATCCCTTGTCAGACATGATGACGATCGGGGTCAAATTGACAGATGCAAAGCTGATGCGAAACGCTGGAAGATGTTGACGACGATGGAATGAGAGTGAGTTGTGGAAACCAAGAGCTCTTCGCTGGTAGGCGAGTGCCGGATTATATAGAGCAGCAATTGGACTGTTTGTTAGTGGCCTGAGGGCCACCCCCCCACATGCGGGGGCCTTCCCTGACCACGACAAGCTTGCGCGGGCAGGTAGGGTCGAGACGAATGGATCTCGGGTTAGCGCACCTGCAGAATCTCCCCGCATTACTTGCTTATTGTTGGAAGGTATCCCGTTCGGGTTGGAAGGGACCAAATCGTTTTGGTACCCCCGGCACCCACATGACCCTCGAATGCCTTTCCTGCTCACCGCCTCCTAATGATCGGCTAGTGATCAGGTGCGTGGAGGAGACCGCCCAGCGGCGAGTTCGAGAAAGGCAATGGCAAATCTAGGGTATATTTCTATCGCAGCCATGGCTGGGCATACCCACGGTAGTCTATATACAGCCGCAACTCTATAGTTTCCCATCCGCCTGCTCATCCTCGAGCTCCTCCAGGTACTTCTCCGCGTCCAACGCCGCCATGCAACCGGTGCCTGCAACCCGTTAGTAACGCAAACCACTCCACCTCGGCAAGGAGCGAACATACCCGCGCTGGTGATCGCCTGCCGATACCTCTTATCCTGGACATCCCCCGCCGCAAACAACCCCTTGACGCTAGTAAGGGTAGAGCCGGGAATCCGTGCGGACGTAACCCTCGGCGTCAGTATCCAGCTGCCCCTTGACGAGGCTCGTAGCCGAGGTCGTGGCCCGACAGGCGTAGAACAGCCCATTGGTCCTCGAGGGTCTCCTCGAGCGCCGGACACGACATCCTTGACGACGAGGTGAGCTCATCAGCCCCTTGTCGTCGCCCTTGACCTCGACGCCGACCGTGTTGAAGCGCACCGTGACCTTCTTGTTGGCCAGCAGGCGGCGGGCCATGATGCTGCTGGCGCGCAGCTTGTCGCGGCGCACCAGCACGGTGACGTGACTGCCGTACTTGGTCAGGAAGATGGCCTCCTCGGCGGCCGAGTCGCCGCCGCCGATGACGACAAGAGGCTTGTTGCGGAAGATGGGCACCGCGCCGTCACACACGGCGCAGGCCGAGATGCCGTTCTGCCAGTACTTGTCCTCGCCGGGCAGGCCCAGCCGGCGGGCGGACGCGCCCGTGGCGAGGATCACGGCGTCGGCGGTCATGACGGTGTCCGGGCTCCACTCGGTCGAGTACTCAAACGGCCGCTTCGACAGGTCCAGCTTGCCGACCGTCTCGCTCACGATGACGGTGCCGAACCGCTCCGACTGCGCCCGCATCTTGTCCATCAGCTCCTGGCCCGTCACGGCCTCGGGGAACCCCGGGAAGTTCTCGACTTCGGTCGTTGTCGTCAGCTGGCCGCCCGCCGCCACGCCGTTGGCCATGAAGCCCTCGTACAGGACGGCTATCAACAGGTTAGTTAGTGTTTCTACTGGGAAACGGTAATCTCTCTAGGGAGAAGGGATGAAGGGATCGCGTGATGCTTACGCTTCAGCTCGGCGCGGGCCAGGTAGATGGCGGCGGTGTGGGCGGCCGGCCCAGAGCCGATGATAACGACCTTGCTGTGCATCCTCCGCTTGCCGATGGTGTGGATCTCGCTCTGGTAGTAGGGGGTGCTCTTCTGGGAGAGCGTTGCGGCAGCAGCTACGGAGAGTCCACTGGCGCTGGAGCGGAGGGTGCGTCTTAAGTATGAGGCGAACAGCTTGGCGGTTTGCGGCTGTGGGCGGGGAGCGGGGCTTTGTCAGGGGGAGCGAAGTCGGGGCTTCTGGGCGCTTCTCTTATTTCTTTTATTAAATAAAACCTTCTTCTAAGGCGGTGCTTGATTCCAAACCAGCGCGTTTTTATTTTACTCAGCCAGGGGCGGGACAATGCATGAACGTGGGGTCGTCCCAAAAAATGGGATTTGGAGGGGCACGAGGGGCAAGGCAGGGGTCTCTTCAACATTGGTCCCTGAATGTGGGTTAGGGTTAACCAATGGCTACATTGCTCGGCATATACCTACACCAGTACTACACTCCGACACAGATCACAGCTTGCTCTGGTCCTCCTGAGGAACAGTGACGACCACTTTCCCCCACGTCCCTCTGCTACCCAGGGCCTTTAGCGCGTCAGGGATGGCCTCGAGCCCGACATACTCCTTGTCCGTAAACTCGGTGCCCCTGAACTTGCCCTTGGCGATCAACTTCATGATCCCCTGCCACACCGTCACCACCGTCTCCTTCTCGTGGACGGCATACTGCCCCCAGTGAATGCCCACAAGGCTGATGTTCTTCAGGAGCACCTTGTTCATGGCCACCTTCTCGATGGTGCCCGCGGCGAACCCGACAATTAGGATACGACCATTCCAGGAGGTGCACTTTGTGCTCTTGTCGACCATGCCCACGGGGTCGTAGACGATGTCGACACCCCTGCCCTTGGGCGTCAATTTCTTGACCAATTCGGGCCACTTTGGGTCTCGGTAGTCGACGACGTGATCTGCGCCGAACGCCTTGGCTACTTGGAGCTTACGTTCGGTGCCTGCTGTGGCGATGACAGTCGCACCAAAAGCCTTTGCGACTGTAAATGTGTTGGTTAGCGTGTGGTGGGCGACGCCTAGGTCCGTAGGTCATAACAAACTTTGAACAGCTGCAAGCCCAACGCCTCCAGCCGCAGCATGGACGAGCACATAGTCGCCTGCTTTGACTCCGGCACGGACAACCAGCGCACCGTAACTTGTGGGGGCCGTCACAAACAGTCCCGCCGCCTCCTTGTAGCTCCAGCCCTCGGGGACAGCCAGCATGCTGACTTCCTTGGCCACACATTTGGTGGCATATGCCCCCTGGGTGGCTCCGAAGACTCTGGAGCCGACGGGGAACTTGGGGTTCTTGGAGTTGGCGGGCGTGGCCAGCACGATGCCCGCGAACTCGGCGCCAGAAACCCAGGGGAAGGCTATCTCAAGTTAGTCCAATTGATCAATAATTCTTGGAGTGCGAGTTTCTTACGCGGCTGGTGCTGATATTTGCCTTGGATTTGCAGGATATCAAAGAAGTTTGTTGCTGCTGCGTGGACCTCGATGAGATAGTCATCCGGGGCCGGCTTGGGGTCCGCCAGCTCCGTCACCTTGAGCTCATGGGCAGCCTATCAACGGTTAGTTATGCGCCATGCATCTTGTAAACCCACGATAAATAAATCAACAAAACAGCCGCGATATGTTGACGCGCTTACCTTGACGTAACTCGCTACTTGAATACCTCGCATCTTGAACGCTGAAGCTCGAAAATAAAAGACGATTTAACGGATAACGGAGTGGCAATTGGGATGGCAGCCAGGGGTGTGTTTGGATGAAATGTGTAATCAAGTAGAGCAAATAAACACGATGGGACTAATAACAAGAGGTTGGGAAACTACACGCTTACCCCAGACTTTCCCCATCTTATACGTTCCATGTTCGGCCCCTGTTCGTTCGTTCGTTCGATACCGAACCCGCGGGGCATCTTTCCCGAGCCGAGGTAGCTGGCTGATTAATACTGATTGGTTGATTATTTGGTGTTGACCCACCAGCGCCGATCTTCTTGGCAGACGCGATCTCGAACCCACAAAGCAAGACTGACATCTTTCAAGCCTCAACCGCATCTTCAACCAGCCGACAATACAACAACTCGGCAACCGATCTCAATAACCACACCCCGAACGCCTGAAATCTACACAGACACCAAACCTACACCCCCTGAACCGAGACACTCCCAACAAAACACACCACCCTCCCACAAACCGCCGCCATGGCGACGACCGACACCCTCGCGGGCGGCACACCCACTACCTCCTCCCTCGCCTCCCGCCTCCTCACGCACAGCGCGCCCAGCTACACCTTCACCTTCACGCCCTTTCTCCAGCGCACCTACCAACACAGCCTCCCCGCCGACCGCCCCATCTGCAAAGCCTTCCTCTCGGGCTCCTGCCCGCTCAAATCACACTGCCCCGACCGACACACCACCCCCTCCGGCACCAACACCACCTCCACCACCACCACCCACGGCCGCGACGGCGGCGGCGGCGGGTTCGGCTCGCTCGTGTGCAAGCACTGGCTCCGGGGCCTCTGCAAAAAAGGCTCCAGCTGCGAGTTCCTGCACGAGTACAACCTGCGCAAAATGCCCGAGTGCAACTTCTTCGTTCGCAACGGCTACTGCAGCAACGGCGACGAGTGCCTGTACCTGCACATCGACCCGTCGTCGCGGCTGCCGCCCTGTCCGCACTACGAGCGGGGGTTCTGTCCGCTGGGCCCGCGGTGCGACAAAAAGCATCTGCGGCGGCGGTTGTGTCCGTATTATCTGGCCGGGTTCTGTCCCGATGGGAGGGGGTGCCGGGTCGGGGCGCACCCGCGCTGGCCGAGGGAGGGGGAGTTGGAGAAGCCGCGGGTGAAGGAGGAGAGGCCGAAGGAGGAGGTGACGGCGGAGGAGAGGGAGAGGGAGAGGGAGAGGGAGCGGGAGATGCAGATGCAGAGGGATATGGAGAGGGGGAGGGATAGGGATGGGGAGAGGGGGCATGATGGGCGGCGTGGGGATCGGTTTGGCGGCGGCGGTGGTGGGAGAGGAGGGAGGTGGAGAGGCGGGAAGGGTGGCCGGTTTCGGGGAAGGGGCCACTAGATAGGGGGTTCTTCACGAGCTCGTCCACGGTATTAGGCACCAGTTATAGATTGCAGGGGTTATTGGCATCCATTGCCTTTGATATTTGCGTTGACTCTCATTCTTGTTCTTGAAGAGTCGTGAGGTGAGGTGCTACTTGCTGTTGAGCGAAGTGAGACGCGCCAGCCATATATACTCCAAACCATGATAAATGAACTACAGTGTTCAATCAGTCCTCCTCCAGACATTTGAGTCCCCGACTTGCTCCAAAGGCGGCACCGCAACAAACGAATCGCTCCCTGCTTCATCGCTCCTTGCCGACTTGGGGCTGCCGAACGTGGACGACCCGTTGCCCTGCCATGTTGCCAGCTCTTTCACGCGTCTGATCCCCATCATCCATGACACCAATCCCTTCGGCACCCACCGGCCGACAAACCCGTATATGTTGGCCCCCAACCCGACCTGCACCGTCCCGTTCGTGAGCGACCCATCAATGACGTCAAACACGGCATTATGTAGCTCCTTCAACGAGCTGCCCCGCATCCCCCGTATCCGCCCAGCGCCAATGGCCGACCCGGACTGCGAGACAAAATTCTTCCCGTACGCGTGCCGCGCCGAGTCGGGCCAGGGCAATGCCTCGGCATCTTCTGGCGCCGTGAGCAACCCGTGGGGCTGAAGCAGGCGGGAATTTGCCGCCGGCGTGAAGCCCGCAAAGTCAAACGTGCCCAGCTGCATGTGCGTTACGGGGATTCCGAGTGGCCGAAGCTCGCCCGTCAGCACTTCGGTGAAGGCCGAGAGGGCGGAGCAGATGGTCGCTTCGGGAGCGTGGAAGGGTGGGTTGATGGATGAGATGATGGACGGCGTGAAGACGAGGACTTTGGGGCTCGGCCGTTCCTTGTCCGACGGTGGGCTGAGGCGCGCGGTGAGAAGGGGGAGGAAGGCTTGGATAGTGAGGATCGGCTGGAGGAGGTGGGTGTTGAAGAGGTCGGCGAAGCTCGACGGCGGGATGGTCGCGATGGGCGAGGTCTGGTAATTGAGCGACGGGATGAGGATGACAGCCTTGAGCAATAGATGGTGCCGCTTGCCGTTGGGGATGGCGGCGTGAGTAGACTGGAGGTAGCGGGCGAAGGTGTCGATGGAGGTACCGGTACTCGGGGGCTAGGGGTGGTCAGTCTAAACCCGGCATGTGATTGAAAGCGGGGTGGAGGAGGGGGAGGGGTAACCTACATCGGTGATATCGATGCTCAAAGGCCGGATGTCTGGTCGCGCTAGGTGCTGAATCATAATCTCATCCTCATGGCTGTTGGCTACGACGAAGACAACGAATCCTTTGCGCTCTAGGTCTAACGACAGCGACCTCGTCAAGGGCAGCGCCGGGGAACCAGCGATAACCACCACATCCATCCGGCCACCACTGCGGGAGCGCCTAGCGCGCCTAGTTTTTGACCACCGCGCCGTAGTCTTGTATGTCCGGTAGGCAATGAAGCCGGTAGTCACGACGACAAAACCGACCAAGACCCTGTTTCTGGAGATCCAGTTCTGGACCCTTTCGAGGGCGGATGCCGGCACGGTTATGACTGACGGCGGAGGGGTCGGCCGTGGGCGGAACTGCTCGGGCACCCATTGCGAATTGGCGATAGTATCTCGGAGTGTTTCTGCTATTTGTTCGACATGTTTATCTACGTAGTCGGCCACATTGCCCGAGTATTTTCGGATATCGTTCGGTAGGGACGATAGCTAGAATGGTGGTGGGTCAGTACCTATCGTGGATGGGATTCGTAGATTGCCTCTGAAGGCGGAATGCGGGGTGGTGAGGAGTCATACCACGTCTAAGAACGCCTGATCGTCCGCGGACATGGTGGTGGCGGAATGGGTACAGCTCCCTGTATTGTTACTCGGCCTGCGACTCGAAATGCGCGTTCAAGGTAAAGCCAATGAGCTGCTAGGTATTGCGGGTTGCGAAGGTTGAAAATGCTGCCTTTATCGGCCCGTGGGTTGGTGGTGGTTATCCTTATCAGGCGTCTCGGCACACGCCATTGCTGAAGACGGGTCCACAGAATTGATTGGCCGTCAAGGTATTGCCTGATTAAGTTAGCCAGGTGGGATAGTTTATGTCGTTTACAAATTGTTAATTATCGCAATTCAACTCATCCATATCTTCTAATAACGATCCTATCAAGCTCAATGCTAAATCAAGGATTGAAAGGCTTAAACACACAGCCCCCTCCCAAATCTAAAGCTTTCTAGCCACCACCCTCAACCGCACATAACTCAGCATATACCCACCCCCCGGCTGACTACAAACCACCTCCAACACCTCGACCACCTCCCTTATACACTCCTCCCTCTCCCCCTCCGGCAACACCTCAAACCACTTCTTCCCCATCAACCTCACCCACCCCTCCACCCCGCCAACATCCGCCACCGTCGGCCGCCACTCCCTCTCCACCCTCTGCACCTCCCACCCCCCCACCGTCCCCTCCAAAAACCCCTTCACCCACTCCTCGTCCGGAAAAAACCACGGGTCCGCCGCCGCCGCGCGCGCCACCCCGACGCGCCGCCCCACCGCCGAGAGCAGCGCCGCCCGCACCTCGGCCACGTTGCCCAGCCCGCCCATCTCAAAGGCAAAGGTGCCGCCGGGCTGGAGGGCGGTGCTTACGCCGCGGAACACGGCTTCGCGTGTGGACGGTGCCGAGAGGATCCAGTGCAGGGCGGCGTTGGAGAAGGCTTTGGTGAAGGTTGAGGGGGGGAGGGTGGTGGTAGTGGAGGTGGGGAGGGTGGTGAGGTCGAGGACTGGGACGTGGTGGGTGAGTGACTGAGTGGCGGGTGTGGGTGGTGAAGGTAAGGAAGTAGGTACATAATGTCATGGGGGGGTAGATGGGAAGAAGGCGAGCCACCGGCTTACCTTCAAAAGTGCATTGTTGGCGAGCCCCTCGGATTCAGCGCTGCTTTGGCGGCGGCGATCATGGCCGGGGAGCTGTCGATGCCATGTACCCGTGTGCAGATTTTCGCCATCTCCACATCAAGGACGCCGTCTGGGAGGTAACGTAAGCTTGGGTGTCAGGTCCTGGCAAGGCCGAGTGTAGAGTAGGTATTATTGAGAGGGAATACTGATGTAGGGGAGAGAACCAACCTCCACAGCCAACGTCGAGGATCACGTCGTCTTTCTGCGGATCCAGCCATTGCATGACCTTGGTGGCCAGCTTGGGGACGAACGATGCCGCATTCTGGTAGGCCTACTTGTTGTTAGTTATTCAGCTTCGACAGTAGGAATTCCGCAAGTTGGGGTAACTGAGAGGGCCGGTTACGTCAGAAGACCAGTTATCTTTTTGTTCTGCCATGGTTATGCGTCTGCGGAAGGTGTCCGAGGGAAGTAATTGATGGTCTGCGGGGAAATGTAGAAGGAAGGTCTGGGATATTTGGGGTCTTTATATCCGTAAACCAACAGGGCTGCCAAAGTCCCAGCTCGTGTTTCGGTCGCAGCTGGGGAAGCATGGGTTGGGAGAGTGATCACAAAAACGCCGATGTCGGCGCTTCAGGGGCGGCCACCACTCGTCGCGACAAGCATATCGATCATGTACTAGTCTCAGAGGAAAACATCATGATGGCAGCAATTGTTAAAATAATGCGGTAACGGAGCTATGGCTGGCTCCAAATCATCGCTCCTGGTTCGCCGCCCGTCCGTGGCCCTCCGATATCCCGCCGCTTGCCGCAGCCTACTCACCTAGAGCACCCCTTTCACATTCCTCCGGATATTCTAATTAATCGAGCTCATCCAGATCCATTAGCTGGTATTTCTCGTTCCCAAGCCCGTCCTCCACCCTTTTCATGATCGCGAGGACTTTCTCCTCTTCCAGCCGCCGCCCTATTACTTGCACACCCACAGGCAACCCGTGCATGCGCTCGGCATCGTAGTGTTTGTAAGCGCCTCGCGCCACTCGGTTCAGGTTCTTCGTGCTGAAAGAGGTGGGTAGCTGGTCCAGCCCCTTGTGCACGTGCGTGATGGGAAGGACACCGGCCGAGTAGTCGAGCTGTAACCATAAGCATGAGTCAACGAGATCAAGCTGCTCCACGGCGACTTACCAGGTTGAACAAGAATGTGTATCCACAGCTGCTCACAGCATCCCGCATCCCGTCATGCGGTACCGCAGGCGTGGCATTCGGCGGCGAGATGATCACATCCAGTCCCTGCTCGTCCCACCACTCAAACCAACTCGCCCGGTACGCCTCTCGCTGGCTGACCAGCTTCCAGTTTTCGAAGGCCGACTGCGCCCGCCAATGCCTGACCAGCCCCTGCCCAAACGTTGATCCCGCTGTACGTATTTTACCCACAGGTAGTAGATATACCTGAATGGCGACCACAGCCCAGCCAGCCTCCTCATTTGTGTAGCCCCGGCATCGAGCCACTCTCCAGGCCGCCGGAACGACTCAAACATCTGGCATCCGTCGGCATTCAACAGCATCGACGCAAGCCTCAGCCCCTCATACATATCCGGGGTCCCCTCCACTTCGACAATCTCACACCCTTGACTCCTCAGCGCCTCTTCAGCCATGCTCAGCGCCCTCGCACACGCAGGGCTCGGGTCGACCACGCCATCCGTCCTCAACACACCCACCCTCAGCTTCCGCGCGGCGGTCGCAAACTCCCTCTCCACCTCCCCCCTCCACGGCAGCGGATGCACCGTATAGTCGTACCTCCACGGTTCCATCTCTCCCAGCACCGCGCGCGTAAAGTATGTCAGATCCCCCAACGTCCTCGCCATCGGGCTATACACGCTCGGCACGCCCTCCTGGCCGGGCATGCTCGTCGCGATCCCCGCCTTCGGCCACCGCCCCGTCGAGCAGCGAATCGAATAACACCCCGCAAAATGCGCCGGCACCCTCACACTCCCCGCCACATCACTCCCAATCCCCAATCCTTTCCCCCCATCGCCAGCAGCGCCGACTCCCCCCCCAGTACTCCCCCCCGGCGAATAATCCGCATTATGCGGATTGCGACAGCGCCCCCACAACTCATTCGCGCTCTCAAAACTCAACAGCGAAATCGGCAAATTCGTCTTCACATACGGCACGGCGCCCGCATCCTTCAACATCCTCACCATCGGCCCATCCCGCGCCGCCCTCCTACCCGCGAACCCCGAGTACCCCACGGTCGCATCATAGCCGCCCACCACGACCGTATCCTTCAAGCTGACCGGCACGCCCGCCAACGGCCCCGCCAGATTCACCGCCCCCTCCCCCTCAACACCAACACCACCCCCCGCCTCCGCCGCCACCACCCACCTCTCCGCATCGGGCAGCAGGATCTCGGTCAGACAATTCGTGCGCGCGTGAGCCTTCAGCGCCAGTCGGCCGTAGGAGCGCAGGACGGCGAGGGCGGTGAGGGAGCCGCCGGCGTGGACGGAGGCCACGAGCGATTCGATGGGCTGGGTGAGGATGGCCTTGTCGGCCGGGGTCAGTGGGCCGTGGTAGGCGGAGAGGGAGGCGGCGAGGCGCCCGCGCTCGGTTTGTTTGGTGCGGCAGTCGCGGCGGTGGTGGAGATAGTCGAGGAGGAACATGGTTTTTTTGGCTGTTTCTCTTTTGCTTGATTTGTTGTTGGGTGTGTCTGTGTGTGTGTGTGTGTGTGTGTGTGTGTGTGTGTGTGTGTGTGTATGTGTGTGTGTGTGTGTGTGTTTGTGAGTGGGTATGGGTGGGTGGGTGCGTGTGTGCGTGCCTTTTTTGATTATGGGGCGGTGGTCATGAGTATCTATGTATGTGCCTGGTTGGGTTGTGGTTGGAGTGGTGATGTGGTGGTGGTGGGGGTTGCAGAGTGGTAAGGCAGCAATGCGAGGGAGGTTAGGTTAGGTAGGTGGGTTGTCCGGGTAGATCTCGATCCCGCCTCCTCGGGTGGCTTCTGTTACAGTCCGGGGTTGCACGACGCTGGGTCCGGGACGCCGAGACTTGAAGGAAATGTTTGTTTGGTTCAAAAAGTGATTGGAATGGCAGGAGAGACCGGAAACAAGTGCACCCAACTGGTGTAAGTGATAAGATAGCGGGAGGCAGGTGATGTGTGGGGAAGCGGAGCCCGACGGCAGGCTTCCCCGCATACCGGACCACTCCGCTTTGCCCGTTCCGATAAGGCCCCACCCAGGCCGGGTGCTTGAGCCGCTAAGAGCCGATTCCCAGCGCCTCCCCGCCCCCTGTTTTGGGGTCAGACGTGGCGGGGCACGGGGGCTCGGGGGACGAATATCTGAGATGTGCTGGCCGGCGTTCTGTTAAAATTTGATATCGCTCATATTTTGATCCTACAGATGTACCGAGGTAAACAGCGACATAATTCTCGACTCAGATGTCAGTCGCAAATTAACAATCCGAGGTCGAGTAAACCGAGCAAACCATGCGCTCCCTGACAGCACCGCCAAATGCAAGGCAAACCTGCTGCCCACTCTGGATCAACATAACGAGAGGCTTTGCCGGAAACTCGCCCGGCTCAGGGCAAACCGTACCAATTCCAGTTGCCCGCCAGTCCCATATCGTAACGCCATCCCTTCCTCGTATGTTATACACGCATTTGGCCTCCCATCCTTCAAAGTCCCTACAGCAACCCGTCATGTGCTGGACTCCTCGTTTTTGTTACTAGGCTGCGGCCCTCCACTGACGAGCGTGGGCGCAATCCGTCTCCGCTTCGAATTGTTACCCGAAGGTTCATCCGCCTCATCCTCGGTCTCCCGCTTAGTGCCCGTGGGCGCGGTAAACGAAGCCCGGGGAGTCTCGGGCGGCGTCGTGATGGGGAGGCCGACAACCTTGCTCGAGTTTGTGGCTGCTATGCTGGGCACCTGTCCCGATATCAAGGGCGGGTTGGTAAGAACGCCTGTCTGCGAAGCTGATACAGACGAGTTCGAGCTGGACCGTGCTGGCGACCCCGCGCGCGGATTGACAAAAGAAGCCGTTACCGTCGGCGGCGACGGTGCCGTGAGCGAGCTGACCGAGTCCCAGTGTCTATGATGGGACCCGTTCGGGAACGGCGAGGGCGGGGCAAATACTGACGTCGGGGTAGGCACGGGTGTGTTCTGGTTGGACGCAGTGGCGACAGAGGGCTTAGGAGGCCCAAGATCTCCGGTATAGACGGTGCCAAGTTCGCCGGGGGCGAACGACAGGGTCGAACAGAACCCATCCGAGGATGATATAAGCAGCGTCAACCCGTCACTCGACCTATTAACTGTGTCAGCATCGGTCTCTCACCAATAAGAACCAAAAGACCTACCATGTCAGATCTGTGAACGTGGCGCAATGCAGATTGCTCACCACACAAATAGGCGTATGTTGCTGCGTATCATACAGCAAGACCGAATCCTGGGTTGCCACGGCGTACACCATCCGATACGGCAACGCGAACACGGACTTTGGCCCCTGACCTTGTACACTGGTTTCCAAGCTCAGAGTCTTCGAAGAAGTTGAAGCCTCTACCAATGCCGGCGGCGGCGGTGGCTCCATGACTGATGGGGCCGGTGAAGGCTTGGCCAGGGGCTCCGGGAGGGACGGAATGGGCTCCTCGGCAGAGGAGCTATCGATAGTGATGTTTTTGGTGACGGGAGGGGACTGTCTTAGGGTATAGACAATTGGTGAGCAACGCACAGCAACAGAGGGCTTCTTGTGGCCCGGTAAATGCGCGATCGGAGGCTTGTTGATACCACCACGAGTGTATATGTAAACGGTGTTGATGACCTCATACGTGGGCTTCGAGCCCTCCATTTGGTGCTGGGTCTGGTACTGCCCGGCGGGGGTGAGAAGAAGACTTCCATCGGGAGTAAATGTCAATCTCCGGAAAAACGAAGTGAGGGTCTCGTTGGCGTAGAGGCTGGCATTTTTCATGCCCAGACCCATGCCGTTGAGGTGCGGCTTTGGGGAGGCTTCGATCGGCATCACAGCCGGCAGAGGCATCGACGGGGCGGGCGAAACGGAACGCCTAGATGACGAGAATGACGTCCTCCGGCTGTGGGTGATCACGCTCGGAGGGTTCATCGGTAGTGCAACCGACGTCGGAGTCCCCGGGGCGGAGGGGACAGGCGAGCCAATTGCGACCCCCGGCACGGCATCGATCGCCGCGAGGACCGACCGGTAACCTATATCGGGCGGTGCCGGACTGCTGGAGGAGATCCGCCGGGGGGGTAGGTCGGTCTTGGCATGGCTCGCGAGCTTTGAGGGTTTGTCGTCGTGGTTGTGGAGGGTGTACTGTCCGTCCTTCGTCCTCAAGGAATAGATGTGCACGGAACGGTCCGATGATTGTGTGGCGATGTACTCGTTCAACGGGTCCCACGCGACGCCCTGGACATAATGGCTGTGTTCGGCAATCTGACGGACAAGAGTCCCTAGGATATTCAATTAGCAAGCCTTCCCCATCTTGGTGTCAGGAGAGTAACCCACCTGTCCCTGCGTTGTAGATCCGCGCCACGTTGTCCATGCTTCCAATGATGAAGAACGACGCATCTGGCGACCATGCAAGGTCATAGATTTCCGTCCCAAGCGACCGACACATATGCTTTGTCCGCCATGTCTCCTTGTCGTCGAGGCCCTCTGAGCCAAACGTCGGGTGGTGGGTGTCGGACCGGACCCATAAGATCACGTTCCCATCATCGCCAGCGGATGCGAGGACCTCGCCTAGGGGATGTCAGTATACCTCCGGGATAGGTACTAAACCATGCACTGGGATCTTGCTTACCCTTAGGAGCCCAGCGAACGACATTTACTGCCTGGGTGTGTTTCGCGAGCGTCGCTATGTAGTCGACCTTTTGTTCGGCGCCATCCTCTTCTATCTTCCACAGCTATCGCTGTATTAGCGAGGGACCCGGGGAAGGTCAGGGGCGCAGCGCGGTAGGCCACCTACCCGAACATTGTTGTCTCCGGCGCCCGTCGCCAATCGGCCTTTGCCATTGGGTTCGAAATGGGCCGAGTAGATTGGGTAGGGGTTGTTGTTATCGTGATGCCAGTTTATGATTAACGGAGTTGCCTTCATTATGAGGACGGGCCGGCTGCAACGCCGTTGTCATGGAAGTGATATTGCTTTCTACCACTTCCGACTCGCAGCTGTGGTCTAGGCCTGAATGATGATCGGTGGAGGATGGTCGAATCGAGAGAGCGCGATGCTAGGTTAATGAGACAAGCTGAAAAGTGTTGGGGTCTTTCTCGCGAGGTCAATTGGCCAGGAAAACGGCGGGCGTGTTGAGACGGCAAGCCGCCCCGGTCAATACGCGTTTCTGATGTTGGCGCTGGCGGCTGTGTGGCTTGGGTGTAGTCAGACACGTCGGGTGCTTGGAGCCGGGAGCGAAGGATAATAAGCGGGTCTCATCCGGGGTCTCGATGCACGCGGATGAGGCGGACAATCAGATCGATCGTGTTGGTTTGCCGCGAGAGGATGCACTATCTATCATCTGCAGTTGAGTTTACAGGTTTCCGACCGAATTGAAGCTCCTTGCATCCTTGTCTGTCCCCAGCCTTGACCCCCTCGCATGCTTGCGTGGGAATTAGAATAAGCCAATCAGCAAGCTGTAGTACTCTCACGCCCCACTCTAGTTAGGGAGTGGCTAGTGGCGAGCCGTCAACACGAATGCGTGGTTGTGCATTGGTGAAGTCCGGCCTGGACCGTGACACGCTGCAAGTCATCAACACCCGACTTGAACGACGTGATTGGGGCCTTGGTGCCAATCGCATCCCATTGTTCCAGCTCGTCAGAGAAAGGTTGTGCTTCATCTGCTTCATCCCAATAACTCATGGCTTTTACTCATCCCGAGGAAGTGACAGAAAGCAAATGTAGCTGGATAACTATCAACTGTGGCGTATCAAAACACCCCGCCATCCCGTCCTTTGGTCAACCCTTTCCAATCGTTTTCCTTCTAATTTCCAGCTCATCACACCAGTCGTGCCAGTTCATGGCAAGGCTGATGAAGATCCCGCCACTGAAGACGATCAAAAGCACAAGATCCGTGCAGGGCTGACATAACCCTAACCCCCTTTGACGCAATCCGACTCATGCCGAATTGAACCTCTCACTAACTTGCTGGCTGCCAAGGCAGCAAAGGCTCGGAATGTCGAAACTATGCTGCCTGAGTAAAGTTACGCAGGTTGACGCACAGTCAGTGACAGATTTCATAGCAAAAACCTGTAGTTTGTCACGCCGAAGCCTGAATCCCTAGGTAGGTTGCAGAGATGAATCCTCGGACTCGCGGGTTCGATTCGAATTGGACCTTCTCCAATCAGCGAATACGCATTTTTCTTTGCAAATTCTCTCCAGCCACGAGCCCCCCAACCCTTCACTGCCACTTGCTGAGATTGGAAGGTGCTGACCGCCCGCATGCCTTCCGGCAAATCGGATCTGGGCTGTTTTTGACTTTCCTGAGACTGGGCGATCCCACCACTTTGGTCCCGTTCACCGCATGAGTCAACCTCCAGCGACATTACCATCGGCGTGAGAGATGGTTGCCCCCGCTGATTCCGTCTTCTGCGGGGCGCGTAAGCACAAGATAACTTTAAACGTCGGAAAGGATCTGAAAAGTGATGGCTGGCTGAACCTTCTGCCTACTCTTTTCGGTCTCGAGTCTCGATCCTTTGCCAGCCACCAGGTTTGCAACACCAATTGAAACGTGGCCCGGGACTATTCCCCTACCTTTTTACACTGCTCCCCGGCTTGTGAATAGTAGAAATTGCCACGATATTTGAACTTTGAACTTGCCGAGTCTCACTAGTTAGCAATTAACTCGCGATCTAGCCGCCCTCCAACTGCAGCCAAGCCCCGCCACCCTCTCGGAGATAACCCCTACGACACCATCAACAACATCTTTGAACATCGCATCGCACATCGCGGAACGCCAAGTCGCCCTCCTTCGTCGGCCACGGGCTTGCAATGCCGCTTGGTGACAACTCCAACTCGATGCTAAGAGTATTCGAAACCGGAATCGCCCTCATTGGAATCTGCTCTGTCCCTGCACTCGGCAGCACGGTAATCCGCCTCAGGAGAAGAGATGCGAAGCAAGATGTGTACGAAGATGGGGATGGTAAGGCTACGCCCGAGTCGGTGAAAGCTTACTCGGGGAAGCTCCCGAAATCATTCGTTGTGGCTTCGGCGAGTGTTGGCCTCGCCATTTCCATTGCCCTCCTCATCATATCTCCACACGCCAACGACCGTCTGTTGATAGACAGTTTGAGTATCGGGTCCTGGGTAAGTTAAAATGCCGACTGTCTCGGTGTGTGTCTGTGTGTGGGTGTTACATTCGTACCAGCTAAAGTGCTAATGTTTGCCCCCAGGCTCTCCTCTTGTTCCAGGCCGTTGCTATAGCTTCGAGCAGGAGTTCGGTTCATGCCTACCGTCTCGGCATCTACACGTTCTTCTCCGCGATGGCCCTGGCTGGCATTTTCCTCGCCCAGGGCACCACAATTGGTGAATCGCTGTTGCATTCAGCACCCGTGGCTTTCGGCCTCCGTGTGGGTGAGCTGGCCTCGAGCATAACACTCGCTGTTTCGGCCCTTTGCATCCCTAGGAGACCCGACGTCTTCTTCGAGGGCGAGCTGGTGGACCGCATGTACACTGCGTCTGCCTTCCGCCGCTTTACATTTGGCTGGCCAAACAATCTTCTCAATCTTGCTGCGAAGAAGAAAGATCTGGACCTGGCTGACCTTACGCGGCCGGATCACTTCACCCGTGCCACTTGTGTATCTGCCGACTGGAAGGCAAAAAAGACCGAGGGTCAACGCCTTTGGATATCTGTCGTGTTAGCTCACAAGAAATCCTTGATTTTGCAGTGGTCGTTGACTCTTGTCGCCTCGGTCCTGAACTTTGGCCCCCAATGGGTCATTCTGCAGCTCCTGAGGTACCTCGAGGACCGCCAACCGGGCAGCCAACATGGAATCGACGCTTGGATGTGGGTTATCTGGCTCTGCATCGCCATCGTCACGCTGTCCTGGGTGGAAACTTACACCTGGTTCATGTCGTACTCCGAACTTCAAATCCCTGTCCGCGCTCAGCTCTCGGCCCTCATTTTTGAAAAGTCGATGCGTAAAAAAGACGTCAAGGGTGCCGACAAGCCCAAGAAGAAGGTCTCCGAGGATGAAGAGGCCGCATCGGACCGCTTGGCGACAGAGGACGAGGGAGATGACTCGGATGAGCTGAAGAACAGCAAGCAAAGCACGGTTAATTTAATCGGCGTCGACAGCAAGCGAGTATCCGACTTCTCCGCCTTCCAGAACCTCTTTCCGGGCAGTCTTTTCGAACTCATCGTCTCCCTCGTCTTCTTGCTCAACCTCCTAGGCTGGAAGCCACTCCTGGCTGGCTTTTCGGCCATGGTTGCCATCATGCCGGCCAACATCTACTTTTCCAAGCGATATTCCGCAGCGCAGGATCGCCTGATGAAAGTCAGGGACGAGAAGATGGAGGTCGTTAACGAAGCGCTACAGGGGATTCGCCAGATCAAGTTCTCCGCCTTGGAGCCCGAATGGGAGGCCAAGATTAGCACTGTCCGGGAGCGAGAACTCAGTGCCGTCTGGAGCGTCTTCATGAACGATACAATATTGATAGGCTGTTGGGTGACGAGCCCCATCCTTTTATCCGCCATTTCCCTGGCCGTCTACGCCATCGTCAATGGATCCCTAGTCCCGTCGGTGGCATTCGTCAGTCTAGGCGTCTTCAAGTCGCTCGAGATGACCCTGTCTGTCGTCCCAGAGCTGATGACCGATCTAATGGACGCTTGGGTCTCCATCCACCGTATCGAACAATACCTCAATTCCCCGGAGGTGGAAAAGATTTCAAAGGACTCGGACGAGGTGACTTTCGACGATGCTTCCATCGCCTGGCCGTCGGATGAGGACGTGGACGAAGCCGATAAATTCGTCCTCCGCAACATCAATGTCACTTTCCCCAAGGGCGAGTTGTCGGTCATCTCAGGGAAAACCGGTACAGGCAAGAGTCTGATGCTGGCGGCGATTTTGGGAGAAGTCGACCTCCTAGGCGGCACCCTATACGTGCCGAGAGCGCCACCTCTCTCGGAACGCCACGACGACAAGGCACACAAGGGCAACTGGATTATTCCGAATGCAATTGCGTACGTTGCGCAGATCCCTTGGATCGAGAACGCAAGCATCAAGGACAACATTCTGTTTGGGCTGCCCGACGACGACGAGCGGTATAATAAGACGGTCGAGGTCTGCGCGCTGAAGAAGGACCTAGAGATGCTCGACGATGGCGAAAACACCGAAATCGGCGCGAACGGTATCAATCTTAGCGGTGGCCAGAAATGGCGTATCACGCTTGCCAGAGCTGTCTACTCCCGCGCTGGAATCCTCGTCCTCGACGATATCTTCAGTGCTGTCGATGCACATGTTGGCCGCCACATCTTTGAGAAGTGCCTCAACGGAGAGCTGGCCGCCGGCAGGACGAGGATTCTGGTCACCCACCATGTAGCGCTCTGCGAACCCAAGACGAAATTTCTGATGGAACTCGGCGACGGCGGCGTTCTACATGCTGGTCTCCTCTCGGAGCTACGAGAGGAGGGCACATTACAGAAGATCAAAAGCCACGGGCAAACAGCGGATGAGATTGAGGTGGAGGAGTTGGCTACTGCAGTGAACTCTGACATGTCCTCAGTTGAGGAACCCGAACAAGAGGATGCGGATGGGAATAATTTGAAGAAGGTTCCGTCGAAGATCCCGTCCAAGGTGCCCGAGGCGCGCAAGTTTGTCGAGGAAGAGAAACGTGAGCAGGGCGCGGTCAAGAGTCGTATCTACTCGACCTATCTGAGGGATAGTGGCGGGTTTTTCTTTTGGGCGTTTGCGGTTTTGATTTTCATGAGTGTTCAGGGCTTCAACCTTGGTACGTTCCACTGCGGCTCAAGTTTATTCTCGTCCTCATACTGACCATGTCCAGGACGTTCATGGTGGCTCAAGCTTTGGACAAGCAACTACGAGGAGCTGGGCGTTCATCAACAGCGCATTCCCAACGTCTCCAGCGAATACGGATATTCATACACCCAGAGTCTGCGCCAGTCGGTCCACGTCATGTCTGCGCCTTCGGTCACGGTCCAGGGCAGTTTATTCTACTACTTGGGCATTTATGTCCTCTTGGCCGTCATATCTTCCATGATCGGTACCCTGAAGTTCCCGTACATATACCTTGGCTCTCTCCGCGCCAGCCGCAAGCTCTTCGCCAAGTTGAACTTCACCATCCTCCGTGCCCCCATCCGATGGCTAGACACAGTACCGGTCGGCCGCATACTGAACCGCTACACAGCCGATTTTAACACACTCGACTCGCAGCTGGCTAACTCGGTAAGCTTCGGTGCTGGTTCGTTCCTGGGTCTCATGGCAGTCGTCGTTTCCGGCTTCTTCGTGTCACCGTATATCGTCCTACTGGCCTTCTTCCTTCTTCTAATCTGCCTGTACTACGCCATCCGCTATCTTAACGCCGCACGGCCTGTCAAGCGGCTAGAGAGCACGTCGAAGTCGCCCGTCTTCGAGCAGTTCGGCTCTGCCCTCACCGGCGTCACCACCATCCGTGGCTTTGACAAGGCCCAGGTCTACGTGGAGCGCATGTATCGGAAGATTGACGACTACTCAACCGCGACATGGCACCTGTGGCTTTTCAACCGATGGATGGGCTGGCGGATGTCGCTTGTTGGCTCGTTCTTCTCAAGCTTTGTGGCGATTGTCATCCTGCTCACCCCCGACATGGACTCCGCCCTAGCCGGCTTTGCGCTCGCCTTCGCGCTCGACTTTACGAGCTCGGTTACGTGGACTATCCGACTCTATGCGAACCTTGAGCTGAACATGAACGCTGCGGAGCGAATCATCGAGGTAAGGCATGTCCGTTCTGGCCCGAAGGCACTCAAGGCTGACAGCGACGTAACAGTACACCGAGCTGCCGACCGAGGCACTCGACGGCAAAAGTGCTCCTGCTGCATGGCCTACCGAAGGTCGCATCGAAGTCAACGATCTCGTGGTTTCTTACGCACCCGACCTGCCGCCGGTCCTCAAAGGCCTCACTTTCAGCATCAACCGCAACGAGCGCATCGGCGTCGTCGGCCGCACCGGGGCGGGCAAATCGTCCCTCACACTCGCCCTGTTCCGTTTCCTCGAAGCCAAGTCAGGGAGCGTCTTCATCGACGGGCTCGACATCTCCAAGATCAAACTCCACGACCTCCGCTCGCGCCTGGCCATCATCCCGCAGGACCCCGTCCTCTTCTCCGGCACCGTCCGCTCCAACCTCGACCCCTTCGACCACCACAGCGACACCGAGCTCCGCGACAGCCTAGAACGCGTGCACCTCATCGGCGCCAGCACAGGCACGCACACCCCATCCGCCGCCACCACCCCGGTCGACTCCGCCTCCACCTCCACCGCCTCCCCGAAGAACACCAACCCCTTCGCGGACCTCTCATCAGCCATCTCCGAAGGCGGCCTCAACCTCTCGCAGGGCCAGCGGCAGCTGCTGTGCCTGGCGCGGGCCATCGTCGCGCGCCCGCGCGTCATGGTGCTGGACGAGGCGACGTCGGCCGTGGACATGCACACGGACGCGCTCATCCAGCGCAGCATCCGCGAGGAGTTCACCGACGCGACCCTGCTGGTGATTGCGCACCGCCTCAGCACCATTGCGGATTTCGACCGCGTTCTGGTACTGAGTGATGGGCGCGTGGCCGAGTTTGGCACGCCCCGGGAGTTGTGGGAGATGGGGGAGGGGGGCATGTTTAGGGGGATGTGTGAGGAGAGTGGGGAGAGGGAGAAGTTGAGGGCGATTGTGTTTGGGGAGAAGTGAGGGTGGGTTTCGTTTTTTTGTGTGGTTTCATTTGGGTAGGGATAGATAAATGAGGAGGTTTTTCCTTGCGGTGGTTTGGTTTCAGGGATTGATTATCGGTTGATTTCCAGCTGTTATGGCCATTGATTGATTTGGCCGGTGAGGGTCGGGTACTAACCGTTGATTTGAGCTGAGCAACCAACCTAGCCCCTGGCTAAAGTGTTGTTGTTGCAAGGACATGCGAATGGCCAATGGCTGAGATATACGAGTTGTCGTGACACTGCAATCTAACTTTAAAAAGGATGAGAAAAATAGGAAAATAACAAAATCCAAGCGGTGTCTTCCATTCTCTTCGTCCCACGATTGCAATTGAGATGCCCAGACCCCTGAAAATGATTTGCTTGTTTGCGTCCCATCCTTAGCCCCTACTTGGCCCGTTAGCCAAGGGATGTGGGTGAACAATTACACCACCAAGGCTAGAAACCACAGTCGTAATAGCAGGACAAGAAATATGGCATAGAAAGTTATAATCATGAAAAGAATGAGCTTGCTATTTATCCTAGATTGGACTTGGGGATGAATCTTCCAGGGGCACAGTCTAAGAACCCCCCAGTAGACAAACCCCTTCAAAAAGCTCTTGCTACAACTGTTACGAATATCATCTCATTCCAAGTCTCAGCTCGAACTTCCCAATAAAAAATAATTAAAGTCGTTCAGGAGCATGAGTATATCAGCCTCACCAGGGCGAACCTCACGACACAACCCAGACTCCACAACACAACACAGGCCACCACCACAAGACATAGATAAGCCGAGTTTATTTCAGCTGCATAGGTAGAACAAAGCTGCCACAGATTATAATCCTAACAAGCACCACAATGTACCACCCCATGTCCGTGTCCCGTCCTTAGGGGTATTTAGTTTTCCGATCCCCAACACTCCATTCCCCAGTCCACCCACCGTCCACCGTCCCTAACACCATGACGCCTTGCCTCCCATTGCTCACGACTCAGAGCTTTAAGACTCCATCTGACCTGAACGCGGAAGAGCAGATTATAGCAAGAAGCAAGAGCATGGGAAAAAAGAAGAAAAAAGAGGGGAAAAAAGAAGGAAAAAGAAGAAGAAGAAAAAGCAGCAAAAGAGTGTAGTAGAGCCAGCCGTCCCATCAAAGGCCGTCCGTCCATAGCTGCAAAGCGAGATCAGTCCACCCAAGATCAAGGTCTCTTCCCATCTCACATCTCAACCAACGCCCCAGCCCAGGCTACCCCAAATCTTGCCTGCCCACCCCCCGGCCGGCTCATCCATATGCCCAACCACACGACAATACAATAACAACAAACCAACCCCCATCCATACCCACCCACCAACCAACGAGGGCTATCCCCCGCCCCCCAACCAACCACCAAGAAACGCAACACAACAACAACACAACAGCAACAACCACCACCCACCTACCTACTTACCTCCCTAACCCCCCCTCCGGTTCACCATCACAGTCACAAAAACCGTCAGCGCCACCAACCACACACCCGAAAACACAATCCCCATCACCAAGGTATTCCGCCGCTGGCGACGGGTCAGCGAGCCCGTCTCGCCGCGAGTGTACCACGACAGGGCCGAATCAAACGTGCCGCGGTAGACGAGCAGGGCAAAGAAGGGCACGACACACAGGGAGCACATGGCGTAGTAGTAAGCCTGGCGGCGCTTGCGGGCCTCCCAGGAGAGGTAGGCGGCGGCGTCGGCGTCGGCGTCGGCATCGTCGATGGCGGTGGATGGGAAGAAGGCGAGGGGGTTGCCTCTGTCGCCGCCGCTGGCGCCGGCTGTGGCGCTGGATTCCATAACGGCGATGGTGTGCAGGTCGGCGGTCATGGTCTTGCGGGCGTTGCTCATGGTTAGGTTCACGGCGCGGGCGGTGTTGCGCTCGTCGCGTGCGATGAGGCAGGGCGGGGTCTCAAAGACGGATTGGTTTCCCGGTCCGAGGAAGGAGGCGTCGCTGCTAGTGACGGGCTCGAAGGGAGGCCGGAAAAAGCGCGAGAGGGCGGAGTGGCCTGGGACGAGCGGGGTTCCGCTTTTGTAGGAGGTTACGTTCGAGATGCCGCGGTCGTGGCCGAGAACAATGTGGTCTGTTGCTGGTCAGCATGGAAGATGGAAGAAGGGTAAATGGGAGAGACATGGTTGGGTTACATACCCTGCGAATAATCGGAGTAACCACGATGGGTCCTCGAGATACCCAGAATGCTAGCAGACGTGGGGCGGCTGGCATGAGCCGGAATGGGCTTGGTGATCTGAGGTGTGGGCGGCGTGGTTCTTTGGGTTGTCGCCCTCGACGCGTCTATGCTGCAGTTTTTCCGAGTTGTAACGGTGCAGTCGTCGCCGTTCTGGGCCCCAATTGCCTTGCGCCTAGCGGCCTCTTGCAAACTAATCAATGGAAACGTGAACAGAGTGGGCGATTCAAAGTCCCGGGGAGATTGGGCAGAAAGAGTCGCGTGTCGGTTCTTGATATGGGCTGCAGTGGGCTCCCTGGGGATAGGAGATGCCAGTAATTCCTTGCTGCTGTTTCGCACATGCTGCTGCCCAATTTCACCCCCAGTGACAGTAAGTCCAACGTGATTTTCCTGCCTCGGAATCGGTGTTATACCATTCTGATCTGGGCTGCTGGCAATTGGTGTGTTGTCCTCCTCCTCAGGCTGCTCTGAATAAGTCGACGAGAGCGACTCCAGCGACTCAAATCTGGATCTGGACCATTGTTGGCCGAAAGATTGATCCCGACGCTGGGCGAGCTTCCTCTCTTTGCGGGACCGAATCGAGGCACTGAGCTTTTCTACCAGAGCACTCCTAGCTGAGTTTGCGCTGCTTCCAGTCGTTGTATCGGTAAGCTTTCGGAGGGGATCATGAAGATAACCGTTGACGCGGTGGATGCGTGGCTTCGGGAGAAATACCGGGCGCCTGGTGTTGTTTAGGGACCGAGGGTAGTGGGTGTTGTGCATGTGCTCAGAATCAGGGTGCTGTAGAATCCGTTCCGTGGACGACGAAAAGGCATCAAACTGAGGCACATGGATGCTGCTGGTGTCGGAATAGTCTGCGATGCTGCTGCCTGTGACCTTCACCAACTGGCTTTCACTGTAGCCCGTAGAGGAAGCCAGAGCACGGTTGCTATCAAATTGGCCAAGGCTCGTGGCGACAGTCTCCCAATCGGCCCCATCGCTCACGAGGGTGTTGATATCCTTCCTCCGGCGGCCACCACCTAGCCCCTCGATATAGTCACTTAGACCAAAGGTCCGCTGCACTGGCGAGTTTGGGGGGGCGGGTGGAGACCGAACAGAGATTTTGACCTCGCGAGGGAGATCTCCATCTTCCCAGTCATAGTCGATAGTAGCTGCGTGGTAGGATTGCAACCCGTTGACAAAGGGATTGTTGGTGCTTTGAGCGACACGGGGAGTGTCGGGTTCCAGTGACAGGGAGTCTTGAAAGATACCACTGGCCGATGCTGTACTGTCGGCGCTCACAAAACGAAGTGCAGCACTGACTTCTCTCTCTCTGGAAGGCTGCAGAAAGACAGTGAAGGAACCACGGTCATACTTGAACGGGTCTTCGTCAGAGTCGGTAGACACCCCGTTGGACATCCCACCATGGCTAACATCACCACCCTGGCAGATTCGATCTTTCAGACTCTCATCGTCAGACTGAGGAGGCAGCCTGCCGTAAATAACAAAGTCTGAGTTTGCGGGGCCGGTGTTAGAGTGAACAAGCTCTGAACTATTGCGAGTCTCCAAGTTGGGCAAACTCTCTTCGAAGCTGCTTGCCTGGCTAAGATTGGCAGGCGCTGACATAGGCTCTTGGAGAGTGGAAACAGAGTGAATGGAGAGCGCGGGGCGGCTGAAATTCTGCACAACGTTGAAAGAGCCCCTTGGCAAATTTGTTGTGTGCCCGCGCGTGCGGGACGGCTCGGGTAGAGGCAACTGGTGAGATTCATCACCTAGGTGGTACCTTTGCCAGAGAGTGTTGCCTGGGCCAATGCTGGTTTTTACTCGCCCAATGTCGGGTGAGCGGGGATGTGAGCTCGTAAGATCTGCCTCCGAATGGTAGAGGTGAGTGTTGCTCGGAGCCGCACCATCAACAGCCCTGGATCCTTGAGTCGCTGTTGGGGATGTATGGTACTGATCGTAGATATCCCCCACAGAATTGCTGGTCTCAGAAGGCTCTAGATTGCCTCTGTTCCCTTCTCTGGCGCCATTGTTCAAGTTGTTTCCCACGGAATTGCCAGCACTGGATGATTCGAAGCCAGAAACAATTGGAGAGGGTTCACTCGGTGTATTGGCCCATCCAGTGCTTCTGGACGTGGAGGGCCTGGAAGCTGTCAAGCATCTCTGGCGCTCTGGGAGGCTGGGTTTGGCAGGTTCCATGTGCCGGACACTCGATAGGCTCTGGGCCGAGTTGGTTGGGCCAGAAACATTGACCACAAAATAGTCGGTGGATGAGGAAGACCGTAGTGAGCTGTCAGAGATGTGGTTCCCAGTCGTTGGGCGTGATGCCAGCCGAGAAGTGATGGCTTGGTGCGCCTCTCCTAGATTGGGGAACAGAGTGCCCTTTGGCATGATGGAACGCGGGGTATTGTATCTGAAGGGAGGTGCCATGGTCATCGAGTCCTCGATCGGGTTCCAATATTCTGAGTACTCATCCCCCTGCCCATCGCTCTTGCCTGGCATGGTCACGATGCTTTCTACAGTTAAAGTTAGCGCCAATTTTGTCTGGATCTGGTGTGGTTGTGGCCAGTTTCCTACCTCTCGGAGTCTCTTTCACAAATTAACTGAACTTCGCAAATGGGTTTCAAAGGAAACAGTGATGACACTCTGATGCAGATGCTCGATGGCTTTTTCTTGATTGGTAGAAGTCGAGAGGTAGAGAATGGGTGTGATGACTGCGCCGTTGATGGACTCAAAAGCGCGGATCGGGAACGAGGAAATATCGTGAATTGGTTTGCAGTCGTGAGAATTGCGAGAATCAAGAGTTGGAGTGGAAAAGACAGCCATTGACTACCCAGATAAAATGTAATTGAGACGCGATGTCAACCAGTCAAATGGCGATGCTAGAAAAGAACAGGCCAGAAAGTGGTAAAGGAAGGAGTGAGAGAAATGGCGGGGTATAAAGGGTGTTGAGAAAGGGGGAGAGAAAGTGAGGGTAGCCGCACTTGAAGGGGGCAGGAAGACTGGGGAGGTTTTGGCCAGTGGTGTGGTGTTGTGTGATTTTGCTCCTATTTCTGTGCACATTTCGTATTGGGAAGCTTGCTCTTACAAAGTTCAGAGGCTCCAGCACTAGCCCACCTTACCTGCCTTGATTTTTGATGCCCACCTAGGGCCTTGATCCGAAGTTTAACAGCGAGGGACTGCCAGAACTGATGATATCATCGGAAATGAGAACCACAAGAGCCTAGTCTGCAAAGGTCTTCATCGTAAAAGAAACTTCAATCTGTCTAGTAACCTTTGGAGAGTAGAGTAGAACCTTTCAGAAATGAGGATGGGGGATTGGGGAGAGAGGAGATAAAAAGCCTTGGTTAAGTGATGAACTAGGTAATATTGTTGTCTTCTTCACAGCAAGGACTTAACTTTTGCCCGACGGAATCGAGCCATGCATTAGCTAAGTGGAAAACCAAGTATTGTAAGCCAGCCAGCATTCCCATGATAAGGATGTCTGGCAGACACATATTCTCTTCAGCACAACAGCCCGAATGTTAACCACCATGGAGCGATCCTCCTCGAGTTCGTTGTGTTCGCCCTAGCCGGTTGCATTAGAGATGATATTTTAACATATTGAAGCTTTATAAAGTCAAAATTGATTATATCATTGTCTATCTGAGGGGCTTTAACCAAGTTTGGTGCCGTGACAATGTGTGAGTGTCTAAGTGGGTGTTGACGTTGAAAGAAGACTTATCAATAATTACAACTTGCCAAAAGCGGTTAGGTAAATGCCCCAAGCAAATGCGCCTTTTATCTTGCCCTGAAAAGAAAGGTCCCCACCCCCGCCCTGAGCTGCTGACTTTGCATCCGCCGATCATCGCGATTTCCCCCTTCAAACCCCTTCGAGACCCCCCACCATGTTTCCCATGCATTGGTTCCATTGCCCATGAGTGCCATTCGAGTCCTGTGGAACCTGGGTCGAGCCTGGGCCTTCCCGTGATTACCGTCCGCACACGTGAAGTTCGCTTGGGAGCAACATTCCTGAACCTTCCAAATGTTGAGCCCCGCTGCTATCTCATGGAGAGGTGCCTAGACTGGGCTAACTGACGCGCATTTTCTCCGATCGTTTTACCAAGCAAGAAGCAAGGTACAGACAGATCTTATACAATAGCATTAACTCTGCATCTCCCATGTTATCCTTGCTATCGACGGCTTGATCCCAACATCCAGCAACGGCTCCTCAACTGCTCCTTGAGAAGCTCAACACCATGGACGCTCTCCCTGGGGAAGTCCTCCTCATCATCTTGTCGTGTAAGTGATAAATAACTACACGCTAGACGGAGAGCGTCGAAAACAGCCAGTGCTAATCGACCAAACCGCGCCCTGCTACACCTGTCACAGTCCTCGAGCCCCCGGAAATCACCAATCTCCAGCTCGTCTCCCGCGGCTTCTGCAGCCTCGCCCGCGACAATGGCTTCTGGCGCGCCCGCTGCCTCGAAGAATCCTCCTTCCTAGAGACCCTCGACCGCCGCCGCCGTTACCACGGCCTCCCCGACGCAACCGCCTCACAAATCACCACCATCCCAACACCCCGCAGCAACGGGGAGCTCAGCCTCGGCCTCAGCACGGCCCCAACCAGCCACAACACCACCAACCCGAACAACGACGCGAGCAGCAGCGGCAACGCCACCAACCAACGACCCCCCCCATCGCAATACACCAACACGACAACCGCCTCCTCGGTTCTCAGCCGCGGCGAGCTGCGCGGGCGCGAGCGCGAGCGCGTGCGCATCCTAGCCAACTGGGACCCCTGCTTCCCCTCGGAGCGCGTCTCGTGGTACGACGAGTACATCCAGCGGCAGGGCCCCGTCGCAGTCAACTGGATGCAGTGCGCCTATGATTACGACTACGACTACGACTACGGCGGCTACGACTACGACGCTGACGTCGGCGATGGTGATGGTGATGGTGGCAAGAGCAAGGGGAGACGGCGCGTGTCCGCCGCCGACCATGTCGAGGCCCGCGGCGTGGCGCTGTACTACCCCGATGGGGAGGATGCGGAGACGGTGCTGGCTGTGTCGCCGCTGGATGATGGGGGCGTGGCGATGTGGGATGTGGCGGGGACGAGGGGGAGGAGGGGGGCGATCGTGGCGCGGAGCAGGCCCGGGATATTGTTTATTGATGGGCCCGGGGCGGATAATAGTAGGAGGTCGAAGAGGATCGATTCTGGGGTGACCGAGTGCGTCAGCGTGGATAGTCGACAGCATCGGGCCTTCTTTGCTGTGCAGAGTCGTAAGTGTGATGGTGATGGCAGGGTGGGATGAGTTGCGAGATAAGCTGACGATGGCTCGACAGATCTCATCGAGGTTGATTTGCGGCGCCTGTCCGTGATCGAGTGCGAATCGTTTCCTTGGTCCATCACAGCATTATCCGCGGCGAGCCCGACTGTTCCGCTCACCGTTGGAACTAGCCTTGGGATACATTTGCACGACTACCGGGCGCGCAAACCACCACGGAACGACCATAATGAGACAGTCGACGGGTTCGAGAAGATGGGCGCCAAAGAGTTCTACGAGCGCAGCCTGCGACAGATATTCAGCGATGACCCGTTACCCCTTTATGCGTCGCTATCCCAACCGGGGCCGCTAAGCATTCTCCATCTCCAGCAGCCGGGTCAGGAAGCAGAGCTATCAGATGACATCTACGTGGCGGGCCGGTTCTCCAACATCCTGCACTACGACCGGCGCAAGTTCCCGTCCATCCGGGGCTCGATCCATTCGGGCGGCCGGCTCTGCAGTATGACCTCCCTGCCTTACCCGTTCTCGACCCTCGACAGCGAGCTGCGACGCATGGGTGAGCTTTCACTGGAGCAGGTGGAAGCCTCCAAGAGCGTCACCGGCGGCAGGACGTTGATCGCTTGCGGCGAGTACAACACCAAGGGGTCGCTCGAGCTCTACGGCTTGGCACCCGAGGCACTGCGAACGAGCGCGGCGGGTGGCTTGCAAAACTCAACCTTCAGGAACCGCCAGACATCCTCCCATTCCAAGCTGATGTCGGTCGTGAATCACGGCACGCGCATCGCCTTTTCGGACGGGTCCGGCTACATCAGGTGGTTCGAGCGGGACGGCTTCACCGAGGTGCGCCGCTGCAAGATAGGCCACAGCGAGCGCAGCCACACCACCTCCATTTTCGAGTCGATGCCCGGGTCCGACGACATAGCGAGGAAGCTGCTCCCGACGCGGCCAGCCGGCGAGGTTGGCCACGACGACAGCGAGAATGGGAGCGGGCGGAGCAACAACAACGACCTGCTCTTTTGGACGGGCGAGAAGCTGGGGCTGGTCACCTTCACTGCGCGCCCTGGTTTCAGGTCCGAGGACTTTGAGGAGCGGGACGAGGATGCGCCCGACGCCGAGGCGCTGGCCGCTCAGAGCGACTACAGCGATATGATGCGGAGGGCGCTCGAACGGCAGGCGGACGACGTCAGGTTCGTGAGGAATCTGGGGCTCGGCAGCGGGATCCGGCCCACGTACGAATGAACGGACCTGAGGCTCTGGCTGGGGCGGTTCGAAGAGGAACCGAGGAGGAGAGGCTGCTGCTATTCGTATGGAGCCACGGACCCTGACGATCGGCAGTCTGCTGGGTGGACAAGACGGCGACGTCAGCGCCGTTTGGGTGGGCGAAGGTGCACGTGTCCGACGCGGAATGATCGGAGGCCTGCCAGCGTCAAATATTCGGTCCCATGGGGCCAAGCTACAGCGAATGACATATATACCCCCTCCTGCTCTTCCCCGTCTTATTGTTTGTGTGTATGCATGAGATTGTTGTCAACGGGCTAGGGTAGCTTCGGCTACGACATGAGGTGCACATGCATTCCCACCGGACATGCTAGCTCTGGGAAGCGGAACTGGTCCTCCTTGTCCTCCCTGCATGGCATGCTGGGCCTCTCGACGTTTGTACATACCCACATACGAGCGCGTGGAGGACGTCGTCGTGGTCAGCCTCGGCGCAATCGGTGGGATGGGAGATGGCTGGCCTGTGGAACCACGGAGCAACGCCGAAAATTCAAGGCGGCCAATCCCCTCGGGGGCCGGGGGCCTGTAAACCAATCGCCATGGTGCTGGAACGTCGTATCCGCTTTTCTGCATTGTCCCCCCAGGTTTCGTAGCTGTTGATTGCTTCGGGAGGAGGTGCTGAAGCCTCGTTCTGCCGCTCGCACGCTTTTGAGTATGCGCAGTGGCGCGCATGAAGGGTTGAACACTTGCACGGCTTGCTCTTGGCTATTTTTTGCATTTCCGATTTCTGCCATTCATTCTCCAGTTTGTGGTGTTTTGGGTTGTCAAGGCTCTTGTTGATGTTTTGCTCTGCCAAGACCATCACTGTAGGGCCCCGCACGGGCATTTGCCAGTCACCCACTGCGCCCGCCAGTTGTGTCTCTGATCTTGATCAGCCTGGAAGTTCCTGGCAACACGCTTTTTCTCTCGTCCACCCATCACACACGCCAGACCCCATCCACTGCTGCTGCACCAAACTGCTGCATATGCGGGTGCACCATCCCCTCCCCCCAGATTCCCGCAGCCAGCACACCGCTGACTACCAAGTACGCCGAGTCGGACACGCTCTGCCCCCTTTTTTTGTTTCCCATCGTCTTGGCGATGTCCTTTCTAGGGAGTCCCGAACTTCGCAGACCGCCAGTTCGGCTGGGGGAATGAATCCCGTCTCCCGTGGTTCCAGGCATGCCTGGGTCGGGGTGATACCCCCCCTCCAGCGGGCACCCCAAACAGCACACGGCACGAGCCAATATTTATTTACTGGGGGCCGGGGGAGAGTCGATGAACCCGTCAAGCGCCAACCCTGTCGAACATTGTTTCTGAGGGCCCTTTGGCGCCTCATTCCTCCATTGGGCTTTGCGTGTCAGGGCACATTGGCACACGGGCACGCTGGTCACTGGGGGAAGAGAAAAAAGGGGGGCTAGTCGCAACAAACGGGTTCCAGTGGCCAACTGAAGACGGGATTTGCGCCTGGACTCCTGCTTGGACTAGCAGCAGTGAGGCGAATTCAACCTTTATCTGGGTCCCTCTAACACAAACGCCTCCGGTCCGGGTCGCATTCCCGGGGTCTGGATCTACTTGTATCACTTTTTACTGTTCCCGTTCCCCGATCTAAGTACAACGTTGCCGGTTGCCGTCTTGGTGCTTCCTGTCTGCTGTCTCTTCTTCCTAAATCGCACACTTGCATCCCTCCCCCCCTCCATCACCTGCTCTTCTCACCCATTCTCTCTTCTGAAGGAGGGTGTCACTGTTTCTGACCCCCCTGTGTCGATGCCGTGTGTTTGATACCTACTTGCTTTGTCTTCTTGGGCCATAACTCTACTCCGACTCCTTGGCCCTGGCATGAGAGAGACTCTCCGTGCCGCGTTTGTAACACAACCTCATCCCACGCCTTGCCTCGAGCATGTCCGATGGCACTACCGGTGGTAGGCGGGGACGATTACCCGCCGTTCCGTCCTTCAGGCGGTCCCTACTACCCGGCCAAGCGGCGCATCATAGATGCCGTCGACGATGACCATTTTCGGCACAAACGGCCGAAATACGTTCAACAAGCTCAGTTTGCCGGCCCCGTCGCCTTCAAAGCGGTTGAGCCGCTACTCAACAACTACCCGCCGATTCACCACCCCCATCCACAGCATCCGCATCATCATCATCATCACCATCCGTGCCACTCACCTCACCGCTACCCTTCTCCGCGACCTCATGTTTCCTCACCCGAGCCAGCCAGCACCACTGCCGCCCCGGCGATGGAACGCACCGCCTCCGGCCACTCCCTCCGCCCGGACGCAACCGAGGGGTGGGCGTTGACGGAGCTCCTCGAGGACCGGGAGGCCGCCCAGCGCGTGCGCGACCACCTCGCCAGTTTCCGCCGGCGCAACCCAGACTCCAAGCACGAGCGCATTCTCCGGAGTATCATCAACCCGCGGCCCCGGCGCCACCCCCACCCAGGCGGCCACTCCCACCGCCACTCCCACTCCCGCTCTCACTCTCATTCCCGCTCTCACTCCCACTCCCGCTCCCACTCCCACTCCCGCAACCCCCATCACCATCTCCCCGACCACTGTACCAACACCAACAACATCGACAACTTCACCACCCCCACCCCAACCGGCAACACCACCACCCGCCACCACCACTCCCAACCCCGAAGACGCCGAATACCCCCTCGACAACGACGCGCTCGAATCCATCTTCTCCGCCGCCAACGAGATCTTCTTCAACGGCCGCCTCAGCCAGCGCGTCGCCTGGGACTGGTCGCACGCCTCCTCCTCGCGCTACGACAGCCGCGTGATCGGGACGACGGCGCTGCGGCGCGCGGCGGCCCACACGCGCGGCTTCGAGACCCTGATCGTGCTGTCGGCGTCGATTTTGCGCGGGGGGGGTTTTAGTCGGAGGCTGTTGATCAGTACGTTTTTGCATGAGCTGATTCATTGTTATTTGTTTATTTGTTGTGGGTTTCGGGCGCGGTGGGAAGGGGGGCATACCGAGGGGTTTCGCGATATTGCGGCTGTGATTGATGAGTGGGTGGGGGAAGAGGGATGTGTGATGAGAGGGGGAGAAGGGGGTTGAATGGGGATCGGGATCGGGATGGGGGCAGGTTTGGGGTGCGCCGCCGAATGTTTATCCGTGTTCGGGTATGGCTGCGGAGCAGGAGGAGTATGCTGCTGCTCCTGGCTCTGCGGCTGCTGTCGCTGCGTTCCCCGGTCCCGTAACGCAGGAAATGGTGTATTTTGGGACGGGCGGCGGCGGCAATGTGCCGGTTGCTGGCCAGGAGGCGGTTCATTACGCCCGGGGCTCGCCCAGCCCCAGGCCCGGCACCCCTACCCGCGAGATGGTGTACTTTGGGCGTGGCTCCCCGAGCCCGAGGCCTGGTACGCCCACCCGGGAGATGGTGCAGTACGGCGACCGCGGTTTGAGCAGCAGCGGCAGCAACGGAAGCAACGTGTGGTGGAGGCATCGCCGAGCAGGTCGGCCCCTTTACGTTTACAGTGGCGACAAGCCTTCGCCGTCCTACGTTTATACGCATCCGACGGGGCAGAGGCCATGAGGCTTTTGCAAGCGTTGGTTCTCCGCCCCCCTTTTTCACATACCGAGCATGGTTAGATTTGCTACACTTGTTTGTAACGATACTGCATGGATGGAGGAAGCCTGGTTGCATGGCGACGGCGTACAAAGATAGGCGGCAAAATGTATTGGTAGTTAGCGTGTACCTGGAAGGGTTTTGTGCCTTGGCTTGTGTTTGATTCTCTTTCTGGTGTGATGGTTGTCCATAATGAGACTCGGTAGATGAGCCGTTCGCTTGAGACGCTGGGCCGTGCATGGTTGGAGTCAAGTCGGGGGTCTTGGCCATCTGTTAGCTATCTGGTACATATGTCTCAACAGATGTCCTTGTTTTCAGTAGAATATCACACCTGGTCCAAAAGGTGTAACTTAATGCGCGAGTGCTCCAACCCCCATGTATATATTCTGCTGAGTACGGCCCGCGAGTCAACCACTCCTCGCACTTCTCGCACTTCTCGCACTTCTGGCAAGTTTACCACGTCATACAGCTCTAAACACTGTCCCCAAACAATGACCCAACACACTATTTCCGCCTGCCCATTACATCCTTTACGCCCGACCACCCATCATCCAATATCATATCCATCATAACTTAATCATCCTCTTCCCCACCTTCACCGCGACTGCCAACCGCAGCAGCAGCGCCCTACGCCTCACCCATAACCGCACCCCCAGCCCCGCCACCACCCCCATCACCACTATACACAGCATCACGACACAGCAGCGCAACCTTCTTGAAAAACCTCCTCCACTCCAACGGATCCCCCTTAACCTTCACAAACCTTACCTCCAACACCTCGACCCCCTCCTCCACCCCCACCAACCGAATCCGATCCACCAACACATCGCCATGCAGCCCCTGGCGGCGCTCATCCAGCGTCCGCACCTTCAACGTCGCGACATGCTCGGCCGCCGGATCAGCCGCAACGGCCGGGGTGCGCAGCGGCAGCGGGACGTTGAGCTGGTGGAGGGCATCGTGCAGCATCTGCACGAGCAGGGTGGGCGGCACGTGCGAGAAGAAGCGCGTGAGCGAGTACGCCGGCACGATGTCGCGGAACTGGCGCGCGTGCTGGGTTAGTGAGAGAGGCACGCCAGGTGTTTGCGAGAACTGGCTCATGGTGGGTTCGTCGGCGAGGGCGGCGAGTGCTGCGTTGAAGCTGCTGGTCGGGGGTTGTCTGCTGCCTGCTGCTGCGGCGGCGGCGGCTACTGTTGATGCAGCGAGGGCGGAGCTCGCGAGGGGTTGGGTGGAGGAGATGGCGTAAGTGCCGAGGGTGCGGGGGGGTGGGTGCTCGAAGTCGAAGAGGGCGTCGGTGATGGGGGTTTCGGGTTGGGTGGCGGGGAGTCGCGAGGACCAATCCTGGCTGTGGCGGGTGTCGATTTCCATGAGTTCGGGCTGGGACTGGCGCTGAGATGGCGTGGGTTCGGCGCTGAGATCGATACGCAGGGCGGCGAGCATCTGTGCTGCGAGGGCGATGGGGTCCGAGACCTTGCCATCGGCGGTCAGGAGGGGGTTGCGGCGGGTGTACCACGGGTGCTGGCGGATCTGGGCAAACGAAAACCGCTTGTGCGGCTCGATGTTCATCATGCCGCGGAGCAATGACAAGGCGTCACCGGGCAGTCTCCCCCATAGCGCATCGGTGCTGCGACCGTTGTTCTTGACATATTCTTGGAATTCCCAACTCCCCGCAGTCGGCTCATCCCAGGGTGTGTTGCCGACCAAAAGGACAAACAAGATGACGCCGCATGACCAAATATCAACCAAATCGGCCGAGTACTTCGCTCCGTCTGCTGACTTCTTCTCCTGCCTTGCACAGTCCAAAACTTCAGGGGCGATGTAGGGTGGGCTCCCGCACATGGTGGTGCTCTGCTTCCTCGCGCCCTTGTACTCGAACATGGTCGCCATGCCGAAGTCGGCGAGTTTTAGATTGCCACTTTCCGAGAGGAGGATGTTTTCGGGTTTGAGATCGCGGTGGGCCACCCCCTTCGAATGCATGAAGCTGACACCACCGATCAGTTGCAGAAAGTAGAGGTGGGCAATATCCTCCTGAACGCCAACATCTGCTTCAATCTTGTCGAAGAGGTCGCCTCCCTCGGCAAATTCCATGGCGATCCATCTCCATACTGCGTCCTCACCCGTGGCGAACCATTCAATGATGTTTGGGTGTTGGCCGATGTGCGAGTGTAACGACACCTCCATCGCAATCTGTTTAGCCGAGATGCGGCCTTGCCTGACCGCATAACCCTTGTGTATGAGCTTGACAGCAAATACCGGTGATGGCGCATCCAACGGTATTGCCTTCTTGATGCTGAAGAGTTGTTAGTGTGGGGTCGCTTAGGCGAGCGTGTACGTGTGTAAGTGTGTAAGTGGGTGATGGGCAAGGGGGGGCATGGGTTGGTCTCACGATGCATATGCGCCCCTCCCAATCGTCTTGGAGACGATTCGAAATGGGAGATCGTTTGGGAGAGGGTCTAGCTGCGACTGTTGCATTTTTTTTTTTTTAGAATGTTTAGTTGATATTCTCAAAAACGTGGCATGTGGTGTGCCTTTTTGGACTTCAAGAACGAGAAATAAAACCTCGGAGCATTCCGCAAAGTTAACAATAAAATGCGGCAGTTTGATGACAAACAACCTAGGTATCTGGAACAGAGTGTGGAATTGAAAAATACAGCAAGGCTCAGCGAGCTTGTTGCCTTGCAGCAGGAACGGGTGGCAGAGAGCACTCACCATTGTGTCCATTGACGCGTTTGGGTCGTGATACGCGTGCTGGTCGCGTTAAGTGACTTGCGATTGATTGAAATGATCATGGCAATTGGAGACAGGGCAATTGTTTTTGTCTGAGTGCTGCAGGCAACAACGCTGGCTCATTGGGTGCTAAGCTGCATTAGGACCCCTGGAATCTGGGTTTGGCCAAGCCCCGCCTAGCTGGTTGCTAGAGGGGCTTTATTCGTCACCTAGGGGTTGGTGGGGGCGATGACCCGGGCTTGCTGTGTAAACATTCGTGCCCGAGTTTGGAAGTGTTCTTTGACCCGTTGCCGCCTTCCTGTCGCAACACCCCAACCATCGCTCCAGGCCCAACTGAGGTTCAAATTCCGTCCTTTTGAAAAGCCAGACAGGCGCTTGACGTCTTCTTGTTACAGGTACGGAGCTCAACACATTTCCTACAACCCAACCCATCTTCATTCGCTCGTCGCCACCCTAGATATTGACCTAGGTACTTTCCTCTGTAGTATTGGTCACAGGCATTCCGCTTTACACTCTTCTTTTACACTCGCCTTTGACCTTCTTGGTTGTTACACCCTCGATTGGCCGTTGAACCAATCCCACCATGTCTTTTGCTGAAGAAAGTCAAAACTCGGCCCCTGGCAACGTCCCAGCCAACAAGCTCGGCGGCGCAAGGAAGGGTGCTGAGCCGGGCCAGAATGCTGCTAAAAGGTGAGTGTCCTGTGCCCTCCAACGAGGTTGGAATAGCCATTGGAAACTAGACATATGGCTGATATGGAACCTGGCAGGTTACAAACGGAGCTTATGCAGCTCATGACCTCTCCCGCGCCGGGGGTGTCCGCTTTCCCTTCCGCCGATGGCAACCTGCTCTCCTGGAGGGCGACCATCGAGGGCCCCGAAGACACGCCCTACTCGGGGCTCACGTTCAAGCTCAGCTTCGAATTCCCTTCCAACTATCCGTATGCGCCGCCCACCGTGCTCTTCCGGACGCCCATCTACCACCCCAATGTCGACTTCTCCGGACGCATCTGTCTCGACATCCTGAAGGACAAGTGGACCGCAGCATACAACATCCAGACCGTGCTGCTGAGTCTGCAATCTCTGCTGGGAGAGCCAAACAAGTATGGGATCCGCGATTTGTGATTATTTGGGGAGGCTGGCTAACCCTTTCAAAGTGCATCTCCCCTGAACGGCGAGGCTGCTGAGCTCTGGGACAACGACCCAACTCTCTTCAAGACCAAGGTTATGGACCGTCACAAGGACGTTGAGGACGATTGAACAAAACGCGTTGGGTCATGGGCTTGGCTTGGCTTTCCTAGGTCGTCATGGAGAACGGAGTTTGTTTTGAGGCTTTGCACCCCGCGGAGTATTGGTGCCTGGTTAGGATTGCATTGCCAGGGTGGATTGGTTCATGGATATCCCTTCATTTCTGCTAGTGGCGCAGGCTGAAGTACATCAAGCATTGGCTTTGAATGGACGTTTGGTTGTCCATGAGCGTATCACTCTGAAATAATCCCAGCGCATCACTCTGATAAATCCCCTGTCCAACCCCAACCCCTCGCACCTTGACCGTTCGTCGAAATGGCAGTGGTATCGAAGGTGCCGTGCTTTACGAACCCATGTATTCGTAGTAGGAAGCTAGATGCCATGCGAAAACTCCGGAAAAGCCCAATGCCGCCATGAAACCGAACCACGGCCCAATCTCGATTTTCCCATTTTTGTTGTCTATCCTTACTCCTCAACGACAACGGTGTGCAGACCCTTGGGGTTCTTGACGTTGACGGCCTGCACGTAGCTGTAGAGCTTCTCCTTGGCGCCTTCCTCGTCGTTACGCCTCCGGGAGATGCGGATGCGGAGCCTGTAGCCAACACCCTTGACACCCTGCTCCCAGACCTTCTTGTTCAGCTGGGGATCCACGCGGACGTCCGAGGTGCCCTATATGCCAATGTTGTCAGCCCCTACCCTCGTTTACCATCCGAAGCTTTTCGAAGCTTCAACAGGCTCGACCCGTGGACTGGAGTTGCCGCGCGGGTGTTTGCGGTCGGACATACCATCGCCTTGGTAGCGAACGCCTTGATCTCCTTGATAGCACGCGGGGCCCTCTTCTTGAAGCTGACACCGTGGAGCTACACCAAACGTCAGCGGTTTCCTCGGAATCCTGGCCGGTCTGTTGCATGACATACGCGCTTGTGCATGTGGATGGTGTACTCGCGGGCGACCACGTCGGCGATAGCCGAGCGCTGGGCCTTGCCTTGGGGCTTCTGGGACGACATTCTAGTAGCGACTCGTTAGCGGGTGTTGTTAAGTCGATGTTTCGAATCGGAAAAATGTGCTGAATCGATTCGAGAGAATTTCGGGAGAGGGGCTATAGGCGCAATTACGTACTTCGGCGACGTCTGGATCTCGTGCACTCGGAGTCGGTTGTGGTGTCGAGGAGTCGTCGATTTGGCTGGGGTTCGATAAACCTACCTCTGGCAATTTTGCACTTGTTTTTCCGCGAATTCTGCGAAAGTGCGGGCCTGCCCGGGCTCGGAGTCCTCGCGTAATTGCCCTAAAGTGGAATGGCGGCCTGAATTGGAAGCCCCGCTAGGGAGGTGTGGCTTAGCAGCCGTGGCTGCTTTTGGCACTGGCCGGCAGCCGGCTGAGATTTGCTGACAGCTGCCACCCTACGAGGCATGGACAAAGTGCCTGCATTGAAACTTGCTTGCAATGAACGGTCGAGGTCCACCCAATTTTAGCTGGAAGGTGCAGACCCACTCATGCTCATCAGACATTCCCAAGGTTCGCATTGCAGGGGCAACCGCGCCTCTTCGAGTGTTTGTTCAAGCTGCTGGAAGACGAAACCAACTCAATTGTCACCGCTGCTCACCACAATTACTTCAATCGGTGCGCTGCGCGCACACTCACATTCTTTTCCTACAGAACCAGCCGAAACCCCCCAATCTCTCGACCCCGCAAACCACCACACCAGCTTCGTTTAACAATATAACTTCGTGGAACACCAGTGCAAATTGCTGTGACCGCAAGCACCCGATTGCTGTTACGGTCCATCAAGAGAGATTTTGGAGGCATATTTCGACGCGACTCGACTTTCCGATCGTTACCTTTCTCTTCTTTTTACCAACCAATTTATCGTCACACGGTCCCCGACTTCAGTCAAGATGGCAGATCATGCTGTCGCGAGCCCTTCCCCCCAGCCCGACTACACTCGGAACCGGCTGCCGACACTCTTTGAAGTGCTCAGTCGGCGGACACTCCCTCCTGTTGATCTGTTCTCCTTCTACATTTACATGAGGGATCAGCAGCGTTCAGTCGACTATCTCGATTTTTGGTCGGTCCGATTGATTCGATATGTAATGATGGTCAAATGGCTAACTCCAGTTCAGGCTCGATGTTGCACAACACATGTCGCTCTGCCGCCACTATGTGCGAGAGCTTCGTCGGTCTGTGCTCGTGAGCACACCCGATCCAGAAAGGGCCTCTAAGAGATCGTCGGGTATTCTAGAAGGTCTCGGAGACCTAAGCCATGCAGTTGCGGGACCATCGATGTACGCGACAGAGAAGGAGAAGGACCAAGATGCCCAGATGTCGGCTTTCCTTCGGGAAGACAGGGACCATCATGATTCTCCAGTCAGCAGCGATGCCAGGCAGAACCGCCCGAGCACGAATATTAGCACTCCCAGGGAGTTCAACACCGACTCGAACTCTCCCCCCCACGCAGTTGCCCGACAGGACGTTAGGGCTTCTGCTGAGAAGATTCTCTACACCTTTCTTCTCCCGGGTGCCGAACGCGAAATCACCCTACCAGGTTCAATTACTCAGGATGTCACCCCAGCTATCGAGGAACTCGGCAGAGATGACCCAGAGGTGTTTGACGTGGCTAAGGACTATGTCTTCCAGGCGATGGAGCGGGATGCTTTCCCTGGGTTTCTCAGAATGAAGGCTCTCGGGAACCTCATCCCCCCCAACATTGATTATGCGCCTTATTCTGGGGCTTGTGTCCATGTTTGGCGGGTTCTGGGCTGCCTTCATCTTGATTTTCCTCAATGAGTCTCGGATGGTGAGGCTTTGGGTATGTGACAATTATTTTATTCTTGGCAGTTCATGGCTAACTTTCACCCAGCTCATCTTGCCTTTCACAATTGGTGTCTACTGCCTTGCTTCCTACCAATATTCCCTCGACCCGGTTCTTGCCCTTGTTGGCTTCAGCGAGTACACCCCTTTCAACTTTGCCCGGGTGCGAGAGCCTTACGTCCGAAAACTCCTTGCACGGCGGGCGATCATGGTCCTTGCCGTGACGGTCCTCATCGATGCGGCGCTCTGTGTACTCTTTATCCTGGTTCCAGGCAAGCGGCTTTGAGGGAGCATAGGCTTTGAGCTCACGGGAGCTAGTGAGCCGGCCTCGCTCCCGATCTGACCCGCTGTGCCGGGCTTTCTCGACCAGCAACCATTTTTCGGGAGAAACCAGCCAGAGTTAGGGAAGCCTTCTTCGATCACGACTGTCATGATGTCTTGAAAGTTTTTTTTTTTTATTGCTTTCTAAGGGAGCCTCGGGTGGTGCAAGGACTATATAATTACAGGGGGCGCCGGGTAGAGGCAGGACTTGCTGGGTGTTCAGGATACGGCGTGCTGTCAGCATTATTCATTTTCCATCATACTTCTTTCCGGGGCATAGGTGTGTTTCCATGGGGATGACCCCATGGTTGCTTTTATTGCTCGATGGTTTCTCTCATCTTACTGGCTTTTGCGTTGCACCCGCCGCCGATGTACGGTTTACTACATACTCCAGCTTCGCGAGTCTCCCAGTAACTGGAGAGTTGTCACTCTAATAGAACTAGCTGCACAGAATCACATCTTGATTTCTCACTTGATTTCATCGCCACATAACTTAATTTGCCATTGATCTTCGTCATCTCGTAATGCGGGCATAGTAAAATCATAAAGCCATCTTAATGGGCCGCAGTGGATGATGGAATACTTGGACCATCCATCCGCCCCGCTTACTCGCCCATCCCATCCCCTTTCTCACTTACGTCCATGGCATCTTCCTCAATGCCGGCCCCATCGCCATCCATCTGCTCGCTGCCGCGCTTCTTCGCCGCCCTTACTTGAAGCTGCGCCGTGGCCCCGTTGTCGGCTGGGCCTGCGCTTGGCTCAGAGACGTTGGGAGTGTGGGACCTGCTGCCACCACCAACCGTCAGCACGTTGTTCATCTCGCTGTTCGTGGTGCTGGTATTGGATAGACTGTTGTTGTTGCTGCTGCTGCCGCCGCCGCGGCCGCGGGTGTTGTCCCGATGTAGGACTGGGCCGGGGTCGCGGGTGTGGGTGTGGGTGTGGGGGTCGTGGAAGTTGCGGGTGTTCTTGTTGCGGAGATGAGAAGTGATAGAGGCGTCGGCGTTGGCGTTGGCGGCAGTGGCAGCGGCAGCGGCAGCGGTAAGTGAAGGCAATGAGAGATGACGAGGGGCTTGCCCACCCTTTTCCTTCTCAACCAGCATCTCGATGTCACGCGTGCGGGCGGCCGCGAGCGCCGCGCGCCGGTCGGCATCGGCGCGGAGTTGCGTCATCTGGCAGGACAGGGATTCCAACGTGGCTTCGCACCGTCCGGCCCAGGCTTGCAGGCTCGAGAGCAGGCCGCTGATCGCCGTGGGGGCAATGTCGCGGAGTGGGGAGACGCTGCTGATCTGTACGCGGGACGCCTTCGGGTTGAGCTGCCCTTTGATGAGGCCGGCGTAGATGGCGCTGATTACGAGCTCTTCGAGAGCCTGGGGGCTGGGAAGTTCGAGGGCCGTCTGGAGCGAGGCGTAGTCCAGCGCTGGAGAGCCGGGGTTGCTGGTAGTACTGTCTTTCTTGGCGAGAGTTAGGAGGGAGAGCTGGCGGAGCTTCAGGCGTTGGGCATCGTTGAGCTCAGGAAGGCCGGCGGTTGAGGTGTATGTGGAGTAGGTGCCATGGCTGAAGATTTGCAAGACGGTCAAGTATGGCGAGAACTCCTCGGATGAGCTGAGAGCCTGAAGTTGAGGAGTCTGGAGCAGCTCGGTGAAGATGAAGGTGTTCGGCGCTGAGGTCGCCCGCACGACCAAGTCGGCGGCAGCCCGTGGGGATGTGGCCGATTTGCTAAGGGCCAAAAAGGGCTAATGTGGTTATTAGTTGGATGGTTTCTTGAGAGCTCATCGGTTGAAGCTCTGCGACTATCGCCTTGAAAGGCGGGGAAGATGGGAATGATGACATACCTCAAGAGCATTAAGAGCTTTGGTCTGCTCCATCTTGATTGGTATGAACTTGTCTACCCCCTTAAAGCTCCGTTGATGTAAAATCTTTACTTTCGCCAAAGCTAACAACCGTCTTTGATGTTCAGGTCTTGGATCGGGCAAGTCGTTGTGCCTCTAGGCTGCAGCCTCGTTAGTGGGGCTGATGGAGCTTGGGGCCTGCTTCTTGGGACACCATGGGCAAAAGAAACGGAACTCCAAGTGCACGAATAGGTGCGACGAAACCTTCGGCTCGTAGGAGGAACAAAAAGAAAGCCATTCGGAAGCACAAAGCCTACTTTTTACTCTACTCGATTTCTTTTATTTCATTTAATTCTGCTCAGTTTTCTTTGTCCCTTTTTCTTTTCTTAGCTTCTTTTACTTCTGTCTCTTTTCTTGATTTTTTGCCCCCTGTCGAGTTCGCCTTTTTTTGGCTAGATGAGAGAGGTCCCCAACCTGGAGGTAAGGCTGAGCCAGACACTGTGCTTCCATGGTCGGGACCTTTGTACATGTAATTACGCGGGGACATGACCCCCCAGCACTCAGCGCCCACCAGCACGTGCCGATCGCGGGATGTTCCTGATCGGCAGCGCCAAGTTCGGTACAGTATGCGAAAAATAACAAGACGATCGCAGTCAAGTTTTTTGGCCCCTCAAACCCCTCCAACCCCGCGATAGGCTGCGCTTCGTCCGGTGTTTCGAGTTCCGCGAGAAGGTTGCTTCATATCTGTTTGATGCCGACCCCGGACCCGCTGGCCGCCAAGCGCACAGAGCAAGGTCCGGCCTCCTTTCTCGAACCTCCAGCTCGGGCCTGACCGTCCGCTTTGCCTCTGCTATCCTAGCGTGGTACCTTGGCGAAACTCGAGAAAACCAGCATGCCACGCTTCCGGCGCGAGCTCACAGTGCGAATTTTCGATGGCGCCATCCTCCCGTCTGCAGGTGTGACAATATTCCCGCGGGATGCCAACTGGCTAGGACAGGACAGGATGTGCGATTGAAGAGACTATTGGATTTGCCATTGCCCATGAAGTGTGTCTGCCGTGTGACCATTCGCGCCCCCAAAATAGATTGTCCCGAGAATTGCCCCTTCGGCAGTGACCGTGGGCGAACGCACTATCGAGAGTCTGAGCGCAACACTCAGCTCAACACGAGTCACCGGGTGCTTCCTTCCCACCATCCCGAAGAGTCGGAAATAATGGAAATGATGCAAAGCCTCGCGTTCGCCTTGCTTATTTCGCAGAGCAGCGGGAGTCCCGGGCACAGAGCTCCTGAAGGATCCGGGCCGCGCGCTATCAGCTGGAGAATGTCAGACCCGGAATACTTGTTCTTAGCTTCAACGGGGGCGTTTTTTCGTCGTCTGAAGTTTCTCGTCGTGGTAAATGGGCTAAAAAGACAGGTAAGAGATACATCCCAAGAATCGGAATTTGCTTCGAGGTCTCGTATTTTGTATAGACAAGTTATCGATTTGTATGTGTGAGTCCTGGTTTCAAGGTCCGGCAGTTCTGGTCTCACAGTAACAGATACTGTGGCCCACCCCGCAGCAGGGTCTTGGAACCGACCTAAGCCGGAACGGGCTGACAAACTCGGCTCGGTTCCGTCGCTGCCGCAGGCCAAGCTGCGCTTCATCAACTACTCACTATCTGGCTTCTGTCCTTTCTTTCCGTCGTTTTTTATTGTATAAAGGAGATCGCCATCGCTGGAAGGTGGCTTCCCTGCTTTCCGTTTCTTGCAAAACTCCGGCCCGCGCCTCGCGACAACCCCAACACGCCTCCAAATGTTATAGCGACAACTTCCCGACCGCTCGAGTGTCTAAGACGCACCGGTGCATCCCGCGCTTCTGGGCTGCTGCCAGCCCTTCGTTTTTTTTTGGGCCGAGAAAGGGAACAAAAAGAGGTTCGGGAAGATCAAAGGCGTTGCAAGATGGCGCGCCCCAATATTCAAGTGTCGCTCGCAGCGCCACCCGCGCACATGGCGACCACTACACTTAAAGTCGAGGGGATGACGTGAGTTCTGGTCGCATAAACTCTTGTTGACCTCTCGCTAATGGTCTCCAGTTGTGGCGCATGCACATCCGCAGTTGAAGCTGGCTTCAAAGGTGTTGATGGTGTTGGCAGTGTCTCAGTCAGCTTGGTAATGGAGCGCGCGGTAGTGATGCACGATCCCCAACGGATATCCGCCGACCAAATACAAGAGATCATCGAGGACCGTGGGTTTGACGCCGAAGTCTTGTCGACAGACTTGCCTTCACCGATTGCCCCTCGCGCCTCGTTCGGGGGGTTCCCCACGGATAACGGTCCCGTCCTGATGATCACGACGGTGTCGATCAAAGGCATGACCTGCGGTGCATGCACCTCGGCGGTGGAAGGCGGGTTTAAGGACAATTCTGGCGTTAAGAATTTCAGCATATCGTTGCTCTCAGAGCGGGCTGTCATCGAACACGACCCGGCACTTCTCACCGCCGAGGCCATCTGCGAGACCATCGAGGACCGGGGGTTCGACGCCGAGCTTATCGAAAGCACTGTGAAAGCGGCGGAGGAAAAGGCGGCGTCGGAAGGTATGAAGAGCGCGTCGACAGCCACCACAACTGTTGCGATCGAAGGGATGACATGTGGAGCATGCACCTCGGCCGTTGAGCAAGGGTTCAAGGATGTGGACGGACTCCTACGTTTCAACATAAGCTTGCTCGCGGAAAGGGCCGTCATCACACACGACCCTGCGAAACTCCCGGCGGACAAGATCGCCGAGATTATTGAGGATCGGGGGTTTGATGCCAAGATTCTTTCGACGGTTTTCGATTCGCAAGATCAAACGAGTGGCACGTCGACGGCGCAGTTCAAGATCTATGGCAATCTAGACGCGGCCGCGGCCAAGGCCCTCGAAGAGAAACTAACTGCACTTCCCGGCGTCAGCAGCGCAAGGCTGGCGCTCAGCACCTCTCGCCTTACCGTTACTCACCTACCCAACGTCACAGGCTTACGGTCCATCGTTGAAATTGTCGAGAACGCAGGCTACAACGCTCTGGTTGCGGACAACGATGACAACAGCGCTCAGCTCGAGTCTCTGGCTAAGACTCGGGAAATCCATGAGTGGCGGCGGGCGTTTCAAATATCCGTCGCCTTTGCCGTCCCCGTTTTTGTCATCAGCATGGTTATTCCCATGTGTGTCCCAGCTCTGGATTTTGGCTCGATCGAAACTCTACCCGGCCTGTACCTTGGCGACATTGTATGTTTGGTCCTCACAATACCCGTGCAGTTTGGCATTGGGAAGCGCTTCTACGTCTCGGGTTGGAAGTCTCTCAAGCACGGTTCCCCAACGATGGATGTTTTGGTGGTCCTCGGCACCTCATGCGCGTTCTTCTTCAGCGTCATGGCCATGCTCGTCTCCCTCTTTTTCCCGCCCCACACGAGGCCCAGCACCATTTTCGACACGAGCACTATGCTCATCAGCTTTATCACCCTTGGCCGCTTCCTGGAGAACCGCGCGAAGGGTCAGACGTCCAAGGCGCTCTCGCGCCTGATGTCCCTTACCCCGTCAATGGCGACTATCTACGCTGACCCCATCGCCGCCGAGAAGGCTGCCGAGGGGTGGAATGACGAGGTTAAATCCGAGGACCCGAAGCAGGCTCTTGATGGCAATGCGGCGGAGGAGAAGGTGATCCCCACGGAGCTCATCCAGGTGGGAGACCTCGTTATCCTTCGACCCGGTGACAAAATTCCCGCAGATGGTGTCCTGGTTCGCGGTGAGACTTATGTGGACGAGAGCATGGTCACCGGTGAGGCCATGCCGGTTCAGAAAACGAAGGGCAGCTTCTTGATCGGCGGAACCGTCAACGGCCATGGGAGGGTCGACTTCCGTGTCACCCGAGCGGGCCGCGACACACAGCTCAGCCAGATCGTCAAGCTTGTGCAAGACGCCCAGACGAGCCGCGCCCCGATCCAGCGATTGGCCGATGTTATCGCCGGCTACTTCGTCCCCATGATTCTGTTGTTGGGTCTTATGACCTTCCTCGTGTGGATGGTTCTGAGCCACGTGCTGGCACACCCCCCCCAAATCTTCCTAGAGGATGCAAGCGGTGGCAAGATCATGGTCTGTGTCAAGCTCTGTATTTCAGTCATTGTTTTTGCATGCCCCTGCGCGCTCGGCCTCGCGACCCCTACCGCCGTCATGGTCGGCACCGGAATAGGGGCGGAAAACGGTATTCTCTTCAAGGGTGGTGCAGCGCTGGAAACCACGACCAAGATCACCCAGGTCGTGCTTGACAAGACGGGCACTATCACGTACGGCAAGATGAGTGTGGCCAAGACCAACATTGTCTCCCCCTGGATCGACACCGACTGGCGGAAGCGACTGTGGTGGACCATCGTTGGCCTCGCCGAGATGGGCAGCGAGCATCCCATCGGCAAAGCCGTGCTACGCGAGGCAAAGACAGAGCTCGGCCTCGGACCGGATGCAACGATCGAAGGCAGCATTGGCGACTTCGCGGCGGCTGTTGGTAAGGGCATCAGCGCGTACGTCGAGCCGGCGACCGCCAACGACCGCTCCCGCTACAAGGTCTTGATCGGCAACGTCCTCTTCCTCGAGCAGAACAACGTCACCGTCCCCCGCACCTCCATCGAAGCCTCGGAGGAGGCCAACGCATCCCGCTCGACCAAGTCCAGCGCCGGCACCACCAACATCTTCATCGCCATCGACGGCGCCTTCGCAGGCCACCTCTGCCTCTCGGACACCATCAAGGACGGCGCGGCCGCCGCCATCGCCGTCCTCCACCGCATGGGCGTCCGCACCGCCATGGTCACCGGCGACCAGCGCGGCACCGCACTGGCAGTGGCCGCCGCGGTCGGCATCCCCGCCGAGGACGTCCACGCGGGCGTATCGCCGGACCAAAAACAAGCCATCATCCGCGACCTCCAAGACACGGGCGCGGTCGTCGCCATGGTCGGCGACGGCATCAACGACTCCCCCGCGCTCGCCACCGCCGACGTCGGCATCGCCATGAGCTCGGGCACGGACGTGGCCATGGAAGCCGCCGACGTGGTGCTGATGAAGCCCAACAACCTGCTCGACATCCCCGTCGCGCTCAGCCTCGCCCGCACCATCTTCCGCCGCATCAAGATGAACCTGCTGTGGGCCTGCCTGTACAACGCCGTCGGCCTGCCCTTCGCCATGGGCCTGTTCCTGCCCCTCGGCTTCCACATGCACCCCATGATGGCCGGCGCCGCCATGGCGGCCAGCAGCGTGAGCGTGGTGACCAGCAGCCTGTTCCTGAAGCTGTGGAAGCGGCCGAGGTGGATGGAGGAGGTCGAGGCGGAGATGAAGGGCGGGGTGGTCAGGAAGAAGGGGAGGGGATGGGGGCTGTTGGGAGGTGTGCGCGAGGCGGTGGGGGGTCTGTTTGGCGAGCGGAGGAAGAAGGGAGAGGGCTACGTCCCGCTTGCGACGCTCGATGGCGACCAGGCGGTTTGAGGGGATGTGTGAAGGGGGCGGGGGGGTGGTCTTTTCTTGTGTTCTTGTCTTTTTGGATAGTTTGGGGCGTTGGGGAGCGAGAAAGTCGGGAGGCTTGGATTGTCCCAGCGATAGTTCCTTTTGTTTTACCAGGCTCGTTATATACCTCTCGAATGTCATTTACTTGTCTCTCCCGTATTTACTGTTACCTGTGAGAGTATGGTCCTCATCAGCATGCCCAACGTGCCCAACATGCCGTGTGTCAATCACCAGAAAACAGGCCAGGTAGTTGGCGGCGGTGCGATGGCCGGGACTCTATAGCCAATACCAACAACGCTGTTGTATGTTTGTTATTTGGCATCTATTTGAGGTCTTGTTGATAGTTTGGGGCACGTCGTTCTTTCTTGCCCAATCCCCACACCGAACAGTTGGTGGTGGCCGCAGGGATCTTTGCTCTTCGAGTTGAACGACACATGTCAAAATGACGGGCCCGGGGGGCTTGATCTATCCCCGGATATCGAAAGGTAGTTGCATCGACTTGGCTTGTGGCACACCATTATACGGCAAAGCCATGTCAGACAAGAAAGCTGACAGCCGCGTCGGAGGATAGCATCCTCCGGCCGCTGACTGTGCACCTTTTAGTTTCGGAACGCAGCGGCGCAGCTATGCAAGTCGGTATTGGCGCCTCGCTCAAGCAGATTCCCATGGCATCACTTAGAAATTTGGTTGGAGGTAGGCCTTCATGGCCTTCACCGCGTCACCGTCGTGCGCTTTGAGCAGGTCGGTGGCCTTGGGCTTGGAGAGCTCGAGTTCGTCGACCTATTTCCGGGCCCAGGGTTAGTTAGATTAGAAATGCACGAATCCCTGATGTCGACGCGAGCACAAGCAAGGAGAGTAGGGACGGAACTGACGAGCAACTTGACATCGGCCGCATCCACCTTGACCGTCTTAACATCCTTCTTTGCGGCGGCGCCGCCTAGCGAGCTCATAGCATTCTTCACGGCCTCCTGATCGACCTCGCGGGAGGCGCCCTCGTCGTCTCCGCGGGCGTCGAGTTTGGAAAGAGCCGCCGCAGCCTTGCGGTCCTCGGCCGACTTGGCGGTGGGCTGAACTTCGTCCTCCACATCGCCCGAGGTGGCGCCCTCGACAATATCGGCAGGTTGTCTGTCTTCGGCCATGGTGTGCAAGCTGTCGGAAGTAAGGACCCGGAGGAATGTAGGAGTGTGTGAGCTGTGCCTTTTGGGTCGGATGTGGGTCCTGCTTTTACCTGAGTGGGCTGACCACATCAACAAAAATCGGCTGCTCGGCCAAGCCTAAGGCGGGGGAGGGGTAAACTCACTTTGGACGCTTCAGCTCTGTCGTCAGTTGGTTGGCGCTAATAATAAGTTTGAGAAGTGACTGGGTCCGGCTTCTAAGCGGGAAGCATTTCCATTGGCCAATTCTTTGGTTCAAGCTTCTTTCATCCCACCTTTAAGAGGAAAAAGCAAAGCGTTCGCAGCCTTGACTCACAGTCACAATGAAGCTCTCGGAAAGATTCATAAACCCGGGTGAAAATAGTCACCGAAGACACAAGGCTTCCAGTCAGCTGTGTAACCTTTTGAGTCATCATATTAGCTTGACTTGAACTCGAGAGGCGATAAACCCACCCTTCACCCCACGTTTATTTTTTTTTAGTTAAGTCGCATTGATAGCGATCAGCGATAACTGCCTTACAAGATAACCAAGATTTACCCCATGGCTCAGACGACAACCTCTATCAATGGGCATGCGCCCGAGTGGACGCCCGACTCGTGGCGGTCCAAGCCGATGAAGCAATGTCCCGAATACGCCGACAAAACCGCCCTCAACAAGTCAGTCGCATCACTCAACCGCCTGCCCCCCATCGTCCACCCTCGCGAGATCGTCCAGCTCAAGCAACACCTGCGCGATGTTGCCCAAGGCAAGGCCTTCCTGTTGCAGGGCGGTGACTGTGCCGAACTGTTCGACTACTGTGAGCAGAATGCGATCGAGTCCAAGATCAAGCTGCTCCTGCAGATGAGCCTGGTGCTCCTCTGGGGTGCCAACAAGCGTGTCGTGCGCATCGGTCGCATGGCAGGCCAGTATGCGAAGCCGCGCTCCAGCCCCATGGAGACGGTCAATGGCCGTCAGGTGCCTTCTTTCCGGGGTGATATCCTCAATGGCTTCCATGTCGACGAGAGGGAGCTCGATCCCGACAGGCTGGTTCAGTATGTATACCCTACACAACTATTACGTACCTAGACTGCCTTGTCTAACCCACCCGTCAGGGCCTACCACCATTCTTCGGCCACGCTCAACTACATCAGGGCTGCCATCTCATCTGGCATTGCTGATCTGAGCAAGCCCCTCGACTGGGGTCTCAACCACGTACGCGACCCGGAGCTCAAGGCCAAGTACGAGAAGGCGGTCGAGTTCCTCCAGGACATGCGCAGCTTTATGCACACTATCGGCGCCGAGAACGAGAAGTTCCACACGGTCGACCTGTTCACCAGCCACGAGGGCCTGCTCCTCGAGTACGAGCAGCCGCTGACCCGGCTGCTGGACGACCCCACCTCTTCCCCCACAGAGCCCAAGAAGGCGTACTACGACACCTCGGCGCACTTCCTCTGGATCGGCGACCGCACGCGGCAGCTCGACCACGCGCACGTCGAGTTCTTCCGGGGCATCGCCAACCCGCTGGGCGTCAAGGTCGGCCCGACGACGCCCGCATCCGACCTGCTCGCGCTGCTGCGGGCGCTGAACCCGTCGCGGGAGCCCGGCAAGATCACGCTCATCACGCGGTACGGGGCGGACAAGGTGTCTTCGCTGCTGCCGGCGCACATCCGGGCGGTGGAGGACAGCGAATACCGGCGCACGGTGGTGTGGCAGTGCGACCCGATGCACGGCAACACGCAGTCGGTCAGCTGCGGCATCAAGACGCGGCGCTTCACCGACATCTTCAGCGAGCTGCAGCAGACGCTGCGCATCCACAAGGAGCAGGGCAGCTACCTCGGCGGCGTCCACCTCGAGCTGACGGGCGACCCCGTCACCGAGTGCCTCGGCGGCAGCGAGGACCTCGGCGAGGACGACCTCTCCACCAACTACACCAGCTTCTGTGACCCGCGCCTGAACGAGAAGCAGGCCCTCGAGCTGGCCTTTTTGATTGCCGACCACTACCGCACCGAGCGGAACGGGAATGGGAAGGCATCGCCTTGAGCCATTTCCACGCACCCAAGCTTTGGCTAAAGAAAGCCAAAGAATGATTTGGCGTCGCCCAGGGAAGAAAAGGATATGATGATGGCGAGATGATGCTTAGGATATACGACAGGACACCTTGGTTCATTCGTTTAATTCGAGGGAGGATATAAGGCCAGCTCGCACGCATATGCGTTCCACATAGCTAAAAATCTCAGGCGTTTAATTGTTGGGTCTAAGAAACCTTGTCTATCCGTTTCTCTCTCCCAGTGTCAGTGCAAGATGCTCTCCTCTAGCTAGTTATTTCCAACTCACCCAACACCCAACACGCAAATCCATAGCCATGAATAACCACCTCACACCCCATCCACCCCCCTAACTCCCCTCACAAGGCACTCCTCCCCCCTCCCCCTTGTCCTAGTCCTCGTCCTCGTCCTCGTCCCAGTCAACGCACCAACGCAATCGTCTGGGCCCCCTCAAATGCATCCCCGCCCTCCACCGCCTGCCACGCGCCCACGGCCCCCGGCTCCACGCACAGCATATTTTTAAATCTGTCTTCGGGGGTAAAAATCCCAGGAGGGCCGCCACTTTCTCGTTCCCATGCGTTTTCACCCAACCACGTTGGTTGAAGTTTGTCCGCGCGTATCTCGCAACCCAGAGAAGGCCGGACATCGAACACAGGTGACCGCGTTTCTCTGTGGGCGTGTACACGCAGCTCTGTCTCTCACGTGTATGTTTAGTGCGGCTGGCAGGGACGGGTTGAGTATTGGCGCTGGGCGCGGAGGGGCCGACTTTGTCTCTGAAGCCGGCGCCCGACGAGGCCGGTTGATTTCGACGGCTGTTATATTCTGGAAGGGGAGGTTAGGGGGGTGGTTAGCTTGGTGGTGGTTGGAGGGGGGAAGAAAGGGGAGGGGGTAAAAAAGGGGAGGGGGTAAAAAAGGGGAGGGGGTAAAAAAGGGAAGGGGGCGTACCTTGACACGCAGGTAGGTGTGCATCAGGACCTGGCAGTCAAAGGGGGCGGCGGGGTCGTCGTTGGTGGCGACGATGCTGGTGGTCAGGCTCTCGGGGTTGAGGGTGACGCTGTAGATCAGATTGAACTTGAAGGGCCAGAGGGCGGCGGCCTTGGGGTCGAGCCCCGGGGCGGCCGAGCTCAGGCCGAAGTCGAGCTTGACCCCGACCATGGACTCGGACGTCGACTTGCCTAGGAACTCCCACCGCGACGTGCGCGCGAACCCGTGCTGCGGCAGGTCCTTGGTCTGCGGGTGGTCCGGGGCTGTGCCGAAGACCTGTTGTTTTGGTGTGTCCCCGTTGGTTAGCTGGTGTACGTCACAGTGAGAAAAAGAGATAGAGAGAGGAACTAACAGGGAAGACAAGAGGGATGCCACCCCTAACGGCCTTGCTGCCGTCCAGCTTGGCCGCCTCGCTCAGCCACAACTTCTCATCACCCGTGGCATCTTTCCAGCTGATGACGGTGGCGCCGTAGAGGAGCACTTCAACGCTCTCGCCTGTGGGCAGGTCGGCGCGGAGACGTGAGTTATCGTCGGTGAAAGTCACTGTGGGTTGGGGCGGTAGACCCGGAGTGGACGACAGCTTGGGAAGCGTCTTGGGTTTGTTGGCGCGGTCCATTGTATTGCTGGTATGTGAGCGCTGTTGAATTGGGAGTTGGGCGGCAGAGGAGGAGGTAAGTTCCAGTGAGTGACAAAAGATGGGGTTAAAGTCAAAGTTGTGATGAGGTAGTTGGTGGGTTACTAAGGGCCACTCACTCACTCTAGCGTTGGTTTCAGGTTGGTGATTGAGTCCAGAGAGTGGGTGGGATGGGAACTGCGGGGTAGTTACTGCTTGTGTGTATGTACCTATGGCGGGGAGCTCTCAGCGGATGAATGCAGTTGCTGCTAAACATGCACAATAATCGACATGCACAATTGGTTAAGTGGTAACCGACGGTTGTATATATATTTCCAATAAATGTGGCAAGCGGCAGGAGCCTAGACCGCGCCCTGCTGTGGCGAAGTTGATCGTCCAGGTCGCAACAGGAACTTGAGTTTGATAACCTGCGACCTTCATGCGTTGGAGATGCGGGGCACTCGTGCCGACCGCGGGACGGCGGGGTACGGACAAGCAGCCAAACACGGGCAGACGTACATAACATACATCCATACTCCATCCATACTCCATACCAGCAAAACGGGCACAGCTTCCATCCTTCTGGCCGTCGGGTGTACCCTTACGGTAGGTGCAGTAACCTACCGACGGCCGCCGCCGTCAGTCTGTGCTGCCCTATTCTTGTCAGCCGCATAACCTGAAACGCCGCCACCATTTTGTGTTGTCACCGTCGACCTCAGGGCGCCCCGCTGAAGGCCGGTCGAGGCATTTGCCCAAATCAAGCATCAAGCCAAGGTTCTTGGTTGCCTTCAGAGCTTTTCGTGCGACTGGGTGAGCATCACTCACTTCACAGTAAACAGGATTCCCATTGCCAAACTCGTATCCTCGTTTTCCAGCCCCGCAAGACCACTGCACGAGGCGTCTTCCGTTGAACTGTCTGCTAGTAGCCGTATATCTCAGCAAGCTATCCCAATGCTCTTTCACATAACATAACCTAAACCTAAACCAACCCATAAACCAGACCCGTGTACACCGACCCAGTTATCAAACGCCTTCAACCATGCAAATGTGATTACCTATGCTCGTCCCCGCCTCTCTGCTTCATACAATTCTCTCCTCATATCCATAAACATATCCTCAATTTGGTACACCTCCTCCCTTGACAGCCGTGCTGATCGCAGCTCCTCAAGCCCGCCTCGGAACAAATCCATCATCTTCTGCACCTGGTTCGTCTCCGGTGTTGTGTTGTCGGCGGCCTTGCCACCCTTTTGTTCATTGGTGGTGGGGTGTTGCATGTCAATTTGCATCGATTCCTTGGATGCCGGACTGCTCTCTTCTACCACTTGGTGTTGGCTGAACTCAAGTGCAATCTGGGATTGCACGTCCTGGTCGTCTCCTTCAAGGTCCATCGCATCCTCGATTACGGCGCCCGCGGCCTCCTGAAAGTCGCTCTCTTGGCTAAAGCTTTCGGGGCTCGATGGCTCAGCCGAAGAGCTAGGGATTCGCTGCTCAGGGCTGTCGTCTCTGCTAACATCCCCAGGGATGGTTGTCGGCAGCTCAGCCGACGCGTGCACTTCCACAACTATATCTTGGACCGGTGCTGTTTGGCTGCTCGCGGTTTCCTCCTCACTCTTTTCCGCCGAATCATGCCGTGGTCTCTTCGGGCCCGCTTCTTGTGCCTTTGAAACGGCTCGCTTTCTCTTTGGGCGTCCAGCACGCACCTTCGGTTCGGTGCTGGACGATGCTGCCGACGCCGTAGAGCTCGCTCTGGTTTTTCTCGAGGGGAGAGGTGCTTCAGCCTCCTGCGAGCTGTCCCCGACCACAATGCAGTCGATCACGGGTGACTTCGGTGCCTTGCCGTCAGGGGGCAAAGAAGGTGAAGGTTGGTGATACTCTGAGCGGTCAACCTTGTCAGAGTCCAGCTCGACTACTAGCCTGAGAAGACTCTTTTCGTCGACATCGCTGACATCGAAAGACGTAGTCCCCGCTGGGATGACAGGTAGCTGCTTACCGTCAAATGCCTCGCTTGCTTTCGTCGATCTCCCTTCCAGTTTGGGGGTCGACGGCTGTGGGCTTGTTGGCGCATCCACGAATTCCTCGCCGTCAGACTTTGTTGTTGGGGTCTCCCGGGTCCTCTGAGATAGCCGAGAGGAGCGCCGGGGCGTAGAGGGACCCTCGTCCGCTGGAGTGTTCGATGGCTTCGACGGTTGAGCTACCCCATGTTCAAAAATCATGCTGTCCTCAATCACCTCACCCGCAGTGGATGGCGTCTCCGCCTCCGCCCCGTATTCTTGCTTTACTGGGCTGCTAAGTCCCTCGGGCAGAGATACAACACTGGCGTAGCCCCGCTGGCTCGAAGGGTCGGGCACAACCCCGAGTCGGTTCGGATTCGGTGACCCGGAGACCGGCGAGGAGGAAAACTGCCATTCTTCGAGGAGATTATGACTGGCAGACCTCGATCTGATCTCGGCTGCTAGCGGATTTCCTCTCAGCTCTGGGGGCGAGGAAGGCGGATCCGTCATATCATGCTCCGGCATCACCAGTAGCTGACCACGACGAGGTGTAGGAGTTGACGAGACGTAGTCGTCAAATCCTGCTTCGGGTTCCGGGGTGGTAGCCTGCCGCGATTGGGGAGCAACGGGGAGCATCTGTTGACCTGTATCCTTTGACTTCACACCGGGGCTGGACCGGATCTCAGGGAAGAGACACGCGTTTTCCCGTTGTCGCTCACGGATCTCCTTCTGCCGTTCCGTCAGAACTTGAGACTCAAGAGGGCTACCCACGGCCGAAGAATGCCCAACCGCTGCGAACTGGACTTGCGAGTCATCGTGTCTCAACCGAGGGGTTGTGGTTTGGCGACTCCGTGTGACCGGCTTCCTTTGTGGAGATCTATCAAGATGCCTCGCAGCAAACTTTGCGGCAGTAGGTGACTTGGATCGAGACGAACTCGGCCGTGGAGTACCCCTTCGGCTGTTGGATCGCGTAGAAGGTAGCCTGGGGAAGCTGAAATCCTCGAATGAGTCGACGAAAGACGGTTGCTGTCCAGCATGCTCGGTGCTTGATGTTTCCAACCCTGGCAATACGATATCGGCATGGAGCTGCATTTGCACGAGGGCAGCTTTGAGTTGTTCCGGGTATTCGAGGTGCTCGACGTTCTCAAAGAGCCTGTTCCACAACGAGATGGCGGAGTTGGCAATGGCTCGGTGGCAGGAGGCAAACGAGGCGCAGAAAAACCGGTCAAGGCATTGTAGCTGCTGCTCAGGATGTTCAATCTCACTGATCAGATGGGAAAGCTTATCCCAAAGCGATTTCGTCTTACTAGTTAGCGATGTTTGCTCAATGGAGGGGACATTGCACTTACTGCCGCAAAGGTAGCGTTAGTCTGGCTACCGAGTAACCGTTTGCTATCTTGAAACCAGGGAAGGAGGCCGTCTTGCAAAGCGATCATCGCCCTCAAAAACAGTTCGCGGTTGCATCTGTCAAAGAAGCTGCCGAGCTCCTTGAAAAGCTGCAAAATATGATCTGGATCAACAGCACTGAAGTTGTTGTACGACGAGTCCAGAACATCGTTGGCAGCTCTGTAAAGGTTGTCGAGGGTGTCAAAGGACGAGGCGCGGGACCCAGCTAGGGTCGTGCCCCAAAGTCGCTTTCGGGCGGCATCCACAGCTTGCCTATCCCGCGGCTGCGTAGCGACGGAGATCAGCTCGGTCGCAACTTTGATACAACTGAGCGGATTGACCACCAGCCCTCGAGCTACGAGTTGCTCGGCTGCGACCTTGGCCAGGGGTTCGATGACTACGATTGCCGCTCCGGCGTCTCCGGTCTCCTCGCGTACCCGCTCGTAAGCTGCGTAAAATAAAGACTCCCAATGCTTCGGCGGAAGGTTAGGTGTCGACTTGATACCGCGTTCGAGGATCTTGACGACATCGCGGTAGTCATGGCCAACTGGCGTCTCTCCTGCAGAGCCGGTCGAGTGGTGGCTGTTGTGTCTAGGCTCAAGCCAACTGGAGATGTTTTCAGCCACCAACAACCAAGGCCCATAGGGCCGAGGGGCATCCATGGGGACGGTCGATATCAATTCTTGCGCCATGTCCATTTTTGCCTTGTCTGACTTGGAGACGAAGAAGGGAGCAAAAACGAGACGGAAAAATACCGCATAAACATTGTCGTCGGAGACACCTGGCGTAGCGTTGAGAGCATCGAGAAGAGGGTGAAAAGAGGCGCCTTGGCAGACGCTTGGTGCTTTCCGGCTTTCTCTGTGAAAGGGAGCAGGCCGAGGGAGTTAATCATGACCTCTAGGTAGGTTCTTGCGGCGAGAAAAAAGTCGGAAACGTTGCGTTCGGCCGCGTCCTGGCCCGACAAGCCGCGCTTCCAAACCTTCTGTAAAGCACCGAGGGCCTCCGCGACGAAGAGAGCTGTATCCCTCGAGACTTTGATCTCCTTGGCCGCCGCCGTAGCGACTGTCGAAACCAAGGCCCGCCAAAGACCGCAGGTTGGGCTGTCGGCTCTGGCTAGCGCGAGGAAATCCTGTTCAAGAATGGGCTCAACCACGCCGAACACTCGGCTGGTATTGCGCCTGATCCATTTTGAGTCGAGAGGCGGGAGCTCTTCGGGTTTCACGAGCGAAGATTCCACGATATGGTCTCCAGCCCATCTCCGTGGCGTCGTACAGTCAAAGAGGCCTCCGAGAATAGCACTAGCCTGCCGAAGATTGTCGTCGGCAGCCTCGGCGGTATTGTCAAGCAGCTTTGTTAGCACAGGCTGAACGCTGGTATCCCAATAAGTATCCAGAAGCATGGAATTTGTGTTGGGTTTGAAGGCGTAGTAAAACAGATTGCAGATGCCGCCCAAAACAGCCTGCCGCAGCTCCTCTGACGTTTTCCCGGAGCCTCTGCGCCTCAGCTGGCTGACGAGAGGGCCCGTTAGGGTTGCTAGGTTCTTCGGAAACGCCCGTTCCTCGAGGTGTATGAGGTAGACGAGGCGAGCCCATGCATGGTTAGCCCTAATTTTGGTTGGAAAATCGGAGCTGTTGAAACAGTTTTGGATGACGTGAAGCCAGGGCCCGGTGTACTCCCATTTGTCGAGCCGGATACGAAGAAGGAGGATGACGACGCTCCATATCTCGGGGACAATGGCCGATTCGTGCTTGTCCTTGGACATGATCTTGAGCCTCCCCTCGTAATACTGGATATACCGCTTGTCTTCGTGTGAAAGGTTAAAAATCTCCATGACCTTCCGCGACAGCTGCTTTTCGTGCCCAATGGTAAAAGCTGCTTCCAGTCCGAGGGAGATGGCGGCCGATCGGATATCCTTCAGGTTGCTGAGCATATCCGTGAACATGTCCAGCAGCCAGTCTGAATGAACAACCATGAGTTGCTTGGACTGCTGAACCAGTTTCCGGTAAATCAAAATCCGAGACAAAACAATGCTCTTCCCTTTCAAGTGTTCCTCTATGTTGTGCAGTGACGAGACCAACCTCCCGACTCTGTCCGTAGTCATGACTTTGGGGGAAAAGTTCTGCAAGGAGATGACCTGCATGAGGCGGCGCGCAGTGTCTTTTGGGGTAGAGACATCCTCGAACGAGCGGATGCAGTGGTCGATGATGAAGACGCCGAAGTCGTTTGATATTGTGGAGGATATGGCGGGAAAGTGCAGGAATGTGTTGAGTAGATTGAGCGCGTGGTTAACAAGCGAGGAATCGAGGTTGCCTTCGGCCGTCTTTGCCACAATATCCCGCTGCATGAACTGGGTAAAGAGGGTCATCTTTTCTTGCAGAGCTACCCTGTCTGGGAGGTTGTTGGAAGCCTTCCATGCTCGTGTCAGCATCAGGTAGGCGTCGAGCTTCGAGTCGCGGTCGCCGCCAGCGAGCTGCTGTAGGGTGGATTCCAACATGGCGACCAAGTTGAGTTGGGGGTTCGGTAAATCACAGTCAGCCCCGGCTGTCGAGTCGAGGAGATTATGCGCGTTGGCGGTGACTTTGAGGATGGACTTGACAGGTTTCGATGCGCTTCGTGGCATGGACACGGGAGTCGGGTGCTGTCTCACTCCCTCCCCGTCGGGGTAGACGGGCGGCTCCTTGTATTCAGCTTGAGCAGAGAAGCCAACCTTTTTCCGAATTCGGCGGGAGGTCGAGGCTGCGGCGGTCGAGGAGGTGGGCGACGGGAATCCGGGCGGAGTGTGGATGCTCAATCGGGTGTTGATGGAGCCCAACGAAGCTCTGGGAGCTGCAGCCTCATGGTGCGCCTCACGCGGTGGGGTCGGCGGTCTTGGTGGTAGAGCGCTCAAGAAACTGGACAACACGGCTGGAGATGACATTCTGCCCTGTTGACCAGCTTTGGGGGGGGGGGGTAGGGTGCAGACGGACTGCCTCCTGAGACGAGCGAAGCGTCACCTCGAGTCGTACGGCGGCAATCGCATTTGAAACCAGAAAAAAAAAATGAAAATGAAGGCTGGAAAACAGTATAAAAAAAAAGGACCAAAATCCAACAAGGGTATCAGAATCCAGAAAAGAGCGTCAAATGGTAATCGGACGATGTCCCTTGCCGCGATGAGGCAAGCAGCGGCAGTGGGGGAATAGGTACTTCGATTGATGGAGCACCTCGAGGACAGCTCGGCAATTAAGACTTTTGACGCGGTCGCGTGCGGAACCGGAGAAGGCGCGTCTGCATCGCGCACCCACTTTGTCGATGGTACCTGGGCCCACCTCAGCCTCTCGCTTTAGCTAATTACTCAATCTGGCTTAGCCTGGTTGAACAGCAGATCTTCGTGGCTCAGTTTCACGAACGAGAGATGAGGTCAAGAATACGAATATACAACGAAGTACATTTATATTTTACAAGAAGCTGGGTTCCTATTTTGTTCCATCTTAGTAAGTGGGTTAGGTGGCTCATGAAGCTCCTCTTGACCCTCGAAGACAAGCATGAGCTGTGAACTCAAGTGCAAGGATTCCTTACCTTGTAGTTATTTCGTGTAAAGGACGAAAGCCGTCCACACTAAGTAGTGGGGCGACACTGAATGGAAAGTAACGACCTCCCTACCTGCTGAATCCGCTACCCAAGCCGCAACAACCCAGGATTTAGACCCCTTCATTCGAAGCGACCCATATCAACCCGAGGCTCCGGAAAGATACGCCCATGCTTCTGCTACCCTGACATCTGAACTCCGATAGAATCCACCGCGTCGCCTCGCCATCATACACAGGAGACCAAACCCAGCTTTAAACCCGCCGAAGTGGGGTTCCGCTTTCCACTATTTGGAACCTCGTCCCGGATAGCCAAAAGGAACAAGCAGAACAAACAGGTCTTGGACTGTACACGCATAATAGTAATAATACAGACAACGAGGGCCCTACCTAGCTATCATGGCGCAACTTACCGGTCCCGGTGCGTACCTTGCCTCTGGGTTGCCCATTTGTGATGATAGCTGACCTCCACTCAGCCAAGCTTGATGCGGTCCGGAAGCTGCTCGATGACCTGGCTAAGGACCTTACATCCGGCGCCCTTCAACCTCAAGGTCGGTTACCGTGTCATTAATATAGCGTGTTTTGAACAGTGTTTGCTGAACTTTGACATAGAACGTGATGCGGCTCTTGAGGAGCTGAAGCTGTACGGGCGGGACCCCAGCTATGCAGACCCCATCTTCACGAAGGAGGTATGTAGACTTGCCAGGTGCTTTCTCTTCAGTCTCTCACATGTCCCGTAGGGTATCGGGATTCTCGCCAAGTTTGCTTTTGATAGCTCCTCAGATACCACGTCCCGCAATGCGCTCAAGGTTCTTTGCAATACTCTATTCATCAAAGACCAAACCCGGCAGATCTTCGTAGATCTAGGATACGAGCCCAAGGCATGCGCCAAACTCAAGAACGACAACCGAGACGACGAGTTTCTAATTTCCAGGCTGATTCTACTATCCACTTATGGCACGAATATCGACCTTCCAAAACTGATCGAGCAGCACCAGTTGGCAGACTCCATGGTAGCGCACCTGTCAAGACATGCCGGACGTCTCTCTGCGCAACCATCCGCAACGACCGCAGCAAACCCCATGGAGAGGATGGCCCTGGACGAAACCCTCAAGCTTCTCTTCAACGTCACCAATTTTGCCAAGGAACACCTCAACTCCTTCGATGGAGCACTCCCGCACATCGCCTCTCTCCTCTGCGCGCTCCCCCTACCCCAAACCAAAACACCACTTGACCCTCCGTTCGGTCTCCTCATTGCCCCACTTCTCAACCTCGATCTCACAACCCCAGCCGCCCAGGCTGCCCTCTACCCATCAGCGGAACCCTCACGCATCGCGAGCCGTCTCCTCCAACTGCTTGACCTCTCCATGAAGTACTACAACGACACACAAATCGAATCTACCGTGACTCCCCTCCTCTGCTCGCTCTCGGTCCTTTACGAGCACGCACCCAACGAAGCCACGGCCACCACAACCACCAGCACCACCACGGACACCGCCACAGACACCGCCACAGACACCACTACGAACACCACCGTAGCCAACCACCCCCGCGCCACCATCCGCGCAGCGCTGCTCCCTAAGGAGGAAGACCGCAAGACGGTGCTGGGGCGCGCCGACACGCTGGCGTCGCGGCTGCTGCGCAACTGGACCAACCCGCTGGCGCCGCAGTTCCGCAGCGCCGTTTCCCACCTGTACTTCGATCTGTCGGGCAAGGACGCCGTGCGCTTCATCGAGAACGTCGGCTACGGCTACGCGTCCGGGTTCTTGTTTGAGAAGAATATCAGTATCCCTGAGGGGGCGATGCAGGGGCAGGGGTTGCAGGGGCGGGAGGGGGCGGGTTCTGATGGTGGTGCTGGTACTACTGCGGCGAAAGGTGGTGAGAGTAGCGCCGCGGGGATGAGGGCGGTTAATCCGATTACGGGGCAGTTTTTGGATGAGGAGCGGTTCCCTGACCTGCCGGAGATGACGATGGAGGAGAAGGAGCGGGAGGCGGAGAGGTTGTTTGTGTTGTTTGAACGGTAAGTACTTGGTCCGACTCGGAGACCACGTTGATGATGTGACTTGTTGCTAATAAAGAATAGGTTGAGGCAGACGGGAGTGGTGTCGGTGGAGAACCCGGTCGCGACGGCGATGCAGGAGGGGAGGATCCAGGAGCTGCCGGATGACGAGGAAGATCTGGACTAGTGGATTGCAATAGGGTTCTGATTATGGAATGTCAGAGAGACTCTTGTAGTGACCACAGTGCGGTTGCCTAGAAACTGCCGGGTGCATGCGTGGTATGGCAAGATACATTCGGTCTGGTCCTCAGTTAGGGGTCGGACATAGGTTGCCAGGGCGCTAAGCTTTTTGTCCTTTGGCCAATACTGTCAAGCAATATTTCATACTGACACGAAAACTCTCAACATAAACCTTCGCCTGCATTCAACCTTGTTTAGGAGAAGCCAGAGCTTGAGTGGTTGTTTATAATGAGATGCAGTTCTAAGCAAATTGAATACGAAGACCAGTCGAGCAGATCTTGTGGCCCTTAATGCAGATGGGGGAGAGGCCACGCCGCTGAAGAAGCGAGGCCGCCCTGCTCGGTCTGCAGGTGCTGCTGCCAGCGCACGGCTTGCCGCTAAGGCCGCTAGCAAGCCCACCCGCGGTCGACCCAAGGCCACCACTGTAAGTATCACAACCAAGAGAGCGACCGTTCCCAACGCTAACCTCAAGAACAGGCGGCGGCAAAGCCCGCTAAGAAGGCCGGACGCCCCAAGAAGGATGCTGCCGACGAGGAGGTGCCCGCCGGCGAGTACGAGGTCGAGAGCATCGCCGACTCGATCATCGACGCCGACACCATGGAGCACATGTACCTGGTGAAGTGGAAGAACTACCCGGCGAGCGACAACACGTGGGAGCCCAAGAAAAATCTCAAGGGCTCTCTAGACCTCGTGCGCAAGTTCGACGCCGCCAAGAAGAAGGCCAAGGCAGCCGAGGCTGCGAAGAAGGCCGCCACTAAGAAAGCGGCCGCTCCTGCTTCCAAAGAAAGGAGTGCGAGGAGGGGTGCGAAGCCGAAGGCCGTGAAGGAAGTCAAGGCGACTAAGAAAGGTCCTGGCCGGCCGCGGAAGAGGAGGGCGGGCGCTTGACCGAGCGGCTGGGTTTTCTCTTTTCTTTGCCTTCCATAATTATTTTCTTGGAGACGCTATTCCGGAACGGAACCCTAAGGAGGCACGACGGTCTCAGCAAGGCGAAGAGCTCACTGCTGATTCAAATCCGGACGGGAGCAATAGGCTTACGGGACTTCTTACTTCTTGTTTACACGGGGAGTCCCGGAGGTCTTGACTCCTGCCTGCGAGTGTGGCGAGGGACGAGAGGCTGCCGAACACCTGGTAGTGTGGTGTTTGGCCCCACCGTTGACTCGAAGATGGGAGAGAACTGGAATTCGGACACGACGGGACTTTTACTCTGTTCTACACGGCATCAATCCCACGACTGCACGGCTCGCGAGGAGAGTTCTCGGCTGGCTGATGGACTCGGGGAAGCTGCCGATGTACAGCTTAGCCAGGAGGCTCGAGCTGGAAGCGGCGGCCTGAAGCGCCCCCGTCCGGAGGCCAGGAGGCCTCCTCTCTTTGTATACGCAGACTCGCCAGAACGCATCGTTCCTTAATTGTTGGTATGGGTTTTTCACCCGGCCCGGGAAGGCACGGTTTTCCTGTACACGAAATAGCAGAGGGTCCGGCACGCCCTAGGGCATAGCGGAGTATGAATAATAATATAATAATTATTTTCTTTAATACGTTCAGTCTCTGGTTATTGGGGATTGGCCCGGTTCTGTTCGTTGGCAGGCGGAAAGGGGATAACAAGGGGCGGCGCCCTCAACCTAGATAATCCAGGGGCTTCTCATGGTTGCTTGGGCCGGTCGCCGGCTTTCTAATCGCCCATCACTTGGCTCATCCAAAAGGATAAAGGCTTGCTTGACTGGGTGACATTGAAGCATTGTTAGTGGTACTGTACTTGTAGACAGAACGGCTATGGCATAACCTGACTTGTGATAGGTTCACCATGAGTTGTGTGTTGCCATCGTTGATGACTCGTCGACTTCAAGGCGTTTCTTTCGTAGTCGTGCCAATTATTTAGAGCCACGAATAATCCTGCGTCGGCTGGGCTGCCACGACGGGGAAATCACATATTCCTTTGGGAACCACACGTGTACATATATGTTAGTTGTTCTTGTCAGATGCCCGGGGGTTGTTAGGAGATTGCCGGTGAAGTTCCATGTCGAGAGTGTCAAGTGTCGGTCCCCAGTGTCGGGCCCGCAGTGTGGGGCACCCCCGTACTCTGATTGATGACGTTCGGGAATTTTGACACGCAAACCGTCAGCTTCCAAGCTTCTTCGGCTTCTTCAGCTTCATCATTGCCCGACAACCCTCAATCGCGTCGCGAACACCACCAAGATACCCTACAAACCATCAATCGAGCACGAGCCGATAACCCACACAAGCTCTAGCCTCAACAATCGCGAAGATGGACGCGCTCCGCTCGGCGATCCAGCCGATCACGCACAACCTGCCCGGTCCGATCCGCGACCTCGGCGAGTCCATCATCGGCGACGCTTGCTACAAGGCGCTCCTCCTCGATGTCGACCTCGAGAACACGGCGTGTGTCAAGCTGGCCGTCAGCAAGGGCCTAGGCATCGGCATCGTGGGCGCGTCGTCCATCGTCAAGGTGCCGCAGATTCTCAAGCTGGTGCAGTCGCAGTCGGCCAGCGGCGTGTCGTTCCTCTCGTACCTGCTCGAAACCAGCAGCTACCTCATCTCGCTCGTCTACAACGTCCGCAACGCCTTCCCCTTCAGCACCTACGGCGAGACCGCGCTCGTCCTGGGCCAGAATGTCATCATCACCGTGCTGGTGCTCAACTACAGCGGCAGGGCCAGCATGGCGGCCCTGTTCGTCGCCGCCCTTGCTGCCAGTGTTGTCACGCTGTTCAGTGAGAACCTTGTGGACATGCAAAACCTGAGGTACCTCCAGGCCGGCGCCGGTGCGCTTGGCGTGGCGAGCAAGGTGCCTCAGATTCTCGCGATTCTGCAGGAGGGTGGTACGGGGCAGCTAAGCGCGTTTACCGTAAGTTGACGACGTTTCCTTGTTGAAAATGCACGAATTGGCCTTGGTTCTAATTGGGTGTTTATGCAGGTTTTCAACTACCTCCTCGGCTCGCTCGCGCGCGTCTTTACGACATTGCAAGAAGTGGACGACAAGCTGATCCTATACGGATTCGTCGCTGGGTTTGCGCTGAACCTCGTGCTCGCGCTGCAGATGGTCTACTATTGGAATGCGCCGTCGGCTAAGGCTAAGGGCAAGCAAAAGGAGGTTCCCGTGGCGGCGCCGGTCTCGGCTACCACGACATCAACACCCAAGAGCAAAGGGCCCACGACTCGTCGCCGTGGTTAGGATATGTGTTTCACTTTGCCTTTGGCTACAGGTTCCGGCCAGAGTGCGGCGTTCTTTTTGTGGTTAATCTAACACTAATGCCTCCTTCATTTGTGTCACGAGTGCTTTGACTGCCATCGACCAGTTGCTCTGACACGTTTTCCCCTCGGCCTTTCTTGACGTTCGAGACCGTTCGACGGCATTCTATGACAAGGTCATGTGTCCTCGGCCAAAAATCCACCGCCAATCATTCTGAACTTGACCGCTTCGAGCTCGGTGACCACCACACAGCTCCCACTCTCGAGCCCAGGCCTTTGCGGCTATCTGCAGCTCGGGAGGGACCCGGAAGCTCCGGTGACAGTGGGTTTCTCTTGACGGAGCCACGGCGGTGCTGTGGATTATATTTTTTTTCAAACCCCAACTTCAAGCGCCTCCCCAATCACTGTGGGGACCCCTGATAATCCCCCACACGACCCCTGTCGTGCGCTTGGTGTGAAAAAAAAACCAAAAAATCGAACGAACAGCACTCATCCGATGTGCGTTGATAAGGGTCCAGGCACACAAGGAGCGGTGAAAAGATCTCATTTTAAACTCTGAGAACTATTGATCTTAACTGGAAGCGTCTAACTTCTGGTAAACGCCACGACGTGCCTAGAAAGCTGAGATGAGATGTTTCTCGGACACATATCAAACGTGGGAACAACTCACCGCCAAGCAGCGCTCCATCGTGGATTTTGAAGAATGCGGCGAATGCTCTCGTGATGCCAAGACAAAGCCACTTTGCGAATCGGCGTTCCTGGACCCGCCGATTGCCCCCTGGTAGCCAGCGGACCCTGGTGTTTGCCAGACAGCCGGGCTCCGAGGAAAGAAGAATAAATGGAGCCGCCCCTGCTCGCTGTGTTCTCATCCCGTCTCTCGATGGCGCCATCTGACGAGCTCATCGGATTGCGTCAAAGAAGGTTGCGTGCTCAGGCGTGATCCTAACCCCTTGCCTCCCCCCGCCTACCCGCCGTTTATACAGAGCTACACCAAAAGATCGTGGGGGGTTTGACTCTTTCTCTTCATCTTGATCTTCTTTGAGCAAAAGTAGACTACGCCACATCCACTCGGCTCCATCCCGTTGCGAGCACTTGCACACCTTCACTTTTACCTAACTCGGCATTGTCGCTCTTGGCATACATAAAGCCTTGCGAGCTAGCTTTCTGCAAAAACAAGCTCCCCACGATAATTCTCCTTCCCGCTTGCAGGCATCATCCCGTAGGGCTGAAGCACACGCCACGGTGTAGAAGGGCCGATACGTTCACCCCTCGCATATCTACTACACGCAGAAGAGGGCAGACACAGCAATGGCTCCAGACCTCAACTCGCTCCCGGCTTCGCCCCTTCCGGGCAAGCCCGTCAACCTCACGCGTGGTGGTGGTGGCGCAACCAATGGCGCGACCAATGGCGCACCAGTCCCGGGGAAGAAGCAGCCCAACATCCTGTACATCATGGCGGACCAGCTAGCGGCGCCCCTCCTCAAGATGTACAACCCGGACTCGCAGATCCTGACCCCCAACCTGGACGCGCTGGCGGCGCGGTCGGTGCAGTTCGACTCGGCGTACTGCCCGTCACCGCTGTGCGCGCCGTCGCGCATGAGCATGATCACGGGCCTGCTGCCCATGAAGATCGGGGCCTTTGACAACGCGGCGCCCATCTCGAGCGACATCCCCACCTACGCCCACTACCTGCGCATGCAGGGCTACCACACCGTGCTCGCCGGCAAGATGCACTTTATCGGCGACCAGCTGCACGGCTACGAGTCCCGCCTCACCAGCGATATCTACCCGGGCGACTACGGCTGGGCCGTCAACTGGGACGAGCCCGACACCCGCCTCGAGTGGTATCATAATGCCAGCTCCATCCTGCAGGCGGGCACCTGTGTGCGGAGTAACCAGTTGGACTATGATGAGGAGGTCATGTACCGGTCGACGCAGTTCTTATATGACCACGTCCGCGAGGGGCCGGGGGCCAGGCCCTTCTGCTTGACCGTAAGTTCATTAGTTCATTGGTTGCTGGGGATTGAAATATCTCCCTCCCGTCCAGATCGGGAATCTTGGGTTCCGTGATTGGTTGGGCTCACACGCACGTTGAGCGTGGGGGTTTTCCTGCCGTTCGGTACTCGTGGTGGTGGTGGGCGTATGCACATGCAGAGCGGTAAACTAACAGGGCGGGGTGTTATCTTTTAGGTTTCCTTGACGCACCCCCACGACCCGTACACCATTGAGGAAAAGTACTGGGACCTCTACGAGGGTGTCGACATTGACCTGCCCAAGGTCAAGATCCCCAAGGAGGAGCTCGACCCGCACAGCAAGCGCTTGATGAAGGTGTGCGACCTCTGGGATACCGAGTTCACCGATGAGCAAATCAAGCGGGCCAGGCGGGCGTACTATGGCGCCGTCAGCTACGTCGACGACTGCATCGGCAGGCTGTTGGATGTGCTCAAGAAGTGCAAGCTAGACGAGGACACTATCATCGTCTTCAGCGGCGACCATGGCGACATGCTCGGCGAGCGCGGGCTTTGGTAAGTCTACTCCCTTTTTCCAAACTGTGGATCCTCACGGTCATAAAAACAAAAGAAAAAGAAAAGGCTAACAGCCACGCAGGTACAAGATGAGCTACTTCGAGTCGTCGGTCCGCGTGCCGCTGCTCGTCTCCCACCCCAAGCAATTTGCCCCGCGGCGCGTCACCTCCAACGTCTCCACCCTCGACATCCTGCCCACCATGTGCGACTTCGTCGGCACTAAGCCCGCCTCCTTCCTACCCATGGACGGCGTATCGCTGCTCCCGCACCTCCAGAACGCGCCCGAGGGCGGGCACGACGAGGTGTTCGCGGAGTACACGGGCGAGGGCACGGTGCGGCCGATGATGATGATCCGGCGCGGCAAGTGGAAGTACGTGACGTGCCCGGCGGACGGCGCGCAGCTGTACGACCTCGAGGCGGACCCGCTCGAGGTGGCCGACCTGGTGCGCAGCGGCGCCGTCGTCGCCGACGAGAAGACGCGCCGCGTCTTTGAAGGGTTCGAGGCCGAGGCCCGCGCCAAGTGGGATTTTGACGCCATCACTGCCCAGGTCTTCCACTCGCAGCGCCAGCGCCGCCTGGTCTGGTCGGCCCTGACCAAGGGCAAGTTCACGAGCTGGGACTTTGATCCCGTGGATGATGGCCGGGAGAAGTAAGTTGCGCTCTTGTTCTCCCGTTATCTCTTTCCCCTATTCTTCTTTTTTCCGTTCCAAAGAGTGGGCTCATGCTGACATGGAGACAGGTACATTCGCTCCCACATCCCGCTTGACGACCTCGAGCGTAGAGCTCGCTTCCCGGCCGTGGACGCGTTTGGGCGGGAGACGGGCTCGGTCATCGTTACCGACCAGGCAGGCTCGCATGGGCAGTAGGTGATTTCTGCTGAAATGGTGAAAATGTCCATATCTAGTTAGTTTGCATATGCCTGGTTTTCTCTTTTCATTTTTCTCGGTCTCGGACGGTTTTCGGGGCATGACTTAGCGTGGCGCAAAGCGTTTTAGCATTCCTTAACGATAATTAGCAAGCACTACGTAGATAGCAATAAATGCCCTGCGTTTCAACAACGGGTTGCAAAATCATGTATTTGAGTTCCGATGCTGAATGCTGTTGAGACCTGGGTAAGAGACCTGGGAGCCCAGGCCATCATGCCTTGCGCATCATTGCATCACTGCATCATTGTGGCCAGGTTTGTCAGGGTTAGGGTCTTATTCAAGCACCCCTGCTGAAGCTTTCCTGGAGCTGCCCCTCGTCGCGGCCGAGATGTTTGAAGTACCTCCCACCCATTGTTTAACTCGCCTCCATAACCCACGCGTTCAAAATTCTTACCCCTTCTCCCCATCCCCCCCCTTTCCACGGAAACCAAACCCCGACCATTTCTTTTCAATAATATTCGTACAAACGACACCGAAGTCATGACGTCGCTCAACATGAGCCCCGAGGAGCTTAAGCAACTGGAGCTGTTGCGTAACCGGTTCGCCCAGCTCACGAGCAATCTCGGGAGCTTGCGAACAAGTGTCTCGAACTCGAATCCCCTTCCCACATAGTCAGTCCAACCCGCGCACTTTCCAACTCTGCTTCTCGCTGATCCTCCCCCGCCCAGCGAATCCCTCCAAGCATCCGTCAACATCCTCCAAGCCAACATCCGCTCCATCCAAGACATCGCCACCGAAAACGCCGGCTTGTTCCAGCGCCTCGCCATCCACCCCTCGACGAACTTCCCCGGCCGCACCCAAGAACACATCCTCACCCAACTTTTACGCAAAAAACTCGAGCCGAACGTGGAGAGCTGGGTGGAAGAGGCGCGGGCGACGGCGCGGGGCGTGGGGGTGGACGCGAGTAAGCTGGCGGGCGGGGTGCACCGGCGCGGGGAGCACGACTACGACGACGAGGGCACGTACGGCATGGACGAGGACGGCGACGACGCGCCCCAGGACCCCTTCAGCGAGCAGTGGGCCGACATGCTCGACAACTTCCAGCAGACCCTGCAGCAGTACGTCACCGTCCAGGTCAAGAAGAAGTACACGGCCGAGGAGCGCGCGGCCGGGATTGAGAATGTCCGCACGGGCTTGAGGCAGACGCTGGAGGAGAGTGAGGATGATGATGAGGATGAGGAGGAGGAGGAAGAGGATGAGGAGGAGGATGAGGCTGCCGCTGCCGCGGGCAACGCTGGGGGTCTGGCTACTGGGGCTGGGGGCTCTGCTGCAGCTGGCGGGGGGATGTTTGGGGCGATCGAGCCAGAGCACATCTTCTACTTGCAAGCACAAGGCAACCTGCAGCTTCCTGGGAATGTCCCGATCGAGTCGAAGCGCATACAAACGGTACCGACTCGGCGGGTGGCGCCGCCGAGGTAAATGCGAGAAACACGCTAGGGTCAATGATCCGGTTCTCGCAAGCGCAATTTCAAAACCACAAAACTTTTAACGGCTCGCTTGCTTCGGAGTATCTTCCGTCGCCTATGCTCTATCCGCAACCGAGAGTTGGATAAGGGAGTTCGGAGGACACTGAGCGCGGGGGAGGGAGAGATTTTAGGTGAGAGCCCTTCTATGACCTAGGTATCTCTTGGTTGGTGTGCAATCAATGGCTAATAGGTGGAACGCAGTGTGCGAGCGCTTTATTATGTTAGCTAGGAAGACGTGACAGCTCCTGGCCCTACTATGCGTAGCCGATGATTATCATCGATACAGCGTTATTGCGGTCAGTGACGCATCACTCATGGCCAAATTCGCGTCGTGTTCCGTAGTACGCTTAGAGATTGTCAATGTTATCGACTCTTTTAGTCGACAGTTGCAGCTGGCAGGGCGTGCTGTTAGCATCCACAGTGGACAGCCCGTCTCGTCTGAACCACCCATGCTCCTATGATGACGTTGATCTTAATGGTATCGTCCGAGCCCGAGTTCTTAGAACCCACTAGATACCTACTTGCGTCATCGTATGAGTAAGGTATGCAGTCCACAATTGGGACCAACCTAAGGTACTCAAATACCCGGCCACCAACTACCTAGCACACTGACCTCTTTTTCTTGTACGATACACATTACTGTCCATTTCTCACTTGAGCTACGAAGCAGAACGCACCTAATCCTACATCGATTGTCCACAATATGCCCAAAATGGCCAACCTGTTACAACGATTCCAAGCGTGGGTGGAATCAATAATATCGCGAGCCGGGGGCGAAAGACTCGACGTCAGCCACAGCCCGGGCCTTGAGGTCAGCAACAAGCCGGGTGATACTTCCTCGAGCGACACGTCAAGCCAACGAGAGACCTCCCTCGAGCGATACATCAAGCCAGCCAGAGCCCTCGTCATCTTGTCAAGCCTACAGGCTGAGGATGTTACCGGAGCCCACCATGCCATTCAAGGACGACACGGCCTCAATCATCAGTGATGCTGTTGGCATTGCTGCCGCAGAAGGCGGATTGGACGCCGCTTGCAAGGTGGTTGCCGTCATCGAGGCCGTTGCCTATGGTGTTAGCGTGGCACCGAGCGCCGAAGCGCAGGTTACTGCTAATATAATAACTACTTGTATCGCTAACTATGCTGCCGCGAGGAAAGGCGAGGCCGGGGCTTTCTATCGAAGCCATCTGCGAGCAAGCTCGCAACGCTGTGCCAGCCTCATCCGAGATGCGTCGTACAGGAGCCTTTGAGTTCGTTTTGGAAAGCATTCGTGACGCTCTATCTCAGATTGAGACCTGGGAAGCTAACAGCAATCTTTCTCCCGCCATCGTCTATACCGGCGCCCCGGTCGCAAACTCGGTTGCGATGTTATTGGAATCCGGGTGCAGATTGAACGCTGCTGATATATGGTCTGATGCCGCGGAAAGAGCTCATGATAGACTCCGTAGCACCATTATCAACACTAGCTACAGCACCCCACCACTCCCCGACCGTGCTACCAGCAGCCGCGCTGGCGGCGGTGAACTTCGAAACACCGACCCAGGTCCTGGGACCCCGAAGCGCTGCTGCAAACGGCCAGGCTGCGGGCGGCTATTGGTGCGCTCAGAAAATACGCCGAGAATGCGCACGTCTTGGTGGCATTAAATGTACTCAATGCCGTCGACGCCGGGGGTCTGTCTTTCCTACGTTAACGAGGAGGGATTGGGCAGCTGGAAAGTGCTACCAGGTATTATTATACTGGCAGCGGCGGCCTCGAAAGTTGCAGCGCTTTAATGCAGGCGAACCGGCTAGAAGCAGCTCTTTGTGCTCTCTGGACCTACAACACTAACATGGGCGATCACGAAGTAGCTGGTGGTTTGGCAGCTGTGGCTGCTGGTGTCGGCCTCCGGCTTCCGCCTGAGGACTTTGAAAGATCCTAGCTACCTAGGCTGTCCGATGGCCATACCCAAGATTTTAGTTGGACGCCAGGAGGGGAGGGGAGAGCCGCACCTTCCTCGTATCTACGCTGATATACTACCTAGGTAGCAGCTTCCTTCTGGCCCAGGTAGCCGAGGAAAGGGATGGAGGGAAGGGCCCCAGCCGACGATACTGAAGTTGCCAATTAGGACGGCGAGCTTCGCAGCCATGTAAACCTTGATAAGCCCCGCGTCTTCCGTCGACTGCCTGTACCAAAGCAACAGCAACGGCAGCAGCAGACCAGCAGACCAGCAGCATAGCAGCAGCAGCAACAACAACAACGACGACGACAACGACAACAACAACAACAACACCGTCACCACCATCACCACCACCACCACCATCCCCCCCTCCCTCCCCCGCCGCCAGCGCCACCCCAACCGCAAGTCCCACACCCACACTCGCACCACCAGCACCACCACTAGCACCGAGGCCAGCAGCAACAATGCCCACTGCGATGGAGACCGTGGGACTTGTGGTCGGGGTGCTGGTGGTCGCCGTCTCCGTCGCCGGCATAGCCGATAGCCGCCTCCGGCAGCGTGAGGAGCTGGCTCGGGCCGAGCGCCGGGTGAGAGAAGCGCGGGCGTCGGAGGCGACGGCCAGCTCGGAGGCGAGGAGGGCGGCGAGGGAGGCGAGGCGCGACGTCGCCGCGGCCCAGAAGAGGGAGACGACCGCCGTCGCCGTCGCCAACGAGAAGGTGGAGGAAGTTTAAATTTTTGATTTTTTTTTTGGATGGTGGTCGGTTGTGCCGTGGGTTGTTTTCTATTTTTTATTATAAAAGATAATATATGCCCTGCCCGACTGACAACAAACTGCTTACACAACCTGCCAACTATGTTAAGTCATAATTGAAAGTATGTTGACAGTGAAGTAGAGTTGTCATTGGCCTCAGTACCATTGATAGGCATATAAGCGCGAAGATGAGTGTTGTTGGTCGAAAGTAGGTACACCCCTGAAACTACTACAGACTTTTCATGTTTCACCGTCTAGTTGTACGAGTATCGATTGTGTTTCCTTTGGTTGACTCTTTGTAGCTCCTTGAAAAAGTTCTGATAGCGTTTAGGGAGGTAGTTAAGTATCTCTAGGTAGGTAGGTACCTAATTACCTAGGTACCTCTAGCTCGCACTCACCTCACTGAATATGACGTGTGGATCTCAATGACATTTGGGGAAGTATTGTGGGCTAAATGTGGCGGAGAAACAAGAAAGCCCCAAGATCTTGTGAAACTGTGCTCGTTTAAACATGCGGTGCTGTGTTGTAAAATGGTAATTCCGAGTTTAATAGGCAGGTAGATAATACCTCGCCGTGTACCTACCTATACGACCGGAACTTCACCCTCGCCACAAACACCCCCTTGTAAACAATCTCACTACTACCGTCCTACCCGCAAAAGCCAGAATCTCCTAGGGACTTTGACATGTTCTCAGCCTGTTGCGTCTTCAAACCTAGCAACTTGGCATCTCCAACCTCCTGTTTGCCACGGCGGCCTTTGGCTCCCTTCCCCCCTTTGGGCTTTTTTGCCTTGGCTCGAGTAGCGACGCGAGACTGCTCCTGTGTTGTGACCCGAGTAGAAGAATGCGGGATGCAAAAAGTCGAGGAAAGGCCCTGATGCCCGTCTCCGTGCCGTTGGTTGTTGGGTCTCTGGAGTGCTGGCCGTGCCCGGCCCGTTTGCGTCTTGCGATGGTGATTGCTCCCCGTTCTTGTTGTGATCGAGCTGCTGCGTCTCTTGGGCGGGGACACCCTCCTCGGCTGGCTTAGGGGCCTTGGGTGGTTCGTCGCCGAGAAGAAGATGCACTGGAAAATTGGTGAGGTCAATGTAAACTGAGAGGGAGGGCCCCGTCCTACGGATGGCACAGCAAGTTAGGGCTCAGACGAAGACAGCGCAGCGAACAGGTTCACCGCTAGTACATATGCAAACAATTGAGCAGGGTAGGGGCTAGTTACTTTGGCCCCTGTTCCGTACCACCCTCGTTTCCGGTTGCTGCCGGCTGCTGTTCGCCTGGTGTGTACCGCAAGTGGAAGGTGACGTCTGGGCGTTTGTTGCGGGGCTTTCTCTTCTCTGAGGTCTTGCTTTTTTTCGGGGGCTTGCTCTTCTCCGGGAGCTTCAGGGGCCGGCGGGAGTATTCCCTCAGGATGGAAAGACGACACGGAGGACAAACCCATGTATCATCGCAATCGTCAGGACAAGGTGGCATGGCAGTGGTTGTGATTGGGGTGACTAACAAACGGGCAAACAATAATTTGATTAAGGCCAGGAACCGACGAACTGAGGGTCTTTTTCAGGAGAAGAGGAGGGAATGGAGCTAGCGAGGATACGATTTTTGATGACAGAAATCCGAATTAGAAAAGAGATCAAGAGTTGCTGGTTGGCTTTTGTCTTTGTCTTGTATATTCGGCCAATGCGTGTACCCGCCGGTGTTTGCTTTGATTATTGTTTCAATGGATGCTTGCTGACCTACAGCTTTTGACTCATATTGGCATAAACCACATTTTGTAAAGCTCAAAAAGAGGGGTTGTAAGAGGAAATATGGACAAGCAAGTTGAGTAGGCAAAAGAGACCTTTGTGAAGGGGTGCTCGACAATATTCGGTGAATTGTGGTGAAAAGAGCAAACGAACCAGACTCAACAACAAGAAATGCTATTAGGTAGCGAAAGCCTTCCACCACCAAACAGCCTCACCCCAACCTTTTGAAATCACGTTTCCCCCTTTCGATTTTCTCCCGCGAATACCAGGGGCAGTCATTTGAATGCTATACTGGTGGGAATTTGGGGTCCTCATACGAGAGATGGGTTGAAATTGAAGGTACTAGCATCGTAATAGACATTGAATGATTGGGAGGATGAGAAGATAAAGCGTTGAGTGCGACAAGCTTGAAGCCGTCAACCTTAGGTAGGTTATTTGTCATGGAAGTTTGGTGTAGTGTTCTTTGCACCTTGCCAGTTACTCCCTGAATTACCTACATTCCCCACGGGTGCAATGAATGAAACCCCGTAACCCCTAGTTGCCACATTTGGCAGAGCAGGGCCGCCATTTTCGTGCCCCTCGCCAGTTTCTATGGCTAGGCTCGAATCACATAAGGACAACTCCGTCCACCACAGCCTTCACAAGTCGCCCACCCTGGTGACAAGGCCACAGGACGTGCAGGGGAGCAGGCAGGCAGGACAGGTGGGTGGGCGACAGGCAGAATTCAACACGCGACACACGCCAAAACGGGATGATGTGGAGGTGTGACCAACATACCCCTTCCCCTCCTTTGCCTTCTTTTCATCAACCACACTCTCCAAACTCTCCTCATCCACAAACAAAAAAAAAAGATACCTCGACCCCGATAAACCACACCCTCGTCAGCAAACACACTCCCCTCCATATCCTTCTTCCCTCCCTCCCCGTCCAGCCACTTGCGGAAGGTTTTTTGCGTCACCTCAAGGCCGGCACCGTCCAGGACAGTCCTGTCCTCAATCACGGTCCAGGCCATCTTATCGTACAGATGTAACATGCGTCATTGCTCAAAGTAATCACGTGCATCTTCCAGGGCGAGACGTACGAACTTGTTCCATTTCAACTGAGAGGAGTAAGTTCCTCGAATTATGACGCAACCCCATTGCTTGAGACGCCAGCGGGTGAAGTCGTCGAGGAGGCCCATCATCGATGCTGAGGTTGTCGTCGTCGCTGTCTCTATTTTTAGCTTCTTCTTGTCTACATGGTTGTGGTGGTCAAGGGGGTATTGACACTAAAGAGCAGGAGTGAGTGAGTGTTTGTTGCTGGCGAGCACCCACGGAACAAAAAAAGCTGAACCCCAGGTGCAGGTGTGGGCAAAACCTTCGATTAGAGGAACGAAAAGAGAGGCAGTCGGAAGCCTGAATTCGAGCTTTGATAGACTCGAGTTCTTTCAATTGGTTAACTTTGCTCGGATTTCTTTACTTCTTTGTTTTTTTTTTCATGGTTTCATCTACTATTTTCTCTTTTCTTGATTTCTTGTTCTCCTTTCGAGTTCGGCTTTTTTTGGTCAAGAGCCAAGTGGGTTGCAGCTTGCCCAGCCGGGCGCGGACCCTGGAAAGAATGCACGGCCCAGGCAGGCACACTGCATCTCAGCACCCGCACTTCTCATCAGCCGCCTCAATCCTTCAAGCCGAAACAGGAACTGACTCGACAGCGCGATTGACTAAGCGTGGCGCTGTGCCAGAATGAATAAGGCACGAGGCACGATGTACGAAGCACGAAGCACCTACTCTGAACATTAAGTCGACATCCGCAATTTCGAGATACAGATTTTCAAATTGCAATGTCGAAATCAAATTGTCCCAGTTCCAATTCCATTTCAATTCCAATTCCAACGGCCCTCGAAATCAAACCGTGGCTAAGTGAATGTGCCTCGTCGATCTATACCAAAACGCACCTCCGGGCCGCCAAAAATGACGCCTGGGACGTTTCAAAATGCCCTCCCGACTGGGCACACGGGCACATGGCTCTGACCCACTCTTAGCCCCCCTGGACTGCGGGACAGTGGGGGCTTGGGGGGGTGAGAGGGGTGTAGCCGGGGATTCAGCATCCTCCCTGAACCTCCCTTTGCCGTCATTCGCCCAAATCTCCGCTGGAGTTGCCGTTGATGTTTCCCAAGGGGAAGTCGACGCGCCGACCATGAAGATCTCCTCCACAAGTTGTAATGGGAGCTGGTACTCCTTCATTACCAAGTACCAACCCGGGTAGGTATTTTCCTGCTGCTGGCAGCCGGTTCCATAGGCAGTTCCATACTCTCCTTTTGTTGGTTGTCGATTGTCATGTCTTGGGCTCTCCCAAACCTGTAACACGCACCACTTGTTCCTGGCCTCCGCTCCGTTTGATATTGGTTCGGCGCAGTTACGGAATCTACAGAATCCACGATATTTCTCCAGACGGCATACCTGGCATAGCTGCCATCCCATTTCCCACCATTGCGGCTCTGTACATTACCGGTTAGGCAGTAAGTCACGGATTCTCACCAAACCCGACGGGCCCCAAACTCCGATCTCGACGCCGCGTTTGAGGCACAGGGTCTCAGATGAGACTTCGCCTTTACGGCGTTGGCCAGCCCTCTAGAAACCCTTTACCGACCCCAGCCGCCAGACCATCTGTCTCACAAGGGCTTCCAACCTGGGATTCCAGAAAAACAACTCTCCGATGCCATAAACCACACCCTTCCGCCTCCCATCCGGCTCGAGATCCGCTCCGGTCCAGCCGACGCAACAAGAAAACAAGAAAAAACAGCATGATAACCCCGGGCCACCGGCGCGGGGCGTCGAGCTCGTCGTCCCTCCACAGCCTGCTCCGGCCGCCGCGGCCGTCGTGGACGCGGTTCCTGCGGCCGCTGCTCCCGAGCTTCGTGGCGGACGCCGTGTTCCTCGACCACCACCGGCCGGCGCCGGCGTGGCGGGTGCACGCGACGTCGTACCTGGACGGGCTGCGCGGGGTGGCGGCCGTGCTGGTCTTCTTCTGCCACTACACCGAGAACAACTTCCGCTCGCTGACGCCGTCGTACGGGCTGGGGCTCGAGCCCGACCCGGACCTCCACCGCGTCGCCAGCGCCGACGCCTGGGTCCAGCTGCCCTTCCTCCGCGTCATCTTCTCCGGCCGCCCCATGGTCCACATCTTCTTCGTCATCTCGGGCTTCGTCCTCTCCTACAAGCCCGTGCGCGCCCTCCACGCCCGCGACACCGACCGCTGCTACGCCGCCCTGGCGTCCTCCACCTTCCGCCGCGCCTTCCGCCTGTTCGGCCCCTGCGTCGTCTCGACTTTCATGGTCCTGTGCCTGCGCCAGATGGGCTACCTGACCCCGGCCAAGGACACCCTCGCCGAGGAGTTCTGGAAGTGGAAGGGCGCCGTCTTCCACCAGATCACCTGGCCGTGGGCCTGGGACCGCGACCTGCTGCCGGCGTATGACATCCACCTGTGGACCATCCCCATCGAGTTCGCCCACTCCATGCTGCTGTTCCTCGTGCTGCTGATGCTGTCGCGCGTGCGACTACGCGTGCGCATGGCCACCGTGCTGGGCCTGCTGGGCTACTGCCTGGCCTGTGGCAAGTGGGCCGCGTTTGAGTTCCTCGCGGGCTTGTTCCTGGCCGAGGTGTATGTGCTGCGCGCGGCGAGGGCCAAGGAGTGGGAGGAGGACTCGGAGACGCACCGGGCGCGGGACGCAACTAACTGGCCGCTCAAGATCTTCCAGAGCTGTCTCGTGCTGCTCGCGCTGTTCATCGCGGGCTGGCCCAACCGCGACGCCGAAGAGACGCCGGGTATCCGCTATCTCCTCGCGCAGACGCCGTACCCCTTCGCCACCATGGACCGCCTGGCGCCGCAGAAGTTCTGGTTCGGCCTGTCGGCCGTGGCCATGGTCTGGGCCGTGGGGGAGCTGGCCTTCCTGCGGCGCTTCTTCGAGAGTTCGTTCGCCCAGTACTGCGGCCGCATCAGCTATGCCGTGTATATCTGCCACGGGCCCGTGGAAGGGCTGCTCAAGGAGCGCCTGATCGGGCACCCCCCGATTCCGACGAGCGGGGAGCCCGGCGCGGAGGAATATCAGCCGGCTTTGCCCGCCATGGGGATTAAGGGGCTTATTGGGGACGAGACCACGGCGCAGGTTTTGGTTGGCTGGGTGCTGGGGATGTTTCTCCTCGGCCCCTTTGTGATTTGGGCGGCGGACCTCTTTTGGCGGGGGGTTGATAGCCAGGTGGTCACTCTGGCGAGGAAGCTGGAGACGGCGTGCTTGGACGACACGGAGCCGAGCCCCAGTAGTCAGGGGTATTCGGTGGCGGCATGACATTGCATGTCTGTCTGTCTGTCTTTTGGGTTTTTGGAGTATTTGACTTTGTCTTACTGGATATTAGCGGGGCTGTATACCTAGACCACTGCATAGAAGCATTTCAATAGCATGTGCAACTGTAGTAATTCACCATTTCCCTCAGGCTCAAGTCAGGGTTGTTGCATCCGGGAAAAGCCCACGGTCGGCTCACGATCCCTTCACTATGCGGTATATGATGGATGTATGGCGTACCTCGAACTTCATGCACTCCAAAGTCAGCTTACGCCAAAATTGGGCACCCCACACAGCAGCCCTAACGCGCTGTTAGGCTGCAACGACCAAAGATGTAAACATTCCGTCTCCTCATTTTGTCCCCTCTCCTCTCTCTGACCGCAGCGAGGGATGAGACCGAATCACGAACCCCAACAACAACATCACCAACAACAACAACAACAACAACAACCCCTCCCAACAAAATGGCCTCCGACCCCCCCATCCCCATCCCCATCCTTGAACCCGAACCCCCCCTCCGCACCATCTCCTTCGCCCACAACCCCGCCGTGATGCAAGTGTCCACCGCCCTCCGCCGCCTCTGGCTCATCGACTCGGCCAGCCTCGGATTAGTAGGAGCAGGAGCAGAATCAGAAGGCGTCGAAACCAGCGGCGCCACCGACCCCCAACTCCTGCAATCGGCCTTCCAAGACGCGATGCGCAACCTCGGCAACTGGATCGCGACGACGCCGGCGCACGAGCGCTGGCGCGACGACGTGTGGCGGGCGCAGACCGAGTACGCGCTGCTGGACCCGCCCGAGGGGGACGGTGAGGTTGATGAGGCGGGAGAGGGCCCGCTGTTTACGCCGTTGCGGCGGGCCGTGTATGGGGTGTACGACCACGTGTTTTGGGACGTGTACCAGGCGCTGAAGGAGGAGGCGGGTGCGGTGGGGGTGGGCGAGTATCAGCCGCCGGCGACGGTGGTGATGGTGTTGCGGTTTGCGGGGGAGGGGGGTGATGGGGAGGGGGGGTGGGGGGGGTCGGTGGCCATGTGGTGGTGCCGTGCTGTTGTAGTTGCGTCTCAATACCGTCACGGAGGATGATTGACTTGGTTCTGGTGCTGCGTGGTTCAAACTCAATGACCATCGAAGGTTAAAGGAATCGAGAAATATGTCTC